>NC_083231.1:18122136-18432136 GCF_032191835.1 Heteronotia binoei
CACCATCTCCTTTATCTTCTTCCCCCACAACAGACTCCCTGTGAGGTGGGTGGGACTGAGAGAGCTCTCACAGAAGCTGCCCTTTCAAGGACAGCCTCTGCCAGAGCTATGGCTGACCCAAGGCCATTTCAGCAGGTGCAAGTGGAGGAGTGGAGAATCACAGGACCAGATCTACATGTTTTTTGAGGAGGGGCAAGATTAAAAAAAATAATACCTTCTTATGGTTCCATTCTATCTTATGGGTCCATAGAATAGAATGGACTCCATGCCCAATTTGGTGCCCACCTTCTGTCAGCACCGGGGGGCAAGCACCCCCCTCTTCCCCTCCTAGATCCGGCCCTGGGGAATCAAACCTGGTTCCTCCCAGGTAAGAGTCCGCATGCTTAGCCACTACACCAAACTGGCTCTCCTAGCACAGATGTTGCCTCCTAGCATAGAAGTTTACTGCCTTTGAATATGGCCATCCCCTTTACTGTATCTACTGGGGAAATGTTGTTTTCAGACCATGGATCCCAGCACTCTAAACCCATCTGCTCTTGTCCAAGAGAATTCGGTGCAAAGCAGTACCGTGAAAAAAGCAGCATCATTATTGTCATAATTACATGCAGATGCATGCAAAACACATCAACATTTTTTTTTAAAAAAAAATTGCATGTTAACCTTTTACCATTAGGGAAAAAAGAAGGAGGGGTAACAAATTATGTAATAAATTAAGTCCAAGTCTAGAACTTTTACAGGGCAATCCTAAACAGAGTTGCCCTCTTCTAAGCCGATTGACTTCATTGAATTTAAGGAGGGTAACTCTGTTTAGGGTTGCACTCCTAGGAACTGTCGCTGCTCCATTATTATTCATGCATGCAGTTTAGTTAATCAGTAACTACAAAGGATTGTAAGTTTGGGACCCTTAAGCGAAATATATGAGGTCAACTTTTAGGGGAATATTCCTCTGGGCTGTAATTAGTATTTTGTAGCTTATACAACCCGGTGTTTTTCCGCTAGGCGGTTTGAACATCTGTCTGGATTATCTGAAGGCAGATTTTTATCATGAAGAATGTTCATATTATATTTTAAGCAGCACTGAACAAAAGAGGGAAGAGAAGAACACAGCAGTTACTCCAAAAGAGGAAAAGAGAGGCTGGAATTCTTTGTGCCAAGATAATTTCCAGTGGACGTATTCTCTAAACCCGCTCACTCAACAGAGTGATTGACGGGGAGTGAAAGATCACTCCAGGAGTCAAATTACATTATTTTCTGAATTTACTGCAGCTACTGGGGGAATGTTATTTTAAAACTGTGGTTTTAAAGAAAACAGGAATAGCCTCATATTCAAGATTTATAGGGTGGGTTAAAGCCAACCAAAAGCCCCATGGCGCAGAGTGTTAAAGCTGCAGTACTGCAGTCCTAAGCTCTGGTCATGACCTGAGTTCGATCTCCGGTGGAAGCTGGGTTTTCAGGTATCCGGCTCCAGGTTGACTCAGCCTTCCATCCTTCCGAGGTTGGTAAAATGAGTACCCAGCTTGCTGGGGGGGGGGGAGTGCAGATGACTGAGGAAGGCAATGGCAAACCACCCTGTAAAAAGTCTGCCGTGAAAACATCGTGAAAGCAACGTCACCCCAGAGTCGGAAACGACCTTTCCTTTTCCTAAAGGGGACCTTTCCTTTTCCTAAAGCCAACCAGCTTTTTTGCTCCATCAAACACAACCAGCTTTTTTGCTCCATCAAACACAATCCCTCTCCTGGCTAGAACCACAGGTCTCCGTGGCTTTTCTCCATGAAGATGTCATGATCTCCAGTAGGGGCTTTTTGATGCTCCAAGGGGAACCTCTATTCCCTTTTTCAGAAGTAAAAAAGCCAGATGATCCAATCTCATTGCTTTAGAGTATTGTGAGGACCAGCAACTGTAAGGCACTGTGGGCCTCAAGCTGGAACATGAGCAGTCAAGTCTAGTCCTTTTACTCCCATCATAATTACTTGCAAACTACGGAAGCTATTTCCTTGCTCTTCACTGTAAAGCCACCATTGCAAATTGTTGGATTGCAGGGCTTTTTTTGTAGCAGGAAGGAACGCCTTTGCAGATTAGGCCACACACCCCTGATGTAGCCAATCTTCCTGGAGCTTACAGTAGACGCTGTACTAAGAGCCCTGCAAGCTGTCAGGGAGATGTGGCCTAATATACAAAAGAGCTCCTGCTAACAAAAAAAAAAAAAAGCCCTGGTTGGATGATAGTACTGCAGTTTGCCACACACACACACCCAGTCAGTGGGTGAAATAAGAACCTCTTTATTTTAATTTTAACTTGCTTTAACAAGGCCCAACAACCCCCAACCCCAAGTCACAAAACTTAAGGGGAGGATCTATCCAGGCAGTCTGGTGATGGTGTTCTATTGTGTTCTGTGGAGAGCCAAACTTTCTTTTTTCTTTTTTTAATTACCTTTTCTGTTCTTTTGGACTTGCTGGTTTGGATTTTGGATTGTGTTTTGTTTCGAGGTAGCAGATTTGGCAGTTTCGAACTTCTATTTTATTTTTATTTGCAGGATGTGTGGGTTCACGGATAAAAAGCTGAGATGGAGGAGCATTGTTTTAGTTGGTTTTAATTGACTTTTAGCTTTTTCTTCGGATAGCTGTGTACTTATTTTGCTTATGATTATTTCTCTCTTCCTATGGTAAGGGCGGGGGAGGATAAAACCCCCTCTCTTCTCCTTTTATCAGTGAGAAGTGAAAGTTCTTGCCATTGTTTTATGTTTGGCTTTCTCACCAGCTATTGGCAAATCACAAAAGGACATGTATTAGGTGGACTACAACTAGGAAAGACATGTCCTTTCGTGATTTACCTAGATTTGCAGAAACACCAAGTGGCAGGAAATTTTGTTGCCTTTTATGGCTATCCAGACCAAATGGTCAAGCCACCATGTGATCTGTAATGTACTGAGTGACGAGACGTGTTGAAGGCAACATGCTTTATTAGTGAGTACATCACAAGACAAGGAAACGTGGACCGGGTCCCAATTATATACATACCCCGGAACAACCCTCTGTCTGGCCAGGTCCAATCCTGGCCAGTTAAACTTCCCGCCACAGATCTTGATTGGCAGAGCGTATTAGCGAGCTACATCCGGGGACCAATGGACTTCCACTGGTCACCTCCGTAGCGTCCGCTGTGTTGTAACTTCAGGACTGAAATGCAAGACATAATATGATCACAGTCAGTTTGCCCTCTTATTTAACAAACTGCATGTATTTCAACCCACTATACCTGATCCCCTCGCCTGATGAAGTGTGCTTTGAGAGCCCACGAAAGCTTGCGTTCTGAATAAAACTCGGTTGGTCTTAAAGGTGCCAGTTGACTCCTGCTTTGTTCAACCTGCTTCAGACCAACACGGCTGCCCACTTGGATCTATCATTAATGAAGCAGTATTTTTTTTTGAAAGTGATAACAAATCTGAAACAAAAGACAAAACTAACCAACCAACCCCACAATGCATAAGTCTAATGTGAACCTGAGTGTCCCAGATCCTAAGCTAGCACCTTAGCTATCTCTCACTGTGAGAAAGCACCTTAAGATCCATCACTTTGCATTAGGATTGCCAAGTCCCCCCCTGGCCACAGGTGAGATATAAGGAGGGTAGGCAGGCCAGATCCAGATTGGGAAACTCCTGAAGATACAATGATGGAACATGGAGAGGACAGGGACCTCAATGGGGAAAAATGCCATAAAGTCCTCCAAAATATCAATTTTCTCCAGGGGAACTGATCTCTGTTTCTGGATAAGAGCTGTAATTCCAGGGGATCTCCAAGTCCTACCTGGAGGTTGGCACCCTTACTTTGCATTCCTGAGGCTCCTTTCAGGAGGAGTTGAAACCACCTCATCCCTATCTCTGGAGGCTTCCAAAAATGTTCTGAACTGAACTAGAACTTGGCACTGAACGTTCTCTCTGTTGGAATCTGGGGTTCCTGCTCCAAAGCCAGGACAATACGCCTGCCGCATAGAGCTTTATCTTGTCCTTGAAGAATAAAAGGACAAAAGCTAGATGGTTGCGATCACAGACTCAAGATTATAATAAATATTTCAACAGTTGTGTAGCATCCGAAAGTCATCTCATAATTAAGTAGCCTTGACGTGACAGGGCATGCTTTCCGAAGTCATTAATCCACAAGTCCAATGCATCATCCTGTACCCTGCAGTGCCTAATAGTTATTATTATAATATCAATCTCCCGCTTTTTAATTTCTGAGAAGTCCATATTGGCCCTGTTCCATTTATAGCATTTTAAAAATAGGGCAGGACAGTGATGGAGATGAAAATTGCCTTCAGGATCACAAATGCCCGCTGCTTTTGTGCGCTTACCTTTTCAGTGGAACCTCTAGGAACATCGTTATGCTGGCTCCAATTTGCGCTGATAGCGCCTGAGTGACCCTATTGAATAATCTGGATTTTTCTCCCCTACTGGTTGTCCTATTGCCCTAATCTCTAGCCCCTTTTTGTAGATCTACCTGCATTACTTGCTTATAAAGTAGGAAGACCATGCAAGTTTCATTTCTAAAAAAAAGAAATTGATACTTCATATGTATCAGGCAGATTCCAATTGATGATGCATTTTAAGGACGATCTAGCTCTAGCATTTTAAAAATAGGGCAGGACAGTGATGGAGATGAAAATTGCCTTCAGGATCACAAATGCCCGCTGCTTTTGTGCGCTTACCTTTTCAGTGGAACCTCTAGGAACATCGTTATGCTGGCTCCAATTTGCGCTGATAGCGCCTTAGTGACCCTATTGAATAATCTGGATTTTTCTCCCCTACTGGTTGTCCTATTGCCCTAATCTCTATCCCCTTTTTGTAGATCTACCTGCATTACTTGCTTATAAAGTAGGAAGACCATGCAAGTTTCATTTCTAAAAAAAAGAAATGAATACTTCATATGTATCAGGCAGATTCCAATTGATGATGCGTTTTAAGGACGATCAAGCTCTAGCGATAAAACCGGAGTCACTATTTTAATCCATTGACTAGTGACCTCTTAAAATGTTCTCGTAATGTGGGATAAAAGCACCTCAGATCACAACCAGTTACTGAAAGGAGAACTAGAATGAGAAAAAGCTTATCAGAGCACGTTCATGTACAAACATATGAAGCTGTCTTATAGCAAGTCCTATGATTCATCCAACGAAATAACTCCTGTGATTCAATATCTGCACACGTCATGTATTTTATTCTGGTCCCAGTTCAAACTGCTGGTTCTTACCTAGTGGATTGAATCTCTCATTAGATTCCCAAGGGTGAACTCCATTTCTCAGATGCTTGTCTCCTTCATTATTCCAACAAGAATGAAACATGGAAGAGGATCCAAAAAGTCAATGTGGATGAACAGAGAACTCCGAGATGTGCTAAGGGAGAAAAAGAAAATGTTCAAGAAATGGAGGCAGGGTCACATCTCTAAAGAAGAGTATTCACGGGTTGCTAGGCACTGTAGGTCAGCTATCAGAGGGGCCAAAGGTCATGGTGAGCATTGAGCTGGGGGTTGGACTAGATGGTCTGTATGGTCCCTTCCAACTCTATGATTCTACTATGTCCTCTCTCAAGTCGGTGCATCTCAGCTTGGGCAGAAATATTCTCACTGCACCTGGAATCGTCTAATTACAAAAATAACTTAATGGCTTCCATATCTGGAATACATAAACGTAAATGCTTCTGCAGTGGAGTTGATACCTCCCGAAATGTTGGACTTTATTGTTTTATAAATTATGTATGATATTGTAGATCTAGATATGTAATGAATATTGTATATGTGCCTACTGCAATATGTTTTCAATTGTATAATAGCAATTTTTTTTGTTACAATAAAATATATATTTTTAAAAAAATACAGGAATCTGTGTTACTTGGTCATACCATTCTATCATGGTCAATATTGTCAATGCTGACCTCTTTAAGGTCTCAGGTGAAGTTTTTTCCACCACTTCACCTTTCAAATGGACATGCCATGGGTTCAGTCTTCTACATATAAATCATTACCGTTTTCGCACACAGCTTACCTCGCAGTCACAATCCTGTTCCCTCCGCAGCGTCCGGTCGGATTTACCACCATCTGCGTCAGAGTTACAGGAAGTGCCGCAGCTTCTGTGTAGCAAACGTAAACTGGGTTTTAGTGGTTTACGTTTGCTACGCAAAAGCCGCGGCACTTCCTGTAACTCCGGCGCAGATGGTGGGAAATCCGACTGGATGCTGCGGAGGGAACAGGATTGTGACTGCAAGGTAAGCTGTGTGCGAAAACGGTACAGATGTTTTACCACTGAGCCACAGCCCTTCATCCTAACAGCAGTTCCATCACTTTGGATGACCAACCCATAGAGATGTTTTGTTGGCAAATAATGTAGAGGACTGTGAATAAAAGAGGTTGCTTGAAGTATTTTGTAATTGCTGGAAACTATGTTAATTGATATTTTCCCTTGTAACCTGGTGGTAATGTGCATTCACCTTGAATTGTTCACAAAAGGTGGGTTTTTCCCTCCAATGTGAATAAAGCATGGTAGCCCTACATGCTAGATGGTATTTGTGACTGCCATGTGCCAGCTGTAAAACACTGGTATTGAGCACTGGTCAGGGATCTGAGTACAGCAGAACACTTACTATCCTAATAGTGGCAGCATGCTCACTTTGTGTAGCGGCAGCATGAGAAAATTATTTGCTTACATGTCTTGCCCCCTTCCAAACTACCGGAGTCCACTAAAGTCAATTTAGAGCTGAAAGGGCAGCCATGTTTGCTATTTAAGCATCCTCTCTTTCATGAGTAAACAGGAAGATTCAGGTCTGTTTTTAATATCAACAGGGGAGTGCAGGCATGGGCAGGGCTGGTGCGTGGGAGTCAGAGAACTAGGCAATTGCCTAGGGCGCCAGCTCCCAGCAGGGGTGGGGGCAGGCACCCTCTCCCCGCTCGCGCCATCTCTGAGCCTCTGGCTCATTTTTTTCTCAGCTCTGAGGGACTGAAGGAGCTCCCTCAATTCCTCAGAGCTGAGAAAGAGTGGCACTTTCCTTCCCCACCGTCCTCCAAGGACACTGTGGAAGGGAAGTGTCCAGTGTTCTTTCAGCTCTGAGGGATCAGAGCATCTCCCTTGATCCCTCAGAGCCAAGAAAGAGTGGGGCTTCCCTTCCCCACTGTCCTCTGAGTGTGCTGGGGAAGCAAAGTGCCCATTGTTCATTCAGCTCTGAGGGATTGATGGAGCTCCCCCAATGCCTCAGAGCCAAGAAAGAGCGGCACTTCCCTTCCCCACTGTCCTTCGAGGGTGCTGGGGAAGCAAAGTGCCCATTGTACTTTCATAAGAACATAAGAGAAGCCATGCTAGATCAGGCCAATGGCCCTGCTCAGCAATTTCATCGAATGCCCACGAGTTCTTGTATTGTGAGAAAGGGAGAAAAGTACTTCTTTCTCTACTTTCTCCATCCCATGCATTATCTTGTAAACCTCTATCATGTCACCCTGCAATCAACGTTTCTCCAAGCTAAAGAGTCCCAAGCATTTCAACCTTTCTTCATAGGGAAAGTGTTCCAGCCCTTTAATCATTCTAGTTGCCCTTTTCTGGACTTTCTTCAATGCTATAATATCCTTTTTGAGGTGCGGCGACCAGAACTGCACACAGTACTCCAAATGAGACCGCACCATCGATCTATACAGGAGCATTATGATACTGAGGAATTTCAGCTCTGAGGAATTGGTGGAGCTCCCCTAATTCCTCAGAGCCAAGAAAGAGCGGTGCTTCCCTTCCCCAGCAGCCTACAAGGGTGCTGGGGAAGGGAAACAACAAGTGCCTGGCGCAATGGTGTCACCTCTGAGTGACATCATCATGCTGCGACCGCATGCAAAAAATTTTCTCCCAGGTGGGGCATGCGTTGGGGTTCTGCCTCAGTTGCCGGAACCCCATGCACTGGGGCTGTGCATGGAAAACTTCTCTCTCTCTCTCTCTTTGTGATGCACAAACACACCCATACATAGGTAGTCTATCGACCAGCACACCTTGGAGACTAGAGGGGTTGCATTTAATTGATCAGACCCACAAGCTCCTTCTGGAAATAACATTAGCTTTTTAAGGGAGTAGATCAAAATGTAAGAACAGTAAAAGATCAGAAACATGGAGAGAGCCGGCCCATAGAATTGCCAAGAGTCAGACATGACTGAATGGCTAACAACAAGAAGAAGATCAAAACGTAATTGAAATAACTGCTCTAATTTTGCCTTGAGGCTGTTTTGTCTGAGACCTCTCCAAGCACTGGTGATGGGAGGCTGCTTATCTTTAGGATTACTGTATCAAAACTCTTCCCCAAGGAATTAAAAATCACCCACATTCCTGTTGATATTTTATACAACCAAACTACATTACCAAAATGCAACTTTGTCTCTTCGAATATGTTTCCCGCCCTTTCTTGCTTCTTCGTATTCTGCCTTTCCCCGCCAGAGCTTTATTTATGTTTAAAACATGTATTTAAAGCAATATTTCAAAAGACTTACAGGTAATATTAACGATAGGGACACCATGCTGTTTTTAGGAATAGTAATCTGGTTCCATCACTATGATATACTACATGGCCTTCGGACTCAGGGTTTATCCGCTCATGAGCAGGGAGGGGGGAAAAGAGCAAAGCCTCATAAAACAACTTAGCGCTTGTGGGTGTGTTGTGTAAATAATCCACAGATTAAGTACTTCCTCAGGAAATACTGACATGATAGACTATAGTGACTCTGGTATTATAGTCTATCGTAGTGACTGAATTTAGATGGTGGAAGTTGTCTTACAAGGCTCCACTCGGCTGTCTGGGAAAACCCTAATGCAACAGAAACTGAGGTAACTGTTCATGGAGAAGCTGGTTCAACCTCACTGTCGTCTAGGTAGCAACTGCTAAATAATAATAATAATAATAATAATAATAATAATAATAATAATAATAATAATAATAATAATAATAATAATAATAATAATAATATATTTTATTTATATTCTGCCCTCCCCGCCGAAGCAGGCTCAGGGCGGCTCACAACATATAAAAATTACATATTACAATATAAAAACATTATCTCAATACAATATATATAGTTTGCTAATTAAAAACATATAATTAAAACCATCACAATTGCAATTAAACTAACATTTACAGTGCTACATACTAGATGTTCTCCTCAGTAGTTTATGATGGCTGGATATAGTAGACTAAATCCACATTAAGCGAAGGCCATTTGGAAAAGGGTAGTCTTGCAGGCCCTACGGCATTGATCAAGACTAGATAAATAATAGATAAAAATGAACATTTTCTTGTAATCAGGGGTCATTTTGTAGAAAAGGAGGTGCCGGAGCTCATTAGCACAACTCATTTGCATATGCCACACACCCCCGATAGCTGTGGAAGGTGTACTAAATTATATAAGCTCAGAATCTACCTTAAAATGTTTCTTGAAATATAATTGTTATAATAAAACCTGACTCCCATCATACTTCTCAAATTACGTTCTCCTATGTGGCCACAAGTGGCATGATGAAGATTTCCGCCTGACTGCTCTATACGTTTTGGTGATTTTCCCATTTTTTTGCGGGGGGAAATATTAGAAAGTTTGTCCAGTCTTAAAGTTCAGCAAAATTGTCACAGGGGAGGTTGAACAATGGAGTCCAGAAGCAAGTATTGGGGGTGGGGGGTAAGAAAGAGCACAATCAAATGTAGAGGTTCTGGAGCTCTGCTCCTGTGAACTGCTGCCCAAAATTTGGCCTGCTTGTAATACTATTTCTTGATAGATCTTAAGGGAAACCCTGCCATCACAGTGGCTCAGTCCAAACACCACACAAAACTGCAGTTTAGTTCAACTACTCGTGGCTGGTGGGGGCATGAATGGACATCATTAACTATGGCCAGTTAGGGCATGTCAAAGCAGCATCTGAACTCATGCTTTGAAGTTGGTGCATTAATCGTTCCTAGTCCTGGAGTGACTTTGTCCACGGGGTCGCAAAGAGTGGGACTCGACTGTGTGACTGAACAACAGCAACTAAGTCCTAGCTATGGTTTTGTGTGACGTATGAACACAGACATCCTGGGTGGTTCCTAGGTGCTGCCCTTGACTTAGTGCCATCCAGGAGTTCAGCCAGTTCTCTGCGAGAAAGTCTGAGGAAAGAGCTAAAGTATTAAAAGGGGGAGCAGAATGTAAGCTCTTGCAGGATTGGCTACAGCAGGGGTGTGTGGTCTAATATGCAAAGGAGCTCCTGCTAGAATTCCACCCCTGCACATTGGTGCTGTCTTTCCAGTCAAGGATGGATAGAATATTGCCCGGTAAACTCACAGCACACATGAAGTGAAGTCTTCCAGTGATGTCTGTGTGAGCTCTCAAGTGGTGATCCTTGTTAAAGAGATATAAGCAGGGCTTTATTGGTAGCAGGAACTCCTTTGCACATTAGACCACAACCCTTTTGTAGCCAATCCTCCTGGAGCTAACAGGGCTCTTAGTACAAGGTCTACTGAAGGTTCCAGGAGGATTGGCTATATCGGGGGTGGGGTGGCTAGGGCTGCACAGCCCCTGGTCCAAGTGGGGGTTCCCCTACCCAAGAGGTTCCCAGCCCACTGGCCCACATTGGGCTGGTGGGGAGAACCTCCCCCTATGTCGCCAGCACAATGACATTGCCCAGAAGTGACATCATCATGCTGGTGACGTTGTGCTGTGGCCACTTCAGGTGTTTCTGAGGAAACTCTATGGTTTTCCCAAATGCTCTAACTATTGGGGAAGGAAAACTCTATGGCACAATAGAAACCATAGAGTTTCCCCCTCCAGAAAAGGGCAACTAGAATGATTAAAGGGCTGGAACATTTTCCCTATGAAGAAAGGTTGAAACACTTGGGACTCTTTAGCTTGAAGAAACGTCGACTGCGGGGTGACATGATAGAGGTTTACAAGATAATGCGTGGGATGGAGAAAGTAGAGAAAGAGGTACTTTTCTCCCTTTCTCACAATATAAGAACTCGTGGGCATTCGATGAAATTGCTGAGCAGACAGGTTAAAACGGATAAAAGGAGGTACTTCTTCACCCAAAGGGTCATTAACATGTGGAATTCACTGCCACAGGAGGTGGTGGCGGCCACAAGTATGGCCACCTTCAAGAGAGGTTTAGATAAAAATATGGAGCAGAGGTCCATCAGTGGCTATTAGCCATAGTGTGTGTGTGTGTGTGTGTGTGTGTGTGTGTGTATATATATATATATATATAAATTTTTGGCCACTGTGTGACACAGAGTGTTGGACTGGATGGGCCATTGGCCTGATCCAACATGGCTTCTCTTATGTTCAAATGACTAGAGCATCTGGGAAAACCATTGAGTTTTCCTGGAAATGCCTAGAGCAGCCATGCACAACATCGCCGGTGTGATGACATCACTGCTGGATGATGTTGTCGCTGTGCATGCCTGTCCCCCGCTCCAGAATGCAGGGGACTTGGCAACCCTAGGAATAGCCTAATATGCAAAATAATTCCTGTTATTAAAAAAAGACCTGGTTATAATCGTTATCTATATTTTCATCCAGGGAATGTGGAAAGATGCGTCCTACACCTCCCCCACCCCCCAGCAATTGTTGAGGGTTTCTTTGGCTTGCAAGAAAGATTTAATAAAATGGTTTGTGGAACATCGTCTATCTGAATCTCTGTTTTCCTTAATGGAATAAAGTCCTGGTGTTTTTTTTTTTACTGCAGACCAAATTAAGTGCTATCCACTGAAGCCATACCATGCAGAAGTTACATCTGATACACTGGGGACATCTAACCTAATTGCACTATAAGAGACAAACAGAAAGTGTGCCAGTATACCTTTGCAACAGCATCGAGTACTTAGTCAGCAGAGAGCAGCATTAAACTCTGGGGGCCATCAGCCTATTGCTATAGCCACAGGTTAAATCTATATGACCTCCAAGGAATCTAGAAAGCTCCCCAAAAGGTTAAGTCACCTCATCCACAGTCTATTAAACAAAGTATACCCTGGCAAGCAAATAGGGAATTGCCTTGGATCGCCACCAGCTCTGTTGAGAGCGACTGTTTCCCCCTGGGGAGTGAAGTAGGGCACCTCTGTGAATAAGAGAAGTAGCTTACAAAAATCTTAAGCATGTCTCTACAGTGATCTCTTCTGTTTTAATCCTCCAAGACCACCGGAGAACAACCCGCTCTGCTTGCTCACTGCGACTGAGTATATGTGTTTAGTTTAGTCGATGTGGCAAAGTTGCACTGTCGGGGAAGCATAAACTCTCATCCAGTCAACTCTATCCGAGTCAGTGGGTGCAATCAGACTACGGTTGCCAATCCCCAGGCTGGGGCAGGGGATCCCCTGGTGTGGAGGCCCTCCCCCCACTTCAGGGTCATCAGAAAGCGGGTGGGGGGGGGAGAAAATGTCTGCTGGGCACTCCATTACTCCCTATGGAGGATCTTGGGTATCTGGGGGAGCTGTTGTTTGCTGTGGAGGCACCAAATTTTCATCATAGCATCCAATGCCTCTTCCCAAAAAATACCCTCCAAGTTTCAGAAAGATTGGACCAGGGGGTCCAATTCTATGAGCCCCCCAAGAAGGTGCCCCTATCCTTCATTATTTCCAGTGAAGGGAAGGCATTTAAAAGGTGTGCTGTCCCTTTAAATGTGATGGCCAGAACTCCCTTTGGAGTTCAGTTGTGCTTGTCACACCCTTGCTCCTGGCTCCACCCCCAAAGTCCCCAGATATTTCTTGAATTGGACTTGGCAACACTAGATCAGACCAGCAGCCATGGCAATCTCACACATACATGCAGTCCATTTCTAGTGAAAAGGGAAATATAGCACCCCCCAGTGTCCAGGCAAGCTGAGTCACCTTTATTACAACAATGCCAACTTTTAAATATATTTTAAAGTCATTTTCACAAGCCTTGTGAGAGCCTTGTGCAGGCTTCCTTTCACCATTCTTTTCTTCTTGCGTCTCTTTTTGAGAGTTACTCACTTTGGGTTGTCAGTAGCCTCCTCAAAATATTGGCCATGATGGAAAGACACTGTTCTGTGCACAGATTGGATCGATAATTCTATGGGGCAATCTGTATATTGGAAGAAATCTAGATAGATCAAATAGGGTTGCCTGGTCCCACTTGACCACCAATGGAGGAAGTGGGGGGCAGGGTTGGGAAACTCCTGGAGATGTGGGGGTGAAACCTGGGGAAGATAAGGACCTTAGTGTGGTGCAGTGCCATAGACTCCACCCTCTAAAGCAGTGATGGCAAACCTTTCAGAGACCAAGTGCCCAAACTGCAACCCAAAAACCACTTATTTATCGCAAAGTGCCAACACGGCAATTTAACCTGAATATTGAGGTTTTGGTTTAGAAAAAAAAAAAAAAAACAACTCATAGTGAAATTAACAAACTGAAAGAACATTTGGTCTGGATAGCATTTGCTTAGGAAACCAACCAAATAGTAACATGTCAGAATGGGAGAATGACGGTGAGAGCGTCATAAGGCAATAAATGGAGGCTGTTCATTGCTCTGTTGCTTGCAAGTCTGGGTTAAACTGAGAACATGGCTTTCCCAGAGGTGTTTCCGTCCACCTAACTTACTTTTGAACATGTAACATACATTATAAACATCATTCTAGTTTGCCATTAGGGAAAAAGAATACATTAAAATATAGTGTGTTTAGGGTGTCCAAATCAGATCTGGGAGGTCCTGATTCATATGCCCACTCTGCCCTGACAGCTTGCTGGGAAACCTTGGACCAGTAATATACTCTGAGTTAACCTGCCTCATAGGTTTGTTGTGAGGATAAAAGAGAAGGGGAGAGTGTGTTAAACCACTTCAGTATCCTTTTGGGGGAGGAAGGCAAGGGATACATGATGTTAGTTAATAAATTAAGTTGATGAAAGGAGTCCACTAATTTATATGGCTAAATCTGAGTCCAGCAGCACCTTAGAGAACAATTTTTGAGAGTCAACGCTCCTTTTATCTGTAATTGAGGGAGCTCTAATGCTGGAAAGCTTGGGCCTCCTCCCCCAAATCTCATTGGTCTCTAAGGTGCTCCTGGGCTCGGATCTAGTTGTTCTACTATGCACCAGCACGGCTACCCTTGGAAACTTCAAGGATAGTCTGATTTGTATTAACTAGAAAGTCTGATGTGAGAAAGAAGGGCCAGTTTGCTGTAGAGGTTAAGTGCATGGACTTTTATCTGGGAGAATTAGGTTTGATTCCCCACTCCTCCACTTTCATCTACTGGAATGGCCTTGGGTCAGCCATAGCTATCACAGAGCTGTCCTTCTGGGAGAGCTTCTCTCAGCCCCACCTACATCACAGGTGTTTGTTGTGGGGGAGGAAGATAAACGAGATTGTGAGCTGCTCTGTGACCCTGAGATTCAGAGTGAAGGGCGGGATACAAATCCAATATCTTCTTCTTTCTTAAAACTAAAACTGCAATCCTGTGCATGTGTAGAGAATAGGTGCCACAGTGCTCACTTCTGAGTAACCATGGAGAGCAAGCCCAATGAGGAAAGGCTAAGGGACTTGGGGATATTCAGTCTGGAGAAGAGGAGGTTGAGAAGGGAGACATGATTGCTCTTTTGAAGTATTAGAAGGGCTGCCACTTACAGGAGGGCAGGGAGCTGTTCATACTGGCAGCAGAGCAGAGGACTGGCATAGGAAAAACTTTTTAACAGTAAGAGTTGCTCAACAGTGCAATCAGCCCCTTCACTGGCAGTCTTTAAGCAACCGCTCAACAAATACTTGTCAAGGATACTCTGAGAAACCAGAACAGCAGTGCAACAGTTCAAAAAAGCTTATCAACAATTTGCCCTATGGTCCCTGTAGCTTGAAAGAGTTCTGCTCAAATACTGCTATCAGAAGCATCGTATTTGAAAGCAAGGAAGCCTGCAGTTCCTCCCTTTCCACTCCTAAACCAGAGGCGATTCTGGCCGCTGTTTCTGCCAGATTAGTGGGATCCAACATTTCCTGTAATAAACCCACATCCCTTCAAAAATTTGCTTAATTCAAGGTTCTGATCACTCCTCTCCCCCATCCCCACACACCCATGCTCTCTTCTTCCCTTCGGCTTGGACTGTGCCACAACAGTTTTGAAATATGACACGCAACCAGGCCTTGGCCACATGAAAATGTGAAGCTGCCTTATACCCATTTCTCTAGTGCAGGGGTGGCCAGACTGTAGCTTAGGAGCCACATGTGGCTCTTTTACACACATCATGTGGCTCTTGAAGCCCACACCAGAGAAGGCATTTGTCTCTTTAAACCACTTCTTCAAGCCAAGCCAGCCAGTGGCTTGGAGAATGCATTTAAAGTTCAAGTTGCTTTTTTCCCACCTGTCTCTCTCCCTCCCCACCTATTTTCCTTCCTTCCTTCTCTCAGATATCTGACATTCTTGTCTGGTGGCTCTCACACATCTGACATTTATTCTATGTGGCTCTTATGTTAAGCAAGTTTGGCCACCCCTGCCCTAGGGGGTCCCATCTAACCCCCTCCCTAAAACTTCAGGAACACCTGCAAGGAATTTTCCTCTTTGTGTTGTGCTTGGGGGCTGCATTGTGGTTGCACCCCCCACCACATCAGAATTCCAAAGGTGCCCATGAGCTCAAAAGGGTTGGAGTGCCCTGTTGTCTCTCTGAAGGAGGCCCAGTTAGAGTTGCCAGGTCTGGGTTGGGAAATATCTGGAGATTTGGGGGAAGGAGCCTGAGTTTGGGAAGAGGGGGAGTTTCAATGAGATATGACTCCAGAGCCTTGTGCACAGGGGGAAGGGGGCGAGGGAGTGCGTGTGCCCACAGAGAGGGCTCCGAGTTCCGCCTTTGGCACCCATGCCATAAGTTCGCCACCGCTGCTCTAAAGCATCCATTTTCTCCAGGGAACAGATCTATGTGGTCTCGGGATGAGCTATAATTCTGGGGGATCCCCGGGTCTCACCTGCAGACTGGCATCTCTAGGATCAAGACACAAATCCCTGGAACATGGTAATGGCTGCTGCCTGCCTGCCTGGATTTCACTATCCTTTCTTAGAACTAACAGGATGAACTGGAAGATAGTTCTCTGTAGTGGAGTAATTTGTGACTGAATTAAGAAATAGGGGTGATCTAATGCTTTCTTCTTTGTTTCTCTTTGAATTTATGCCTATTTCTGTCACCCATTTCTGTTCTTCTCTTGCGGTGTTGGCTTGTAGTTTTGTTTGTACTGTATGCAAACCTTTAGCTTTTTTTAAATAATATGCCAGCAATATGTATAATTTGGGGAATTTACATATATTGTAAACACATCATATATGATGGTGGTTTAGTGTCACACGAATAAAACTGGAAAATGCAAACATTTGATGGAAAGAGGTGCAAGGAAATAAAATGTTGCACAAATAAAGCATGACGTTTTGGACAGTTCCATTTTACAGAATGATGATAGTAGGGCTGCCAGGTGTCTCGCTATATGATTTTACCATAGAGTTTTTTGTAAATTTGAGAGTGTCACCTGACATCAATTCCATGTTTACCTGAAGCAATATAAGCTTACCAGGGTGACACCACCACACGATCCCCCATCCCCAATTAGTCTCTGGATTGTTGCCTGCGGCCTTGTACCCCTAGGTGTTACTAAAGGAGACTTCCAAGTGTGCCCCAGTAAGTTACTCTGGCAGGTGGGGGCCACCATAGAGAATGCTTGGGTATGGGCATCCACTGCTCTTATCGATTTACAGGAAACCAGTTTCAAGAGACCTAGATCAAGTGCATGAAACTGTCACATGGGAGTTGGAAGAAAGCAATGGAGTTGGACAAAAGCATTTTTGGGGTTTTGGCCACTTTTTTTTTGCCACTGTGTGAGAATGTGGGACTGGATGGACCTTTGGCTTGATCCAACATGGCTTCTTTTATGTTGTTGTTGTTGTTCTTCTTCTTCTTATTATTATTATTATTATAATTATTATTAAATAAGTACACAATATAAGGGCAGTTTTATTTCTTATTCAATGTACAAATATGTAAGAAGAATAGTGTAGCCAATGCATGACCTGACATGATATATTAGCATAATAACATAATATTGTTTCATGAGAAAGGAGAGAGAGTCTCTGACTGGGACAGTGATGCTCTGCATTCTTCATGCTGAGGGGGCAACAGTGGGAAGACTTCTAGTGTCCTGGCCTCTAGTTACCTTCTAATGGTACTTTTTTTTTTTGCCACTGTAGAAGAAAGTGTTGGAATGGATAGATAGATGATAGATAGATAGATAGATAGATAGATAGATAGATAGATAGATAGATAGATAGATAGATAGATAGATAGATAGATAGATAGATAGATACTATTTAAAGGTCCAATATAGGCTCCTATTAAAGCCTTATATATATCCTATAATATTCTCTTACTCTCTTAACATTGTTATCCTATCTTATCAATTTGATCTACTATGGAATATGATATTTCCTTCACTAAGTTCAAATATTCTTCCAGTCAATGACTACCTCGCTCAATTTGCATAAAACATTTGAGTACAAGACAAAGCTGGAATACAATATAAGTAACCTCATTAGGTCCATTATAAAGTTTTCATGCTAGCATTTGTTATATTTTGTAAAATTAGTCACAATTAGAACTCATGAGATTTTATGTTAAATCTATCATATCTGCCATGTATATTGTATTGTATATCGAGCTATCAAGATACACATTTAATTACAATCAGCACAGAAATAATCTTTAATCAGTTATATTTCAGTATTTTACCACAAAAAAGTTTGACTACAAGGAAAAGTTATAATAATCATTAAAAACTGTACAGCAGTTTTCAAATTCACCTTTTGATTTTTGGTTAATATAATTTATCAATTTTGCCATAGCTGGATATTCTTGCATCTTGTCAATCCAGTTCTCCAGAGCTGGGCAACATACAAGTTTCTACTTAGTTGCAAGTATTACTGCAATAATCTTTTTGGAGAAGAATTCAGTCCAAGCATTTTAACACATCCTCTTGATAGGAAAGTGCACCTTTTTTGGCCGCATTGGCACCATTTGCCTCATATTCCCTCCTTGTGGCCACCATTTCTTCCACTGCGCTACCAGAAAATTTTTTAAATGTTGGTAATTGCTACAGCACTATCACACTATAGCGCTATAGCAATTACCATTTTTAAAATGAAAAGCCTTTGGTAGAGTGGTAGGGGAAATGGTGGCTGATAAGAGAAAAGTGCACAACCGTCTTCTCAGCTTCTGTGTGGATGCTTGGTTGCTACTGCAGATGCCTCTGTATTTACGGTGGCAATGAATGCAGACTGGAGAATCCTCACCATGTGCATGCATGCAGCCTAAGATTTTAAGGTCTCTTGGAAAATGATCTTGTTGCTGCTGCTGCTTTGGCTTATGAATCATTGGAATGCACCAAGAACATGAATATACCGCTAGTCCGTGCACAATTTTCAAAAAAATCATTACTGGATGTCAGTGTTTCTGATGCAGATTAGGGCCAGGACTGAATGGAACAAAGACTTGATGCCCTTCTGCAGTGTTTTTAAAGCTGAGGAAAGTCAAAAGTACAATTGTTGGCAGCCACTGGACCACTTTGGTTCCAAAGCCATTAAGCAGTATGACAAGGCTGAAGTCAGCTTCAGTCAAATACGCTGTCAAGGTTCATTAGATTCTTTAGATCAACAATTTAATGAATTGCTCAGATAAGCAGAAACAGAAGTATCCTCAGCTGAAGGAAAGTTTTAATGCTTGGAATTCACAATGGGAAGAAACAAACTGCAATACTACAAAATAGGTTTTAGAAAATGGAAATATAGATTAATTAAAAGTGTACACTGGAGAACTTGTTTAAAAAGATGAACTTGTTTTTGGAAATCCCATAAATCAAGCTTTGATACGACAAGCATCCAATGAGACATGGGGGATCCTGATTCAGTCTTGGAAACAGCTCTAATATTTTGCAATCAGCTAAAATAGTCTCAAATAGTCAGAATCTGTTATTTTTTGTTGGGGGGGGGGGACTATACGAGGTTTCCAATAACATTACCAATAGGACCCAACAAGATACAAAAAGGATTTTGAAGCAAACTTGATCTGGGTGCAATCTCATCTGTAACAGGCAATTTTCCTCCTAACAGTTTCTTATCCCGGTGATCAACCAGGGTATCGATCAGTTATTCGTTACTGTCACAGACTAGCAGTATAAAACATACTATTTATTTATTTATTTATTACTTTCAATTTATATCCCGCCCTCTCCGCAAGTGGACTCAGGGCGGCTCACAACATCGTACAATACAATCAATCCAATAAAACATATAAAACCATAATTTACTTATTTCAGTTTAAAACCATTCTATGGCGCTGCTTCAGTACAGTATAAGCGGTGTTGAATTCTCGACTGTGATCACCAGCATTCTATAAGATGTCCAGTGGCAGCCCTTTTTCAATCAAACAGCAAAAGCCTGTTTAAACAATTCGGTCTTACAGGCCCTGCGGAACGCATACATTACAACCAGGGGTGGAATTCTAGCAGGAGCTCCTTGGCATATTAGCCTATACACCCCTGATGTAGTCAATAATCCAAGAGTTTATAAAAAAAGAGCCATGTATGCTCTTGGAGGATTGGTTACATCAGGGGTGTGTGGCCTAATATGCAAAGGAGCTCCTGCTAGAATTCCACCTCTGATTACAACCAAGGTATCAGTGTATTTAACTTCTTTCTTCTAATGAGAATATAACATGGAAAAGTGATGGTGTTGGATATTTTTGATGCGTCTCTTCCAAAATATTCACTAAAGGTGCAAGAAACCCCCACCCACTTAGTTTCTAGCATTAGCATTCTGGAAGACATTTGTATCCTCTGTGTCTAATTCACTAATGGTCAAGAGTGTACTTTCTCTTTTCATGAGAATGCCAGAAATGCCACTTTTAAAAAGGAGTCTGGGTCCCTTTAATGGTTCCTCAGAAGTCCATGTTGTGCTAGATCAGCTGTACAAGAATGTCTAAAGAAACCAATCCAAGAAAAGAACTTTCCCCCCCACTGAGGGGGTGGGATCAAGAGTGAAAAAAATACAGTGTAAGTGATAGGCACTGACCTGATGAATGCACATCCCTCGTGGAAACCAATCCAAAAACTCTGAGCTTAAGAGGGAATGTTGTTCAGCCCCACAATGGAAATGCTTACCAGGGAAGTGCCAGATCTAGTGAGAATAACGTCTGATCCATCCATATATGATAGCAATATTGAGAGGAAAACAAAGCGCATTTGGAGAGAGGTGTGCTTTGGATGACGTTGTGATTTAGTGTACACGTTCACATCAATTGCTTCTACAACATTTCACTAATGCGCTGATTTAAATAACAACTGCAAGGGCAACTGCCCTAGAGTACCGTAATCAGGGCTTTTTCGGTAGGACAAAACCCCAGCAGGAACTCATTTGCATATTAGGCCACACCCGCTGATGCCACCATTGTTTCACACAGGGCTTTCTTTGGAGAGAAATCCCAGCGGAAACTCATTAGCAGATTAAGCCACACCCCTGACACCAAGTCAACCAGAACTGCATCCCTGTGCTTTCCTGCTAAAAAAACAAAGCCCTAACAGTGATCTAAGCAAACTGGTGTTCAGCCATTCAATACTGCTCTTTGCAACTTGCAAACCCCTTGCAGTAAATAGAGGTCCAAGAGTACCATTTTGGGCATATAATGGGAATCAAGCATATAATATATCATGTTAAAGAAGACCTTAGCACCCCATGATACTTCTGACACTGCCAATACTACTGAAGTATCATCTACCGTCTTAGTTAGCCCAGTTTGTGAAGTCGGAGACCAATGCTTCCAGCTGAAAACCCTGGGTTTTAAACAGGTTTTTTTTTTGTAGCAGGAACTCCTTTGCATATTAGGCCCCACCCCCCTGACGTAGCTAGTCCTCCAAGAGGTTACAGGGCTCTTAGTACAGGGCCTACTGTAAGCTCTTGGGGGATTGGCTGCATCAGGGGTGTGTGGCCTAATATGCAAATGATTCCTGCTACCAAAAAAGCCCAGGTTCTAAAGAAATTTTATACTGTTTTACTGATGTTAAATTGTTACTTATATTGAGCGGGGGAGGGTTTGTGACCCAACCTCAGCCTGCTTGCGGGGAGGGCGGAACATAAATTGAATAATAAATAAATAAATGCGATAGGGACCCACCCTCCAGGTGGGGGCGGAGGATCCTGCAGAGTTACAGCTCATCTCCAGACATCAGAGGGACGGTGGCTCAGTGGTAGGTGGCTCAGTGGTAGAGCATCTGCTTGGGAAGCAGAAGGTCCCAGGTTCAATCCCCGGCATCTCCAAAAAAGGGTCCCGGCAAATAGGTGTGAAAAACTTCAGCTTGAGACCCTGGAGATCTGCTGCCAGTCTGAGAAGACAATACTGACTTGGATGGACCGAGGGTCTGATTCAGTATAAGGCAGCTTCATATGTTCATATATCAGTTCCTCTGGGTGGAAGGAAGCAGCCCTGCCAATGCTATGAGCTGTCTATATTTAAAAAATTAAAAAGTACATGGTTCCTTTTCCGATACAAATTTTATGGACTTCCAAATGCTTTATTTACACTGGTTTGTGTCCAGGGGTAGAATTCCAGCAGGATCTCCTTTGCATATTAGGCCACACACCCCTGATGTAGCCAACCCTCCAAGAGTTTATAAGGCTCTTTTTTTGTAAGCTCTTGGAGGATTGGCTACATCAGGGCTCTTTGGTGAGAGCCAGTTTGGTGTAGTGGTTAAGTGTGTGGACTCTTATCTGGGAGAACCGGGTTTGATTCCCCACTCCTCCACTTGCACCTGCTGGAATGGCCTTGGGTCAGCCATAGCTCTGGCAGAGGTTGTCCTTGAAAGGGCAGCTGCTGTGAGAGCCCTCTCCAGCCCCACCCACCTCACAGGGTGTCTGTTGTGGGGTAGGAAGGTAAAGGAGATTGTGAGCCACTCTGAGACTCTTCGGAGTGGAGGGTAAGATATAAATCCAATATCGTCTTCTTTTTTTTGTAAGCTCTTGGAGGATTTGCTACATCAGGGGTGTGTGGCCTAATATGCAAAGGAGATCATGCTAGAATTCCACCCCTGATTGTGTACATGTTTTTATTTTATTTATTTTATTCGATTTAAAGTGCTGGGGATAGCATTGCGTTTCTCTACAATGGGGAAGAAACATTCCCTGTAGCTGGTGTTTCAGCGGCTATTTCTCAGGAATATTTGAGCCGATAAATCTTCCTCCCACTCTCCCTAATTCAGTGACAACGGAACCAACTGAAATAGTCAAGTAAATTATCCATCCACTGGCATAATTCACTCAACTGCAGAAGAAATGAAAATTACTGTCACATTACCTGTCAAATCTGGTCAAATCCTGGTGATCACGTCTAAATGACTTGACAGCTACGATCAGCTTATTCTGTAAAAAAGAGACAGTACTCTGTTATTCTGCTGACCACACTAATCTTGAGTTGAGATCCCTAAGATCTGAATAATGATGTTCAGTGAATAAGAAGTGAAAGGGAGAAATAATGGCTCTAATCGCACAAAACAGAATCAAGTACACCATGAAGTCAATGATATGTGAAATCACAACAAGTTAATATGTTTTATTCTAGCATTCTCTCTTATGGAACCATGTAGATTGAACTGATGTCATTCTGGGTTTTAGGCCGCGCCTTCTGATGCTAAGCCAGCTGGAACTGTATTCCTGTGCGTTCCTGCTCAAAAAAAAGCCAAGTTGGGGTGGGGGGAAGCATAAATCTCAAACAGAGCTGAAACAAAGCATAAGTTTTTAAACATGATGCATAAAGTGGTGTATCTAGTCCAAAGTATACTTACAGTGAAAAGTAGCCATACAGTAGTATCGGCCCCAGTCCCTCCCTCTTCACCAATGAAACTTTCTGATCGTTTTCGTTCTCTACAGACCTACTCACTTGTGCAAAAAAATCCCACTTGAATAATTCCATTTTACATAGTTTGCAGGAAACCAGGAGAGTCAGAGCTTCCTAACGTCATCAGGGAGGCCATTCCGTAACCAGGGGGACACAACAGAGATTGCATGAGGACAGGTAGTTCTTGCGCTAACAAGAGCCGATTACAGTAGTGTAGCCTTGTTTGTCACCATGGCATGGATCCAGGTTGCCAGATCAGCCAAGTCAAGGCAGGGGCCATACTGCAGGCTACAGCCAATTGGAAGAAAGCATTCTTTGCAGCTGCATTAATTTGCTTCTCCAACAGAAATCCTGGAACTGGTATCATTCCATGAGAATGACGGCAACTTCTTTTTGGAAAACTGGGGGATCTTTGGAGGAGAGACACCACTTTATCAGTTTTCCAAGGGACTTAGGAGGGTGTAGCTTTGTAAATATTGTGTTTTTAATACCTCTATAGAAATACTTTAAAAGAGTCATTGCAAAGTACCCAGGAGTAGGGTTGCCAATCCCCAGGTGGGGGCAGGGGATCCCCCGGTTTGAAGGCCCTCCCCCCACTTCAGAGTCGTCAGAAAGCAGGGGGGAGGGGAGGGAAATGTCTGCTGGGAACTCTGTTATTCCCTATGGAGATTTATTCCCATAGAAAATCATGGAGAATTCATCTGCAGATAACTGGGGCTCTGGGAGGCTGTTTTTTTGGAGTAGAGGCACCAAATTTTCAGTATAGCATGTAGTGCCTCTCCCCGAAATACCCTCCAAGTTTCAAAACGATTGGACCAGGGAGTCCAATTCTATGAGCCCCAAAAGAAGGTGCCCCTATCCATTATTTCCTATGGAAGGAAGGAATTGAAAAGGTGTGCCATCCCTTTAAATGTGATGGCCAGAACTCCCTTTGGAGTTCAATTATGCTTGTCACAGCCTTGATCTTGGCTCCACCCCTAATGTCTCCTGGCTGCACTCCCAAAGTCTCCTGGTTCCACCCCCAAAGTCCCCAGATATTTCTTGAATTGGACTTGGCAACTCTACCCAGGAGACCCGAACATGGCTAGTGAGCTGTATTCAGGTTTGTGCAGGGCTTTTTTTAAAAGAAAAAGTCCAGCAGGGACTCATTTGCATATTAGGCCCCACCCTCTGACAGTGCCATTATTTCACGCAGAGGTTTTTATAGAAAAAGCCCAGCATGGACTCATTTGCATATTAGGCCATACCCCTTCATGCCAAGCCAACCAAAACTGTGCTCCTGTGCTTTCCTGTTCAAAAAAAGCCCTGGGTTTGTGGGTCATTTTTAGCACAGGGCATGTTTTTCTTCAGTAAGTGTTTTTGATTCATCTTACCTGTGTGCTAAGTGATGGCTTTAATCCTTAAAAAAAAATTGTTTGAAGTTTCAAAAGTGTCGTGAGCAGTGTTTCCTCTAAGCTTAGTGTGAGCTAGCGCACAGATTTTTAGCCTCCATCTCACGTATTATTTCTTAGCTTAGGAGGGGTGACCCCAGAACACACTAATTTAGGTAGTAGCTCACAATTGTAATGTCAGTAGCTCACAAGTTTAATGCCAGTAGCTCACAAAGTAGAATTTTTGCTCACAAGACCCTGCAGCTTAGAGGGAACATTGGTCATGAGGCAAATAGGTCTACTGTACAATTGTTTATACAATTCATACAATTTGTCATTTATATTGTTTATACTCCACCTTTCTCCGCAATGGGAACCCAAGGCTTCTAGCAGAAGTTTCTTCGGGTGCCAATCTGCAAATGGGCAAAATGAACTATTGCCCACCCTCATGTTCTCTTCATTGTGACTGCCACCTAATGGAATGACCTGCCCAAGGACATCCAGAAAGCTCCCACTGTCCTGGCTTTCCACAAACTATGGAAAGCTGAACTATTCAAGAGGGCTTTTCTGCTCAGGCAATTAGGCTGCACAGAGCAAAACGATCTCACAAACTTACTTGGATAAATGATTGCGACTGGTGGACTTCATTGCTGTAAATAATGTATCGTAAGTGGTAATCTCTTATGTAATTTCTGAACTGTTTAAGGTCTCATGTATTTTTTAAAGTATTTCCATGTGTGTTTGTGTGTGCTTACTTGCCTGGAAGTTCTGGTGACTTCAGGCAACCCCTGGTGGTGCTAGGATGTTGGGGGTTTTTTTCCAGAGAGATGGCTTATATTGCTTGCCTCTTAGTGGCCTGTATTGCCAGTCCTGGTATTCCAAGGTGTTTTCCCTTCCAAGTACTTACCAGGGTCAGGCCTGCTTAGCTTCCAAGATCTGATGAAATTGGGGTTGTCTGGGCTATGCAGGTCAGGGCATTGGTTTTATGTTAATACTTACACTATGTTCCTGTCCTTTTTGGTGGGTCCAGTCTTCTGTTGTGGGGGAGGAAGGTAAAGGAGATGGTGAGCCACTCTGAGACTCTTCGGAGTGGAGGGAGGTATATAAATCCAATATCATCTTCTTCTTCTTCTTCTTCTTCTTCTTCTTCTTCTTCTTCTTCTTCTTCTTCTTCTTCTTCTTCTTCTTCTTCTTCTTCTTCTTCTTCTTCTCTCATTATTGAAGATCCCATTTCATTCATTGTACTGACACACTATGGGTAATCTGCCTTTAGTCCGCATGAGAAAGGTGGCCTGTATATAATGTAAATAGGTACGATAAATTTGAAAAGCATCATTCTCACTTTCATTTTTCCTCCCAACAGCACTGTGTGGTAGGTTATGCTGAGTTCGGTCCCTTCCTGGCCAAGCCGCCAATGGCTGCTAAGGACAGAGGTTGCATTTGCTGCCCTGGAAGGAGGGGAGGCCAGCCTGCCTTCCCACACATGCAGGGATTGGCTGATGGGTGGAGCGCTGGGCCTATATTAGCCCCAGCCTTGCCCAAAACTGTGCAGTTTCCAGCGCTCTCAGCCCACCCACCCGCCCTTCAGTAGTACAGGCTTCGGCCGGTCACCTGGTTTTTGGGGGCCAGGTAGGAATTTTTTCACCCCAGATCCTATTGGCTTGGGTCTGGGGTGTTTTTTTGCCTACCTTGTACTGCTAGACAATGGAAGGGAACATTTTGAATGGGGGGGCATTTAATTGGCCACTTGGCAGGAGGGAGCTAGAAGGGCGTAAGTTGAAAAGGTGAGCACCCGTGGCGTAGCCCCAGTTTGGGAGCAAGTGAGATGCTGGATCGGCAGATGGGCTGTACGGCTCCCTGTTGTGAGGGCAGATCACAGGAACCCTCCCCTGTCATTGTGCCATCAGGATGGGCAAAGCCTGGCAGGGGAGGGGGATTGTTGTCTGGGCTGGCCCGGTACTAGCCATATGTGGGATGGCTCATGCTGGGGGCAGGGTGGCTCGCCTGTGCAGGACAGGGAAGGGTCCTGGGTGACTCTTGGTTTGTCCGGCTGACTAATACGTCCTTGCCATTTAATTATGTTTAAATAAAAGTGACCCACTTGTTACCCAAATAATTACGTGTTTGCCTCTTTATTCCGACTGGTGGGGGGGGGGCAATGTGTGAATAGCTTAAGAGTCAATGAGCATCTGTGGCAGAGTACAGATTTGAACCTAAGCCTCCCAGATCCCCATCCATCGCTTTAGCCTCTACACCACAATTGGTTCAGCGTACAGCATAATTTAAAAACATTTGCCTTACTGCTTTTCTACAAAACCTCTAGATGTGGCTGTCCAGGCCTCTGAAAAATTTGAATTGTTTAGTGCCTAAAAGTGAAAGATGGCTCTTTAGTGTGATGCTAAGGAAAAATAAAAACACAACCCCAATTACTAATTTTATGTGCCTCTATAAAATAGAACTTGTATGACAGGTAGGATTAGTTTGGGAATAATTTTACAAATATTCTTTGGTTTAATTACTCCACAGGACAATTTCAGGTTTACTTAATTATAACCAAGGTTTAATAAAACAAAAGGTCAGAGCATTCTTTTTTAAAGTAGCCTCAGGAAAGGTGAGGAAAATTAGCTCCAATGAAATGCTAATAATGGGACAACTAGTGTATGACTTCAGTTTTGTTAGTGTTGGAAAAGGTGTTGTGCACTCTGTTGAACTGCTGTCCTGAAGTAGAATCTAATAGGGTTGGACATGAACCAGAAAAAATGCCAAACCGTGAACCAAACCGTGAATGGAATCAAACCAGGAGGCTTGTTCAGAAACCCAACCAGTTTGTGGTTCATGGTTTTTGCAGCTTTCTGCTCTGTCCATGAACTGCTTTACATATGCATAGAAGTTTGTGACGGTAAACCCACCACAAACTTCGGTTCCTGAACCATGAACAGGGGAAAAATTGTGATGAATTTTGTTTCATGGTTCGATTCATGCCAATCCCTACAAACTAATATTGAATGGTGCATGTTTTTAAAAACCTCCAAATAGTGGTGGAGCCAATAGCTCTTCACCTAGTCTCAGACAATTCCTATCCTTATTACAGCCCCTGTCTCATGTTGCTATTATCCATTTCAGTTACATGATGCCTACCAGAGTCCTTTTTTTTTTAACTTAAAATTTTTTATTTTGTAAAAAACTATAAACATCATACCTCATACAGACATATAACACTGGCTTAAACATAATTGCTTATGCATACATCTCAGGGATCGATATACACACACATATTTAAGAAAGAAAGAAAAAACCACATTTAAGCGGTTGCACAATTTTTTAGCGATTGTCCTTAGTTCATTCAAATGCCATTCAATGTAGAATAAAATTTAGGTACTTTTTTGGCATTATACTTTTCTTTGATGAACTATTATTTACAAAGTCCAGAAAGGGAAACCATTTCTCTACAAAATTTTCTCCTATCCTAGGATTATCCCCTAAAGTGAGTTGAGAGGCAATTTTGTCTTGGATTATGATTTCCCACACTTTCTGGAACCATAGAGTTAGTGATGGTATTTTGGTAGTTTTCCAATGTTTTGCAAGAAGTAGTTTACCTGCTAAGAGCAGTAGCAAAATAAGTTCTGACTTTAATTTGGAAAAATTACTCTTTGACCACAGATTAAGAAGGACAAATTCAGGGGTGCGAGGAATGGTTTCCTTTACAATTGCTTAAATTTTAGCTATTAGAGTGTTCCAAAACTTTTGTATTCTTTGACATGACCACCAACAATGAATGAAGGAACCAGAAGCTCCACAGCCTTTCCAACAGATAGATAGGTGGTCTCATTGACCACCTTTTGATGGTCAATGAGACCCCATCCTCCATTTTTTCACTAGTGGAAAAAGTGGTTGGATCCAACCTCATATAATCATAGAGTTGGAAGAAGCCTCCAGGGTTATCTAGTCCAACCCCCTGCACAATGCAGGAAACTCACAAATATCTCCCCCTAAATTCACAGGATATTCATTGCTGTCAGATGGCCAACTTGCCTCTGTTGAAAAACCTCCAAGGAAGGAGAGCCCACCACCTCCTGAAGAAGCCTGTTCCACTGAGGAACCGCTTTAACAGTCAGGAAGTTCTTCCTAATGTTGAGCCGGAAACTCTTTTGATTTAATTTCAACCCACTAGTTCTAGTCCTACCTTCTGGGGCCACAGAAAACAATTCCACACTATCCTCTAGATGACAGCCCTTGAAGTATTTGAAGATGATGATCATATCACCTCTCAACTGACTTCTCTCCAGGCTAAACAAGCCCAGATCCTTCAATCTTTCTTCATAGAACTCGCTCTCCAGACCCTTCACCATCTTTGTCACCCTCCTCTGGACCCATTCCAGTTTCCTTCTTAAAATGTGGTGCCCAAAACTGAACACAATACTCCAGGTGAGATCTTACCAGAGCAGAGCGCAGCTATATCATCACTTCATGAGATCTGGACACTATACTTCTGTTGATACATGTCACAATAAAGCCACACTTATACAAACCCATCACTTATGGCTGTAATGCACTGAATTATGGATAGGTTGAAGCTTGAGTTTAATGAAAACTGAGAGGTATGCCATTCTGTTTTGTGGCCAAGCTCTTTTAACTTTCTGATGGGTATGAGCCAATTGATTTGAACATAGCAACTATCTAAAATACAACCCTGATCACTTGGTTTCTAGGCCAGGTGTTTGGGATCTGCCGGGTCTCCTCAATTGGTGGGAGATGTCCCACCAACAGCCCTCTTCCCACACAGCAGCTTGGTGACCTGGCAGGGAAGAATGGGGGGGGGGGGTCACTGTTCCTGGCAGTATGTTCTGGAAGTGATGCCAACATGCACCATTAAACCATAGAGCTATAGGCAAGTGTAACAGTGTTGAGTGTTTCCTCTAAGTTGAGTTAGCATGAGCTAGCTCACAGATTTTAGTCTTAGCTCAGGAAGGATGGCCCCAGAGGACAATAATTCATGCAGCAGCTCGCAACTTTAATGCCAGTAGCACACAACTTTAATGCCAGTAGTTCAGAGAGTAGAAGACTGCAGACTGCAGACAAGACTGCAGCTTAGAGGGAACATTGGTGATGACCCTCCATGGTGACGTCACTTCTGACCTCACTGCATTACCACTGACATCATAGCATCACTGTAGAGGCTCCTATCAATGCTATTAAGTGTCCCACTGGTTGCCAACCCCAGGATGACAATCCTAGCCCAATTACAAGTGCTATTTTTTAAAAATAAAGTTTTGATGGACTTGGACCAGGATACCACAGATACTTGTCTTCTCCACATAAGGTAAAGGTAGTCCCTTGTGCAAGCACCAGTCATTTCTGACTCTGGGATAATGTTGCATCATGACATTTTCAAGGCAGACTTTTTTACAGGGTGGTTTGCCATTACCTTCCCCAGTCATCTACATTCCCCCCCCCCCCCCAGCAAGCTGGATACTCATTTTACCGACCTCGGAAGGATGGAAGGCTGAGTCAACCTTGAGCCGGCTACCTGAACCCAGCTTCCACGGGGATCGAACTCAAGTCATGAGCAGAGAGGTTGGACTGCAGCACTGCAGCTTTACCACTCTGTGCCATGGGGCACCACATAAATCTATTCATATATTTAGACCATCTTCAGAGTCCTTTACTACAGTTTATCCTTGACCTTCAGAAATATAGGTGTGCATAAGCCATCTTTAGTATGCTCTGTCTGGTTGCTTTATTTTGTTAAGGGAGTCTTTAAAAAAAAAATAATTTATTGTATTATCACAACGTAAACATAACGAAATAAACTAATACAGTACAGTACAATGCTTATAAATTAATAGTCAGACAGTAATAAAAACACAGCATTTTAACTAGCGTATGGCTATTTTAAACATACGCTAGAAATTTTCAATATTTAGAAGGAAGCCTTAAAAAAAAAGGCTTCATTGTGTTTTAATGCAAGCTCGTTTGAGAGTCACGCCCCACAAACGTGATTAAAAATTGTGATTACTAAGCGAGATACGCTGCAACACTGAGTTACTTACAGATCACTTCTTCCTGGTGAGCACTGCTGATAATACAAGCCAATAGTAACATTTATGAAAAGGCACGATAGTAATTGATAAATATATCGTAAAATGTTGGGGCATAACAAATGTCACCTTGCAAACACAGAACCCATGCCTGTATGGTAAATATCCTTTTCTTAACAATAAAACACAACAGAATGGCACACTTGGGTCCTGTTCAGATGCACAGTATAATCAAATGTCGCTGCTGTTTTCTTCCACATTTAAAGTGGCTGATCAGACAGCAACATCTGCCTCCCGGTATTAACTCGTGGTAGCCCCCCCCCCCCCAATCCTTCTAGTAACCGGATTATTTTGTTACCTGCTCCTTTGCGGTGTTTTTTGAGTTCTCTGGTTTCACCTCATAGTTTTCTCCATCTGGATAGTTCTGCTGCGATATTAACCATCCTCCGGATGTCTGAAGGCTGTCCCTGAGCAAAAGGAGCCTCAGACATCCGGTTTACGGTTGCCCTTTTTTTTACTACTTAGCGATATGCGCATAATGAATGCATGTGCATAACAGTGGAAGAAAAAAAGAACTGCACAGTTCCGTTGTGTGGATGGCAGAAGACGGTTTCACCGCAGAGTGATTCGAATTGCACTATGGCAGCCTGATCGATAATATCCGGAACAAAGAAATTCGGAACAGAACCGGGTCAGTTTAGCACGGACTCAACACGCTGTGTGAACAGGGCCTTGGATTATTCCAAGGAATACTTTCGTTTCAGACATCTACTTCAAACTCCCAAAGTCGTCCCGTTTTGCATTCCTCCCTCCCTGATACTGATGTGCATTGCGGATTAGGGGGAAGGAAGAAAGATGCTTGCAAATATAAGACTTTGAACTTATACATGGTCCAAATTTGGAATGAATTAAATTTAGACATTCTCTTACAGTGCTATGTGTGCTCGCTCAGAATTTGTCCATGCTATACAATGGGGCTTACTCCCAGGTGTGTGGGTATAGGATTGCAGCCTTAGATAATGTAGAATTAAGAAACTAAGAAACAGCACAGAAGAAAATGCTGCAAGCGTGAGAAACAGAACGGCAGAAATATGTTCACCCCTTTTTCCTCTGGGACCACTTAAGCTTTTCTGTGATGATTATTGTTTTGATCAGAGCTTTTTTTGTCGAAAAAGCCCCGCAGGAACTTATTTGCATATTAGGTCACACCCGCAGACATCACCATCGTTTCACACAGGGCTTTTTTTGTAGAAAAAGAACAGCAGGGATTCATTGGCATGTTTGGCCACGCCCCCTGATGCCGAGCCAGCCAGAACTGCATTCCTGTGCATTCCCTCTAAAAAAAAAGCCCTGGTTTTTATTCCAAAGGTTCTTCTCACCCACAGGTGGTGGAGTCTTCTACCGGCAGAACAAGCTTCTTGCACTGCAGGAAGGACCCACCGTGAGCAGATGAGGACTTTGACCTCTAGTCCAAGGTATTTTCATTTTCAAAGAAGCCGGTCAAGCTGCAGTTTATTGCAATATGGGCTTTCGTAACTCACAGCTAACGCCTTTAGATATTTGAGGATGTGGGCCATGACCCATGAAAGCTCTTATTGAAATCAATGTTGCCAGTCTTTAAGGTGCCACTGGACTACTACTGCTACTACACTTCCTCCTCCTCCTCTGGTTTCTCTAGCCCAATTTGCTGTGCCTCAGAGCCTTTGAATTCCCTCTGGCGTGGTCCATGACACAAAGATATTTTTGGCACAAATACACAGCTCCTTTTGTTCATAGTCCACCCATGAACGTTAATACCTATTTCTGTGCGCGGCTAATATAGAAACTCTGCGTTTTATCAAGGCAACAGACATCGTACATGATACGACGACTATGTGCAGTTCCTTCTCTGAATTAGTTCTTGCATATTCCAACAGTCCTTAGAAAGCAGAAGTTTTGTGAAGATTCCATGACATCCCGGAAGCTCACGTAATGGATGAAGCAGCTCAGACAGTAAATTGGCACAGGGGTGGGGTGGGGTGGGACTAACGGCATAGAGGTGATAGGCAATTAGGTATCCTTTCATATAGATTATATAAAGAAAGTAACATAATTTAGTTCTGAAGTTCTTCATTTGATTCAGAGCTCTATATCCCATGCTTAATCTCCACTTCACCAGCACACTTGACATGAATGGAATTTTTCTACATCTCTCTTTAAAAATAGCACAAAGGTAGAGCTCCCCCCCCACCCCGACTTTGAAAATGCACAGCTTTACTTCCAACTGACTAAAAGCTGAGATCTTCTAACTCGGGGGGGGGGGGGGGAGACAGAAAATATGCAAATAGCTTCTTTAAATTCCTCTCTTGTAAGGTAGGTTGTTCATGCCAGGACGACCTTGTAGCTTGAAAGAAATTATACAGAAAGAAGGTGTTAAGTTTCAGATAATTTCAATTCCAAACATCTCAGACTGCATAAAAGTTCCGTAGATGTTCAGTTATTAATTTTATGCACAGATCATAGTAAAGGGTGGGGGGAGAGATCAAAAAGATTGTAACAGATATTCAAATTCTCTTAGATGTCCTGATTTTTTTTTTTTAAAAAAAGATTCATAACCAATAACTTAATTTATAGAAGCATCTCAAAGGGAAAGAGATGTTGAAAAGCACAGTTATCCGGTTTGTAAAATGGAATTCTTAAAGACCCCGGCAACAGCCAGAGCTGGTGCCGTGTAGAGTTAAGATCAGGAGTCATGAGTTCAGACAACTCTTCATGGAGTCGCCTGAAGAATTGCTCGTATGGCATACTGAGCTATGTTTCTTTATTCCATTCAGGACACGCAAAAAGAAATACTTCTTTATTCAATGAGTAATTAAAGTGTGGAATTCTCTGCCGGTTGGCACAGTCATGGCCACCGGCATAGATGGCTTTAAAGGGGGAGTAGATAGATTCCTGGAGGAGAGATCCATTGATAACTACTAGCCTAGGTGGCCAACAAGAACATCCGTATTCAGAGGCAGCAAACCTCTGAACACCTGTGCTAGGAGGAAGAATCAGAGGCTACTTTGTCCTCAGAGCCAGTTTGGTGTAGTGGTTAGGTGCGTGGACTCTTTTCTGGGAGAACCTGGTTTGATTCCCCCCTCCTCCATTTGCAGCTGCTGGAATAGCCTTGCTGGAACAGCCTTGTCCTTGAAAGGGCAGCTTCGAGGAGAGGTTTCTCAGTTCCACCTACCTCACAGGGTGTCTGTTGCGGGGGATGAAGGTAAAAGAGATTGTGAACCACTCTGAGAGTGGAGGGTGGGATATAAATCCAATATCTTCTTCCTCTGTGTCCTGTGTGTTGGCCATTCAGGGCAGCTGGTTGGTCACAGTATGAGGCAGGATGATGGACTTGGTGGACTATTAATCCAACCCAGCTAATTATGCCAGGTCAAATCAAATTTGATTGGAAGGGTGACAGGTTTGTGTTGGAAAATACCTGGAGACTTTCGGGGTGGATCCAGGAGAAGGCAGGGTTTGGGGAGATACAGTCCACCCTTCAAAGCAGCCATTTTCTCCAGGAGAGCTGATAGAGTCCACCCTTCAAAGCAGCCATTTTCTCCAGGAGAGCTGATAGAGTCCACCCTTCAAAGCAGCCATTTTCTCCAGGAGAGCTGATCTTTGCCAGCTGGAGATCAGTTGTAAAAGCAGGAGATCTCCTGGCCCTGCCTGGAGGCTGGCAACCCTATGCAGCGGGACTTTTCTTGTGTTCTTTTGTAGTGAAGATTTTTTAGTGATTTCATCCCATCATTGCTATAGAATTCTTTACCACGTACTTGTGAGCTCTAGAGGAAAGCACATGCAGATGAATTATGCATGCTGTTCTCATGGTCATGGATTAGAGAGGGAAGAAACTTTTTTTACAGTTTCTCTTAAAATTATTGAAACATATCACAATTATCATCTTCTGCGGATGTTCTCTTCTCCCTTGTGATGCTCCACCAATACATCAACCAAACTCATGCACCCCTCCAGAACATCATAAGTTTGGGATGGGACATTGCATGCATTTGGGTGGATGCATCCTTCAATGAGTACAGATATGGAGACAAGCCCAGTGATGAAGGTGGAGATGCTGAGGTCCTTCTCAGTGGAGACAGGCAAGATGGCAGCAGCAGAAGCATTCTGGTTCCCCGATGAAGAGATGTAGGCCACGTTTTTTGTGTCAGTGGGGGAAACAGCAACATCAGCTGGTGGAGAGGTTGCTAACAGTGCAACAATAATCTCAACAGCAGTGGTGGGAGCAGCTGTAGAGGGAGTGGGTCACAGCAGGTGCCAGTGAAGCTTTTGCTCCAGCTGGGATATGGAGCTACCCCACACAATAGGGCTGCCAAGCTCTTACCAGAGGCAGGGGATCCTCTGGTTTGGGGGGCCCAAACCACCAGCACAGAGCAGGCTACCAGGTGGATCCTGCCCCCAAACAACCCCGTCACCATGCAACATGCCCTGAACAATGATGTCACCAGGAAGTGATGTCATCCTGCTGGGCATGCTCTAGGATTTCAGTAAAACTCTATATGGTACCATAGTTTTCACTGCAAATCCTAGAGCATCACTCCAGGGATGCTCCAGGATTTGCAGTAAAACTCTATGGTACCATAGTTTTCACTGCGAATCCTACAGCGTCTCTCCAGGGATGCTCTAGGATTCACAGTAAAACTCTATGGTACCATAGAGTTTTCAATAGGGCTGCCAAGCTCTCACCAGAGGCAGGGAATCCCCTGGTTTGGGGGGACCCAAACCACCAGCACAGAGCAGGCTACCGGGTGGAGCCTGCCCTCCAAAAACCCCATTACCATGCAACATGCCCTGAACAATGATGTCACCCAGAAGTGATGTCATCCTGCTGGGCATGCTCTAGGATTTCAGTAAAACTCTATATGGTACCATAGTTTTCACTGCGAATCCTAGAGCATCACTCCAGGGATGCTCTAGGATTCACAGTAAAACTCTATGGTACCATAGAGTTTTACCACAAATCCTGGAGAGTCCATAGTGCAGCATGCCTGGTATGATGATGTCACTTCCAGGTGATGTCATCACACTGCGCACAAAGAGTCCCCCATGGCAGAGGGACTTGGCAACGCTATTACTCAAAGATAGCCAAAATAAGCCCCAAGGCCAGGCCAGGGCCCAGTGGGTCATGATTCTGACACCATATCTACTGGGCTGGCACAGGAACCACTGGATAGTTGCTATTGTTCTCTGATCTGCCACCAAACTATGTAGCATATAGTTCTATAGATTTGTAAATGTATGTGGGCAGCTTCACATATACAAACACAACATGCCCTTTATCATTATTCCATTTCTGACTGTGTCGACTCAGCTGGGCTCCATTGAAAAGCATTGTATTTGAAGTGATGTGAACTCAGCAACAGAAAACTTACAGAGTTCTTAAAGTGCTCTTGAGATAAAGTTCACTCGGTCTAGCTAAAACTAGAACCCTGATGCAGCAATCAAAAGTCCCAGTAATCACTTTATTGCATTTTCAGAACATTCTCTTCAGAATCTTTTTGTGTGTCTATGACGACCTCATTAAAGCATCTGACTGTCCTTTCTTCTTTGTGGTATTGATATATTGGATTCTTTGATGGCTGTTGGAGAGATGGGTAAAAAGACTAGAAGGAGGAAGGGGTAAATGAAAAAACGATGGGGTAAAAGGAGAAAATAAAGCTTTTTGTTGTCATCTGGCATTTCTCATCTGAAATAGAACTTTGTTTGAAAAATCTTTGCAAAGTTTTTTCCCCATATCATTTTAATGGCATTTAATAATGTTAGTGACCAAGAAATTTCTCCAAAACAGTGAACTGGAATAGAACATTAACATGCACTTCCAGGTTTTTCTCCTATCTTCTCTTTGGGCGTTTTCGCACTCACCTTAATCAGCAGCGACCCCCTCTTCACCGCGCAGGATCTGCGCGGATTTCACACTAATTGCCGCGGAGCACCCGGAAGAGCCGGAAAGTCCCACCGCTTTTGCAGCGCAAACGGAAACCGCCAAAAACCAGTTTCCGTTTGCGCTGCAAAAGCACCGGGACTTTCCAGCTCTTCCGGGTGCTCCGCAGCAATTAGTGCGAAATCCGCGCAGAGCCTGCGCGGTGAAGAGGGGCGTCGCTGCTGATTAAGGTGAGTGCAAAAACGCCCTTTGTCTGTGAACTTACAGTGAAGTCTAGTCTAGACCTTCTTCCCCCTAATCCCTTCTTCATAATGTTTCAGAAACCAATGGTGAATAAGAAGCAGGCCTCATTTTGGACAAGAGCTCACAGGAGCAGAACTCTAGAACCTCTAATTTTTATTGTGCTCTTTCTTTGTCCCCCCCCCCCACAAAAAATATTTTCTTCCGGACTCCACTGTTTAAACCTCCTATGAGAAGTCTGCTGAACTCTAAGATTTGACAAACTTTCTAATATTTCCCCCCACACACACACACACAAACATGGGAAAATAACCAAAACATGTAAAGCAGACAGATGAAAATCTTTATCATGCCACTGGGGCCACATAGGAGAAAGTAATTTTTTAAAGTATGATGGGACGGGAAATGTTCCCTTCCCTCTAAGCTGCAGAGTCTTGTGAGCAAAAATTCTACTTTGTGAGCTACTGGCGTTAAAGTTGTGAGCTACTGCATAAATTAGTATGCTCTGGGCCATTTTTCCTGAGCGAAGACAAAAAGGTGTGAGCTGAAGCTAAAAATCTGTGAGCTAGCTCATGCTAACTCAGCTTAGAAGGAATAGGTTTTATTATGGCAGTTATAATTCAAGAGGCATTTTACAGTAGATGCTGAGCTGATATAACTTAGTACACCTTCCGGTGATGTCAAGGGTGTGTGACCTATGCAACTGAGTTGTGCTAGTGAGCTCTGGCAACTCTTTTTCTATTAAATGACCCCTGGTAAGAAGAGAAAGAAGAGACAAGCTGGAAGCATGTGATTCAGGTGATAGGGGGAAGAATGGAATCATCAGAGAAAGAGAAGGGCAACTGGATTAACAATCTCATAAAATGTTGACACACTACCTATAAGAGGAAATCAATACTGCCTATAAGAGGAAATCTCTTATGTTCTTATAAGCATGGCCAGCTTCAAGAGGGGATTGGATAAACATATGGAGCAGAGGTCCATCAGTGGCTATTAGCCACAGCGTATTGTTGGAACTCTCTGTCTGGGGCAGTGATGCTCTGTATTCTTGGGAGGGGCAACAGTGTGAGGACTTCTAGTGTCCTGGCCCCACTGATGGACCTCCTGATGGCACCTGGTTTTTTTTGGCCATTGTGTGACACGGAGTGTTGGATTGGATTGGATGGGCCATTGGCCTGATCCAACATGGCTTCTCTTATGTTCTTGTGTTCATAACACCCAGCATGTGGTTTTAATGAGGTAGGAAACAATAAAAAAAGAAAATGCAGAAAATGCAGAAAGTTAACTTAAATTCCTTTGAATTCAATGAATTGGACCCAGTGACCCAGTGTGCAACTATCACAGAGATTTTGCGCTTTCCCCTCCCTCAAGAAACTTTCTGAACCCCCCCAAAATATTTATGGGGTCAGGGGACACATATACATTAATAGCTATGAGGCTCAGGATACAATGCTGAGGAAGGTGAAGGAAGTATAAATTACCCTTTCTGTCTCTTCCAATAGCAGATGTCCACTGATGAAAGAGGTCGGAATCTAAAGTCCCTCTAAGCTGAGGAGTCTTATGAGCAAAAATTCTGCTTAGGGAGAAACTGGCATTAAAGTTATGAGCTACTGCATGAATTAGTATACTCTGGGACCATTTTTCCTGAGCTAAGACAGAAATGCGTGAGCTGGAGGTTAAACGACTGTGAACTAGTTCACACTAACTCAGCTCAGAGGGAACATTGCCCATGACTAGGGGCGTGCAAAAAAATAAAAATTGGATTTACATGGATTCGGAAATACACAGGGCCAAAAAATTCAGAATACTGTGTATTTCCGAATACTGGTACTTGGAATAGTCGCATATATGGTAGATGCACGGCTATTTCCGAATATACGGCCCCATTATACCCTATGGCCATTGAAATCAATGGCAAAATAGGGTATATTGGAAGCCGCCTGAAGGGGAGGGGGTTTGAGGGAGAGCCCCCAAATTTGCAGAGGACCTGAAGGGGACTCTCCCCTACAAAACCCCCAAGTCCCAAAAAGATTGGGCCAGGAGGTCCCATTCCAGGGGCACCCAAATAGGGTGCCCCTATCCCACCATTACACCCTATGAGCCATTGAAATCAATGGCAACATAGGGCATAATTAGAGGCTACTGGAGGGGAGGCGGTTTGAGGGAGAGCCCCCAAAACTGCAGGGGACCTGTAGGGGACTCTCCCCTACAAAACCCCAAGTCCCAAAAAGATTGGGCCAGGGGGTCCCAATTCCTGGGGCACCCAAAGCCAAACCTAACTTCACACCCGAGAATCTCTATAGGACCCAAAAGCACTACATCCATCTATCTACTCTATGAACCCTGCTGGCCTGGAACCAACATAAACCCAGTTGCCAATGCCAACATCACTGCCACACAAAACACAGTCTGCTCAAGGTCTGCTCTGCAGATCTGGCTGCAGCAAACCCAGATGCCCGCTCTCCAGGCTTGCCCCAAACAACACAACTCTCAAACAAGAGAAGCGGAGGACCACACCTAGCTCCACATCATTCTGTATCTGACACAAAGCAAGAAGCATTTTGACTTACCTTGAGTGATGGATGGTTGGCTGGTCCAGGCTCTTTTGCGCTACCCAGGGTGCACCACGAGGAGGCGAGCCAGAATTGCACCCCAAATGAGGAAGATCACTGGGAGGGCCTCAGATTGTGTGAGAGGAAGGCAACCATTCCTTCTCTCTCAGCTCAGCTCACCAGCTATCACTGTCCCATTAGAGGGACCTCAGCATTGGTATGGCTGCTGGCTGCCTGTCATTATCACTGGCACCTCCCTCTTTCTTCCTCCTGCCCCTGAAAAAAAAAAACTGAGTTATCCGGGCTGGGCCTGTGGGTGCTGTCAGTTACAGTTGAGGGCTGCAGTGGCCCTTTCAGTATTATTAGGCATGTGTGGATGAGGACTGGGGAAATTTGGATTGCTTTGCAGATTTTAAACCAGCATTCACTTTTGGTTTGGGGATGGATGAGGGGTGGGGTGGGGGATGCACTGCCAATCATTTTGTGAGTTTTTGGGCTGTCTTTGGTCTAGTCTATTTTTAGTGGGAGAGCATTTTTCAACCATCTTCCAAGCGTGGGCCAAGAGAGGATGCAGGCACAAGTAGGTGCTCACTTAATTCACTCTCAAAGTCTACGTTCGAGGAGCCAAACAGAGGCAAGTTGACCTTCAGGAAGACCAACTGCTCAACTGTCCAGGGTTGCAGGCGATTGCGATGTGGGCAGACAATGTCGCCCATATGCGAAAAGACATGCTTGCTCTGCATGCTCATCGGTGGGCATGAGAGGAATGCCTTGGCCACGGAGGAGAGGGCCAGCCAGACCCCCTCCTTCATGACCCAGTAGTCCAAAGGAGATGTTTCCTGCGACTCGTTGGGCTCTGAAAGATAGTCCCTCACCATCGCAGCACCCGTCTCTGCTCTCAGGGGCCTACTGCTCCCAGAGGGGCCAACGAGCCACCCGATGAGTGTCATCTCAGGACTCTTCGTGGCGTGAGTCTGGTGGGAAACAATCGCTAGCTGGGGAGGTTGGGGATAAACACCAGTGGAAGTGGCAGATGAGCTGCTTCCACCCCCCTCCTCCTCAGTTACCAGCACTGGGCCCCCCCTGACTCTGCAACACTCGACCTTCTGGGAGAGCTTGTCTCGCAAGTGATCGAGCTCGTTGGCTCACTTGGCGACTGTCCCTTAAGGCACGGGTCTAACATGGTCGCCATCATGTAGACCTTATCCTGGGTGAAAGTCTGAAAGTGGGCCTCAAGCCCTTCCTGCAGCCTAACAACCAGGGCACGCACCACTGGAAGAACATCTGCACGGCTTTGAGCTGGCACTAGAAACAAGGCCAGATCCTCACGGGCCATGTGGACCATGAGGACGACCAGTGTGATGCTCGCTGTGTCAGACGAGAGCATTTCTGTGTAGGTCTTGAAGGGCCCAAGAACCTCCACAGTATGAGAAATGACCACCCAATCCTCTTGGGTGAGACGGTTCTCAGTCCAAAAGACCTTCATCTCAGAGACAAAGGCATCCAGGGCTGCTCCCGGCTCCACCATGCGCTCCAGCATGGCACAGGTGGAGTCCCAGTGTGTGCTGACATCACTGATCAGGTGGTGCCCTGGCACACCTGTCAGTGTCTGTTTCTCAAGCAGCAGATACGAGCCCATACTGCTGTGTGAGAAGAGACCCGTGATGTGCCAACACTTCTGGAGCAGAAGTCGGTACTCATGGGTCGCGGCTAGATACCGACGATCCTGGCTTTTTGTCTGGCCCAATGTGTCCTTAACCACGAGGTGGAGAAGGTGGGCCACACAAGGAAGGTGTTTTAGGCCCTGACACTGGACAGCCGCCTTGATGTTGGAGCCACCATCAGTCACCACGGAGCCAGTGGCAATGTTCCTGCCTACCCAGCCCTCTAACTGCCGTGAGAGGATGGCTCTGAGAGTGTCCACCGTGTGCGGTGCATTGACTGCTTCAGCATGCAGCAAGGCCCAGAGAAAGCCAGCCTGGTGGCCCTGACCCTTCCTGCCACTACTGCCAGTGCCACACACCCCCCCCCTGCACTGCCTGCAGCTCTCTGGGTTGCCACCAGTGTGCAGTCAGGGAGAGATACCCCTCAAACGCATGTTGGGAGCTCCAGATATCTGAGGTGAAATGCACCCCCCCCCGGCAGCACGGGACAAATGCACCTTCACCACAGATCTGGTCACCCTGAAAACAGTTTGCACAATGGTCCTGCTAATGGTGGTTTTAGCAGGAACTTTGTACCAGGGCGCCAGGTACTCCAGCAACCCTAGCACCCCAGGATTCTCGATCACTGAAAATGGAAGCCCATGGGAGATCGACCTGGCAAGGTTCCAGGCGATCACCCTCCTGCCATGCCTGATTCCCCCTCTTGGCACACAGGTGCCACCTCCACCAAACATCTCAGGCAGAGATGGCTGGCGTCCCTGCCCTGTCACGGAACTCTCCTGGAGAGCTCTGGAGGTAGTCACGACGGGACAGACCTCCTGGCTGGGTGGTGTTGGCCGCTTGGGCACCAGACTGCTTCTCCCCCTTAAGAAGCACCGCCAGGTGGTGCTTCCGCAGGTGCTTTTGCAAATGCATGCTTTGGATTGGCTGCTGGGGTTCCTCTCCCCCTCCCTCCCTGACCCCAGGGAGGCTATGGGAGAGGAGGGAAAAGGCTTCCAAAGGCGGGAAAGGAGGCAAGCAGCTCCCCCAAGACTGCAGAAGCTCCTTTCCCGCCTTTTCCATTGACTTCCGAATACTTTCAAATATATATTCAGAAGTATACAGGGAGCCGTATACGGCTTCCGTTTAATGGTCTGAAAATGAATTTGGAAGTATACGGTGCCGTATACTTCCGAATCAGGGGTGATTTGGGGGTTTATTCAGTTTGGCCGAACCGTATGCACACCCCTACCCATGACCACAAGAATCTAGTTTTCCGGGGTCAGAGGACAATGCTAATGGGAGAGAAATATGGGAAAGATCCAAAACTATCTACTGATGGATTGCTGAATCTAACCAAAATAAGCATACAACCAGAGGCAATCTTTTTAGGTCTGCTTTCCAGAAGTCATCTTGACACATGCCCTGTAGACAGCATAAACTCACAGTATTCCTCAAAACATTTACTGTGTCTGCATGCTGTGGGAAACAGTGTATCAGCAATCTGACAGTCTGGTACCTTTTATGACTGTCAACCTTCAGCGGTGTATGTTTCTGGTTTCTACATCAGACGTATCATGATGAATGAGAACAGTCTGATTTAGGTGACTGTTGCAGCCCCTGGTACATCCTTAAGTTTCTAAGCTTTTACAAAGTTTGTCTGGGACTCTCAGCATTTGCCAGATTTCAAACACATACACATGGTCAAAGGAAGATGAGCATGGCTCTCCCCTGTTATAGTACAAGTGTGGCGGAAATGAATCCAAAATGAGTGTACAGATAGTCTATTCATCTCAACTGTGTTACTACACCAGGGGATGCCAAACTTGCTTATCTCTCGACTTAGCTAATCTCTTGACTACAGAGATCAGTTCCCCTGGAGAAAATGAATGCTTTTGGAGGCTGGAGAGCCAGTTTGGTGTAGTGTTTAAGTGTGTGGACTCTTATCTGGAAGAACCGGGTCTGATTCCCCACTCCTCCACTTGCACCAGCTGGAATGGCCTTGGGTCAGCTTTTGCAGTTGTCCTTGAAAGGGCAGCTGCTGTAAGAGCTCTCTCAGCCGCACTTACCTCACAGGGTGACTGTTGCAGGGGGGGGGGGGGAGGTAAAGAAGATTGTGACTACTCTGAAGGCGTTTTCCCACAGAGCTTACCTCGGAGCGACGTCCCTCTTCACCGCGCAGCATCTGCGCGGATTTCCCACCAACTGCTCCGCATAACCAGGAAGAGCCGCGGCTTTTGCGTCGCTAATGTAAACCGTTTTTAGCGGTTTACATCTGTGACGCAAAAGGTCTGGCACTTCCTAGTTATGTGGAGCAGTTGGTGGGAAATCCGTGCAGATGCTGCGCGGTGAAGAGGGACGTCGCTCCAAGGTAAGCTCTGTGGGAAAACGCCCTGAGACTCTGAGATTCAGAGTATAGGGCTGGATATAAATCCAATATCATCATCGTCTTCTTCTTCTTCAAGAGATAGAGAGCCACATATAATAAATGTCAGATGTTTGAGAGCTGCAAGACATGAAAGTCAGATGATTGAAAGCGACAAAACAGGAAGGAAGGCAAAGGGAGTGGTGGAAATAAAGCAACTTTTAATGCATTTAAAGTGATTTAAAGAGACAAATGTTTTCTCCAAGCCGGCTGATGGTGCAGCGGGGGCTTCAAGAGCCATGGAATATGAGTGAGAGAGCTATATGTGGTTCCCAAGCTACGGTTTCACCACCCCTGTACTATACTATCCACTGAGCCAGGAACACTTGCTGTTCTTAGTCAGTATACTGTATATATATAACTGAAACATTAAAACAGTCCAGAAACAATCTGAACATTTTCATTACGTGCACTGATTTGCATTCAGGGGCACTACCCAAGTTGGCCACAGCTGTCTAGAGATGCCAGCCTCCAGGTGGCACTTGGGGGTGCCTCAGAATCACAGCTCCTCTCTTGACTACAGAGATCAGTTCCCTTGGAGAAAATGAATGCTTTTGGAGGTTGGACTCTATGGCACTATACCACACTGAGACACCAGTTCTCTTCAGGCCCTATCCCCAAATCTCCAGGCCAGGCATTTCTAACCTGGATCTGGCAACTCTATCCCACTGTCCCCCACTGGTGGAAACCCTCTGTGAGATCCATGTGTAGTTTCCTTTCAACCTGGTCACATGGCCTCCTTTCACAGTCGTTTGGTTCTCACCTGATCGCTGGCCACCATCCGCCCGATCAGGAGGCCTCCTTTGCCCTCACGCTTGGAGGAAGAGCGGCAGGGCCAAAAGGGATCATGGGAACACCTGGGAGTGGAGCCAGCATTCCAACGGCCCGCTCTGCTCCCGCTTCACAGAAGGCTCCGTGTGCTCGGTCCCCCTCCTGCCCTTTAAGTAGTGCAAGCTGATGCTGGTTGCCCTGGTTACAAGGGGGCTGGGCAGGAATTTTTTCGCCTTTTCAATATTGGCCATTTGAAGAGGTGTTTTTCACCTGCCCTGTATTGCTTGCTCAAGGGATTGTTGAATTGGCTAGAGTGCGGCTGTTCAATACGCTGGTCACTTCATGTGTTGGCAGGGCTTTTTCTGGTTAATGTTATGTGGCTTGGTGATCACCAGTAGATCTCCCTCAAGATGGGGGTCATCCTGGACTGTGTGGACTGGTTGATGAGGATGCTGACTGCCCAGGGATTGCCTGGATCGATCTGCCCTGGCAGCCTAGTGGCTGGGGGTTGGAACTCTAGAGCTTAGACCGTTTGCTGTACCGGCCAGGTATGAGCCATTTCAGGATGACTCTACCTGAGGGCAAGGGTGGCTCGCCCATTATGTGTCAGGGGATAGGTCATTTGACCTTCGGCCCTGCCCATGCCACTAGTTCTGTTAATACCCTTGCCGTTTCATGTGTATCAATAAATAAAAGTGTCCTTAGTTACCCAACGCTTTGTGTCCACCTCTTTCTTCTGTCTGAATGAGCAAATGCCTGAGAAGAATCTTTCTTGAAGGGATCTTCAATGCATTTGAAGTTATCTGCCTTTTCAGAGACAAACGAGATGCCGTTTATCCGGTTACCCACAGAATTGGAACATACTTCCCACATTTTTCCAAAAGGTGCCCTGTCTTGTGCAATGATAAAAAAAAACAAAAAACAAAACAATGTTATGAAATTTTTAAATTGGGTCAGGTTAATTTAATTTGTGGCAGGCTCTAAACTTTCAGATTATCCAGTGGGTTTACAAATAAATCACAGATCAGCTGCATGCGATGCTATCTAGCCTGATTCTAAATGAACCAGTTTGGGTGGATTAAAAAGGGCACATTAATGAAAATGACTGCGGATTAAACTGGAAGAGCCGGGGCAGGCCCTTGTAGGAAAAGCAGGCTCGCATTCCAAAAATGACTTATCTTTGTGGGGCCTCGGAAGAATTTAATTAAATCTGTGTGCCAACCTAGCTGATATTCAGGAGAGAATTAGTGCTTTTAAAGTACTGCACTATGTCTGTCTTGGTGATTTTCCTCTCCTCTTCCCCCCCTCCCCCATATGGTTCAGAGAAAGAGAGAGAGAGAGAGAGATGCTATAGAATTATCTCAATGTATTTAATGAGAAATTCTCAGGGTAGGGTTGCCAATCCCGGGGGGGCAGGGGATCCCCAGTTTGGAGGCCCTCCCCCTGCTTCAGGTTCATCAGAAACCTGGGAGGGGAATGTCCGCTGGGCACTCCATTATTCCCTAGGGCAGGAGTGTCAAACGTGTGGCCTGTGGGCCAAATCAGGTCCCCAGAGGGCTCTTATCAGGCCCGTGAGCAAGTCTGCTTTCTTCCCTCCCTCTCTTGTTTTTTTCTGTGTCACAACTTGCTTTGCCAGGATTTCTCAATTGCACAGAAGCTACAAAGCCTCAATTTTCCCCATTGGCTGAGGCTCCTCTCTTGGGGAGGAAGTGGGAAGGGGAGAGCTTGCTTTGATACTTACCAGAATATTGCAAGAGTGCTAATACTTAAAGCATGTTTTATTTTAGGGGTTTTATAAAAAAATTGTGTTTGTCTATATCCTTTATAAAGTTTATATCTCTGCTACCTGGCATTACATTTTATGACATACGTGGGCTGGCCCAGCAAGATCTCATTTATGTCAAAAAGAAAGAAAGAAAGAAAGAAAGAAAGAAAGAAAGAAAGAAAGAAAGAAAGAAAGAAAGAAAGAAAGAAAGAAAGAAAGAAAGAAAGAAAGAAAGAAAGAAATGGAAGGAAAGGAAAAAGAAATACATGGAAAGAAAGAACATAAACATAAGAGGAGCCATGTTGGATCAGGCCAGTGGACAATCCAGTCCAAAAATTCCCTCATACAATGCCCCAAAAGCACCAGAATGTCCACCAGTGGGGGCAGGGCACTAGAAGCCCTCCCTCTGTTGCTCCCCTGCCCTCAGCACCAAGAATACAGACAGACCATCACTTGCAGGGAAAGAAAGAAAGCGGGGAAGGGGGAGAAAAAAAAAAGCCTTCCTTACCATCAGATGACCCCAGCCAGCAAAAATTCTGCACAGGGGTTATTTGGCAAAAAAACCAGCTACTGGAATGCCCACTCCCCACCCCTCCCAGCTGAAAAAAACACACACACCCTTCTTTGCCATCCAGGCCTCCCAGGGAAATATCCCCAAAAGAACGTACTGCAAGACATATGAAAGCTCATACCTTGAAGAAGAAGAAGAAGAAGAAGATATTACATTTATATCCTGCCCTCCACTCCGAAGAGTCTCAAAGCGGCTCACAATCTCCTTTACCTTCCTCCCCCACAATAGACACCCTGCGAGGTGGGTGGGGCTGGAGAGGGCTCTCACAGCAGCTGCCCTTTCAAGGACAACTTCTGCCAGAGCTATGGCTGACCCAAGGCCATGCTAGCAGGTGCAAGTGGAGGAGTGGGGAATCAAACCCGGTTCTCCCAGATAAGAGTCCGCACACTTAACCACTACACCAAACTGGCTCTCCGAACACTTCATGGGTCTAAAGTGCCAATGGATGCCAGCTTTTCTCTCAAACACTGGGAGCGGGGGAGGAGGAAGGAGAGGCAGCCCAGCTCCTCTCTGCACAACACAGAGATGGGGTGGGGCTAGCTTTGCTGGGGGTGGGGCTAGCTTTGGCTTTTCTTGTGGCCCGGTAGTGAGGCTTCCGTGGCCCAGTACTAGATCATGACCCTGCAAATGGGTAACACTGTTTTATGTGACTTTTGATCTCCCTCCTCCCCAAGTTTGAGCATTAAATTTTGTGTCATAGTCCAACATTCTTGCAATATGCAAATTTTGCAAAAAAAAAAAACACCTAAAAAAAAGACAGAGGTCCAGTTGTACATAAGAGCCCTGTAGTGCAGAGTGTTAAAGCTGCTGTACTGCAGTCCTAAGCTCTGCTCACGACCTGAGTTTGATCCCTGGCGGAAGCTGGGTTTTAAGGTAGCCGGCTCGAGGTTGACTCAGCCTTCCATCCTTCTGAGGTCAGTAAAATGAGTATCCAGCTTGCTGGGGGGAAAGTGTAGATGACTGGGGAAGGCAATAGCAAACCACCCCTTAAAAAGTCTGCTGTGAAAACATTGTGAAAGCAATGTCACCACAGAGTTGGAAACGGCTGGTGCTTGCACAAGGGGCCTTTCCTTTTTCCAGTTATACATGCAAACACATAACCTGAAAAATTTAATGGTCATTTCATGCATGTGTGGTTACCTGATTCACACAAAATGGCAGACAGATCCAGTTGGATCATGAAAACTGAATGGTCTGAAACATAAAACAAGCTGATCAGACAAAGATGTGTCTTTGTTCACTAGACATTATTGTGAGGACAAGGGTTTCATCCCTTCTAACATTTAGATTGGGCCTAAGATACATCTCCAGTAGCAAAACAACTGGAAATATCACCTTGACCAAAGTACCTCTTGTGTATATTTAGATTCAGACAGAACAGTTCATCTGTAAAGAAATCATAATAAAAGCAACTTTTATCCAAAGAAAGAGAGGCTCTTACATACATCTCCATTAAATTTTCTGCTACATGTTGTGTTTTCATTTTACCAACCCAAGCAAAATCTTGCTTTGCCGTGCAAAATCAAATCTGTAATTAGCAATGCAGTTAACCCCCCCCCCCCACACACACACACTCCTGGATGGTCCTGGGATATAAAAAAAACAAAACAAATAATCCCTTTTTCCTTTAGACATAGCCCAGCCCTCCAGGAATACATATATACATTTGCTATTGTTTTCATTTTATTTATTTATTTTTTGCTGTGTCATAAGATGAAAGGCGATGATTTAGAGGTGCACCTTGCGCGGTCCGTGCCACTGGAGAAATGCAGCATCCGCAGTTTTCACCGGGCGACAGGGTGTCGAAACAATCCGCTTGTCGGTGATTATACGCTGGCATGCCCCCAGCCCCATTATTCTCCAGAAGTCATCAGCACGGGAATTGTCTTTCAAAAGGCAATGCAAGGATAGGCTCTGTACAGGCCTTTGCAGGGAGCGGGAGGATGGCCTCATTTGCTTAGATTCCCAAACTCCTGATACTGTCCATAGTGTATTTCTTTCATCCCCCACCCTGAATTGAAATGGAAGGCACAGTTTAAAAGCGGGGGGGGGGGGGGACACCCACTGATTTTTTAGGACACAGTTTGCACAGCGCTTTTCGGATAATGATGAGCTAAAACAACTGCCCGGTGGCGCAGAGTGCTAAAGCTGCAGTACCGCAGTCCTAAGCTCTGCTCACGACCTGAATTCGATCTCAGCAGAAACTGGTTCAGGTAGCCGGCTCCAGGTTGACAGCCTTCCATCCTTCTGAGGTCGGTAAAATGAGTACCCAGCTTGCTGGGGGAGAAAGTGTAGATGACTGGGGAAGACAATGGCAAACCACCCCATAAAAAGTCTGCCATGAAAACATGAAAGCAACGTCACCCCAGAGTCGAAAATGACTGGTGCTTGCACAGGGGGCTAGCTATACCTTTTTTAAAAAAACAACTGAGTCATAAGCTAATTGACTTCAACAGGGCATTTCTTGTAGCAGGAACTAATTTGCATATTAGGCCACACACCTCTGATGTAGCCAATCCTCCAAGGGCTTACAGGGCTCTTACTCAGGGCCTACTGTAAGCTCCTGGAGGATTGGCTAAGTGTGGCCTAATACACAAAGGAGTTCCTGCTACAAAAAAAGCCTTGGACATAAATATAAATGCTATCCAAATTGCACAGAAATGTCCAGCCAGTTCACCAGAATGTTTACCAGGCAACAGCCCATTGATTGAAAAAAAGTATGCACATTAGACTACATCTGTACATCAGTTTGGCGTAGTGGTTAAGGGCATGGACACTTATCTGGGAGAATCTGGTTTGATTCCCCACTCCTCCACTTGCAACTGCTGGAGTGACTTTGGGTCAGTCACAGTTCTTAAAAGAGTTGCTCTCTCAAGAACAGTTCTCAAAAGAGCTCTCTCAGCCCCACCTACCTCACCTACCTCACAGGGTATCTGTTGTAAGGATGAGAAGAGAAAGGATATTGCAAGCCACTGTGAGGCTCCAAGTGAAGGGCAGGCTATAAATCCAATCTCTTCTTCTCTTCTCTTCTTCTTCTTCATTATTGGATATTGTGACATTGTTCTGTGATAGCAATCATTCTCCTCCTGGAGAGTCTTGTCTACACGGGAGAATCCAGTTATGAATGATTGCTGTAGCACAATATCCAATGATGCATTGATGCAGCCAAAGACTTAAAAGATGATGATCTATGATGTTAGCTTACCATGGTCCATCTCTGCCAGTATCCAATCTGGATCATTTTCAGAGACAGAAAGACAAAACAAAATTACCTACCTTCAGAGGAAGAAGACTGCATTGAGGCATACTTACATCTTCATAGGTGTCCTAAATGAATACATTTTTCATGACACACTACATTTTAGAGAAGGGCCATGGCTCAGTGGAACAGCATCTGCTTGGCATGCAGAAGGCCCTGGATTCAGTCCCCAGCATCTCCAGGTGAAAGGATCAGTTAGTAGGTGATGTGAAAGACCTCTACCTAACACCCTGCAGAGCTATTTCCAGTCTGAATAGACAACCTTGACTTTGATGGACCACAGGTCTGATTTGGTATAATGCAGCTATAGCAACCCTCTCCCAGCTTTCCTTTTTCTTCTTGGCTGAGCAGTCCCTTTTCTTGATCTTTGTTTCTCTGTCTGCCCCATCCAGTTGTTTAAATGTACATAGAATTATGGTGACCCAGTCTAGGGAACTAAGGAACAAAACAAACAAACAAAAATCCTTCATTTGTATATGTCAGTTTATGGCACCATAGAGGCTGGCAGTAATTCAAAACAAACACACTGGTTTATTTCACTTTTGTAGGAGAAAGGGTGAAATCAGTCAGTCAGGTGTGTTCCAGGTTTAAATTTTGCAGGTCAACAGGAAACAGGAATGAGGTAACTTTGTATGATTATAAATAATTAGTCTGCCACAATAAAATAGATGTTCTGTTATACAGACAGATCTTCAGAACTGTAGAGATAAAGATGGGAAGTCATGTAATGTGTAGCAGTAGTAAACAACAAGACTCTGGTAGCACCTTAAAGATTAGAAACATTTGTGGCAGAGTAAGAACATTTGTGTGGGGGGAAAGATCTGAAGAAGTGATCAATGACTCATGAAAGTTCATACCCTGCCATAAGTTTCAAACCCATGGAGAAAGATCTCTTGGCAGCCACTGCTCAAATAAACAAGCATAAGCTCCTTTGTCATAAAATTACTTCTGTGAAGGCAGAAAAACACACATGAGTTCCAATTTTCTTTCTTAAACACTCAGTAAGAGAATAATCTGCTTTTACCTGGAGATATTTCCCTCAAGGAAGGACTACTGGTCCCACTTCCCTAATTCAGGATTGTCCTTGATCCTCTCCCTCTGTTCAACTGACCTTCAGTGTTCTGACTGCCACTCTTAACTGTCACTCTTAACTGCCACTCTCAACTGTAGAATTCCATTTGAATATCTTGTCCCTCAAGGTTTTCAAACTAGGTTAAAGCATTAACCATTCATGTCTATTGCAGCTGCCTCATGCGGTCATTTGTACATAAAGATTATTGTCCCATGGCAGCCTGTGGAATGACAGGCTGATAGTTTTGCTCTGTGTAAACTGATAACAAGAGTAACAACTGGATTGGGACACAACTACGTAGTGAAATGAAAAGAAAGTCGCTTCCTTCTGGTTTGTTATCTGTGCTTGAGATACAGTTAAATCAAATCAATTATAACCCATCTGATGTTGTTTGACCAATTACTTGGTGTCTTCGAAGATACTGTATTGAAATACCTCTCCATTGGAAAGCAGTATATTATGGCCTGTACAGTTATTAGCTTGTTAGACTTTTATGAGGACTCAACCATCTTCAGGTAGGCACTGCAATACGTAGTCTCAGTGAGAGATTTATGAGTTCTGTACAGCTGTTGAACTCTGCGTTAAAATCCTTGTTTTCGAGGAGTACAGAACTGGCTGCTATAAAAAGTTACAACAGTAAACAACTCCCATACCAACCACAAGCACACACACCTCGACCCTTGGCTCCAGGAGATGGGAGCAGAACTGGGAGATGGATTACTGTTGCTTAAAATAAAATTTTGGGTAACATTTTAGATCCTTGATCAAGGTTATTATTTGCACGCTGAAGAGTAAATTCTTTTGTGAATGGATTTATGAATTCAATTCACTAATCTGACTCCGAATCCGCACTGTGTATGCATGAACAGCCTAAGTGTGGATTAAGTACACACTTGGTGAATACGGATGTGTAGTTTAAGTCACCCTGGGGATAGGAGGCAGGCAGACCAAAAAAGCACATCCACACATGCACATCTGCCTCCTGTCTCTATCCCGACCGCAGCCTGCCCAGCTGAAGCCACCTTGTCTGGATGGCAGGGAAGGGCCTGGGAAGCGGAAGGTCCTCTAGAGTGCACACAGCCCGCCCCTGTCCCAGGGTCAGGCCACGTGCCACCTGGAGGCTTCTGGTCCACCCCTTTTCCTGCTGGCTCTCTTTGAGGCAGCTTCATGCCTCCCTGAGCCGGCAGTCTGTAATTACCCACTATTTCTTTTAATCTCCCACCCTGAACCACATGTGACCTTTGACGGCTTGTAGTGTAGTGGTTAAGAGTGGCGGATTTTGATCTGGAGAACTCTTCCTCCGCATGAAGCCTGCCAGGTGACTTTGGGTCACATGGTGATGTCAGGGGTGTGTGGCCTAATATGCAAATTAGTTCCTGCTGGGCTTTTTCTACAACAAAAGCCCTGCTAATATGCAAAGGAATCTCTTCTACAAAAACAGTCCTGTAGAGATTTAAAAAGTAACCAAGAGTGATAGGAACAATTTGAGGGACGGATGTTATGTTCCAACATGAAATTTAGTACAGGGGCCCAGATAGGCTGCAATGGAATGTGGCATGCCAAAGATCTACCGTGTTGCATGCCCATTATGAGGATAAGGCACAAAAGCCCTGATCCATGTGTCACCCTTGTCCCCTCTTGAACTCTCTACGCTACTCCGGAAACAAACAAACAGAAAACTCACAGAATTAATGAAGAAGATATTGGATTTATATCCCACTATCCACTCCGAAGAGTCTCAGAGCGGCTCACAATCTCCTTTACCTTCCTCCCCCACAACAGACACCCTGTGAGGTAGATGAAGATGTTGGATTTATATCCCGCCCTCCACTCCGAAGAGTCTCAGAGCGGCTCACAATCTCCTTTACCTTCCTCCCCCACAACAGACACCCTGTGAGGTGGGTGGGGCTGGAGAGGGCTCTCACAGCAGCTGCCCTTTCAAGGACAACCTCTGCCAGAGCTATGGCTGACCCAAGGCCATTCCAGCAGGTGCAAGTGGAGGAGTGGGAAATCAAACCCGGTTCTCCCAGATAAGAGTCTGCACAGTTAACCACTACACCAAACTGGATCTCCAGTTTGAGCCAGTTTGGTGTAGTGGTTAAGTGCGCGGACTCTTATCTGAGAGAGCCGGGTGTCATGGGTGCTGGGGGCCCTGCAGAAGAAGCCGAGCCTGCAGAAGAAACTGTGCCCCTGCCACCTGCAGAAGAAGCCGAGCCTGCAGAAGAAACTGTGCCCCTGCCACCTGCACCAGTGCTCCTGCCTCCTGCTGGAGATGATCCAAGCCCCCCTGCCTCGCCCTCTCGGGTGGCTCGTGTGCGTGACCGCCTTCGTCAGGACCTCAGGGATCGGAGGAGGGTGGCACGCTCACGAGCAAGACGCTCCCTTGAGTTTTGAAAGGATTCTGGCCCTTCTAGGAGTGAGGGTGCTTGAGTCTCAGCAGGATCCTGGCTGCCCTCTGAGTCAGCAATTAGCCCAAATGGGCAACAGACAGCAGAGGGCTATATAGCTGTGGGCTTTGAGAGAAGGCTTTGTGGAAGCAACTAGTCACTTACCTGATGTTCTAGCATCCACTTCGGCTTCTGACTTCGGCTTCTGGACCCCCTGACTCTGGCATTGACTTCTGGACCCCCTGACTTCGGCTTCTGAACCTCTGACCTACGATACCTGGACTGTGATTCGGTTTTGGCGCTTTGGACCCTCCTTGCTACCCAGCTACAGACCTTGGACTGCCCCTGGACTTCCCCTGGCCTGGCCCCAGCCCGTGACACCGGGTTTGATTCCCCACTTGCACCTGCTGGAATGGCCTTGAGTTAGCCATAGCTATCGCAGGAGTTGTCCTTGAAAGGACAGCTGTTATGAGAGTCCTCACAGCCGCACCCACCTCACAGGGTGTCCTTTGTGGGGGAGGAAGATAAAGGAGATTGTGAGTCGACCCAGTGACTCTGAGATTCCGAGTGGAGGGCGGGATATCAATCCAATATCCTCTCTTCTCATCGTCTCGCTATGTTGACCATCTTCTCTTTCCAGCAGCAAAATCAGCCCTTAAAACTCCAGACGACCATCAGAGCCCTTCATATTAAGAATGAATATGAAACATCCAGCGATGCGTGTTGCTGGATTTCATTTGAATCTTCGACTTGTGAAGTCATTGTCTGATTTGCAGAAGATTACAGGCCCAGCCCCACCCCCCAGAAAAGCCTCACTGTGCCTGTATTGTCCTCTACTTCCCACAGCCAGCACAGGGGTCATGGGAAGGAGTCTCCTCCTGTCCTGCACTTTGTTCTGTGCTCTTAGCAAGTCCTCAGAGGCAGCTGCTGGCCTCTGAAGACTGCCGAGTTCCTCCTTTTTCTTTGTTAGGGAACGAGGCAATCCCTGCGCGAGCTGTTTTCTTTTCCTCTCTAGTGGTGGCTGCCCTCGCCTTCTCTGGGAGGGGGGAACAGGAGGGTAAAGCAGCTGTTGTTAGATTTAAAATAAAATATAACTCCCTGCGAACTGAATCCCTTGATCTCTCTTGCAATGCAAAGTTAGAACTGCATCAAAAGAGACGGGCTCATGGTAGGAGGAGAGCCATAGGGGTTCTCAGCTTGCCAGAACGGTGTCAGGACAAAGCAGAGCCTGGAAGGGAGCTCTCCAGCTGCCAGTGCTAGCTGTCAGAACCGGAGGTCAGTGCAGGTGCAAAGAGGCTTATGTAAGTACGGCGCCTCATTAAGAGCGTCGGTCTAGCCCCTTCCCCTGCCATAATCCCAGTGGCTTCATTAGGAGTGTGCCAGTACACACGGCCACTGACTCATCACACTAACTGAAATTTGTATTGCAGCAGGGAAGTCGAGCCTGCCTTGTTCCCTTCTAATGAAGCTGGCGCAGCACCTGAAACAGCTTTTTTTCTTGCCATGCTTAATGAGAATTTGCCCCAAGTCCCAAGGCAGCCATGAAGTTTAGACGGGACAAATTAACCCAATAACTTGAAAACATAAGGATACAACTGCTGTATCACACAAATGCCTCAATATTGAAGTGTCGCATACTGTGCCAATGAAGGTCAAGTTCTCCAAATAGAATCCATTTTTATTTATGAGTTCTACTTGAGGGTCTGTCTGTCTGTCTGTCTGTCTGTCTGTCTGTCTGTCTGTCTGTCTATCTATCTATCTATCTATCTATCTATCTATCTATCTATCTATCTATCTATCTATCTATCTATCTATCTATCTATCTATCTATCTATCCATCCATCCATAGCTTTTTTTTTTAGCAGGAACACACAGGAATGCAGTTCCAGCTGGCTTGATGCCAGGGGGTGTGGCCTGATATGCAAATGAGCTCCTGCTAGGCTTTTTCTACAAAAAACAATGGTGTGAAACAATGGTGATGTCAGGGGATTTGGCAGATGAGTTCCTGCTGGGTTTTTGTACAAAAAAGCTACATCATCTATCTATCTATCTATCTATCTATCTATCTATCTATCTATCTATCTATCTATCTATCTATCTATCTATCTATCTATCTATCTATCTATCTATCTATCTATCTATCTAATCATCTATTTTTTACTTTGAATTTCTATCTCGCTGTCCCACCCAGCCTGGGCTGGGACTCACCAAGGGCCCCCCTGCAACCGACAACCCCCCCTCACCCTTGATGCCACCCCCACAGCCGTCCTGGAAGATGGCGACCACAACAGCCACGAAGCCCTGACCTACCGGGATGCCAATGACGAAGCCTGCCAGCCCTGGCACTGGCTGCGCCCGGCCCAAGCCCCACAGAGCGTTGTGCAGCCCTGGCCTCCCTGATGAGGTGCGAGAGGCTGGGAATTTGCAGGGCGCTGAGAGGCAATGAGAGCATCCAGTGCCAGCTGCAGCAGCTAGTGCTGCCACGCTCCGACCCACCGCCACGGGATCAGATGCCCCAGCAGCCCTCAGGGCAAGGATGCCCCAGGAAGCCTCCCCTCAGCATCCAGCCTTATGGGGAGGGGCGAGGCCAGCCAGGGGTGGGCCTTGGGAAGGAGGAGGGAGCCCCAGGGAGGATAAAAGGGCAGACCCTCAGAGAGGTCGGGGAGGAAGCGGGCTGCTACTGAGGAAGGGCTGCCAAACAGAGAGAGAGAAACTGGAGCCCAAGCACAGCCTGGGAACGGAGGTAGTTGGTGAAGTAACCCAGCCTCCTCCCAATTCTGAGACCTCTGGTTAGTTGCCAAGGGGAACTCAAGGACAGGGCTCCTTAGAGGCAACAGCCACGTCAGGCATCCCTGGGTGGCCCCAGGGGCCCGAGACTCGCCCTCTCCACAAGTGGACTCAGGGCAGCTTTTTGTCACCAGGGACCGGTTTTGTGGAAGACAATTTTTCCATGGACTGGGGCGGAGGTGGGGGATGGTTTCAGGAGGATACAATTGTGCACTTTATTTTGGTGTGGTAGTTAAGTATGCGGACTCTTATCTGAGGGAACTGGGTTTGATTTCCCACTCCTCCACTTGCAACTGCTGGAATGGCCTTGGGTCAGCCATAGCTCTCGCAGAGTTGTCCTTGAAAGGGCAGCTTCTCTGTGAGAGCTCTCTCAGCCTCACCCAACTCACAGGATGTCTGTTATGGGGGCAGAAGATAAAGGCGATTGTGAGCCAGTCTGAAATCTGGAGTGGAGGGCAGGATATAAATCCAATGTCGTCTTCTTATTATTATTACATTTGTAATATATAATGAAATAATTATAGAACTCATGACCCAGTTGCTAACAGGCCGCGGACCGGTACTGGTCCACGGATGGGGGGTTGGGGACCCCTGGTGTAGATGACTGGGGAAGGCAATGGCAAACCACCTCTTAAAAAGTCTGCCAAGAAAATGCCGTGCTACGACATCACCCCATGGGGCGGTAATGACTTGGTGCTTGCACAGGGGACTGCCTTACCTGAGAGCCAGTTAGGTGTAGTGGTTAAGTGTGTGGGCTCTTGTCTGGGAGAACAAGGTTTGATTCCCCACTCCTCCACTTGCAGCTGTTGGAATGGCCTTGGGTCAGCCACAACGCTTGCAGAGTTGTGCTTGAAAGGGCACCTGCTGTGAGAGCTGTCTCAACCCCACCTACCATACAGGGTGTCTGTTGGGGGAGGTAAAGGAGATTGTGACCACTCTGAGATTCAGAGTATAGGGTGGGATATAAATCCAATATCTTCTTCTTCTAGATGACCCCAGTAGTTCCCTTCCAACTCTATGATTCTACGATTTGTCGTACACAGAGGGAAAGGATACTGTAGTATGAGAATTATGACAGCATTATGTTCCTTTTTCACATGATGTTATCTTGAACTGACTGGGAAACTCAACATTTGTGCATCCTTGATCCTGAATTGTGGGTCCCAATTCCATTTCCTGCTGCTCTCCTGCCCAGCTTAGATGTTCTGAAGCCTTCCGTTCCTTCGATTTGCGTCATTGAAATTCTCAAGGCAAGCAATGTTTGTTTAGCTTCCCTGCAAATTTGGTTTCCTGATATGGAGCTTCAGGTAAACAAGCCACAAAGTCAAATAGTCCTGTGGCTGTTCTCCCCTAGCAGAACTAATTGTGACGGTGCAGAGACGCTGGAAACCCCCTGCGGTGTTCTGCCAACATTATCCTCTCCTGTTGCTACTACCGTTTACAGCATGCAAACCATTAGAGAAAGAGATGGCATTCCCTTGTACCATTATTTGCGAAAATGTCGGCTTAGGTTAATGACATTTTACTTATTCGCCTGCACTGTCCTTGGCTTAGGGTGTGAGCATCTTCAAAAGAGAACAGAACATGCTTGTTTGGCGTGACCTTGCAGACAGATTCCTGCAAATGTATTTATATCCCATCTCCTGTGGACAGGGTTGCCAATTTCCAGGTGGGAGGAGGGAATCCCCCAGTTTGGAGGCCCTCCCCCACTTCAGGGTCATCGGAAAGGGAGGGGGAGGGAAATGTCTGCTGGGTGCTCCATTATACCCTATGGAGACTGATTCCCCTAGGGTATAATGGAGAATTGATCCGTGGGTATCTGGGGCTTTGAGAGGGGCTGTTTTTAGGTCGAGGCACCAAATTTCCAGCATAGCATCCGATGCCCCTCCTCTAAACAACCCCCAAGTTTCAAAGAGATTGTACCAGGGGGTCCAATTCTATGAGCCCCCCAAAAGGTGCTCCTTTCCTTCATTATTCCAAATGGAGGGAAGGCGTTTAAAAGACGTGCTGTCTTTTTAAATGTGATGGCCAGAAGTCCCTTTGAAGTTCATTAATGCTTGTCACACCCTTGCTGCTGACTCCACCTCAAAGTCTCCTGGCTCCACCCCCAAACTCCCCAGATAATTCCTGAGTTGGACCTGGCAACCCTACCCATGGAAGGGATCCATACGGTTTTTCGTTACTATTGTCTGTCCTGGAGCAATGCTAAAGTACGCAGTCATTGTCTAGCCTGAAGCCACCTTTAAGAAGAATTCAGTGATTAATTGATTAATTATAGGCCACCTTTCTCTCTTGCAGAAGAATGTAAGCAAGCATCATGGAAAATACAATAAAAAACAACTATTATAAAACCCACAGAAGTCACACTGTGAGAACAACAATTAGGAGTGCCAGTAAGAAATGCTAAATCAATCACAATGCAGTCCCAAATATAACTGTCTCCAGCTGCCTCCTGAAGATCAACAATGAGGGGCCTAGTGCACCTCCCCAGAGAGGTTGTTCCATAGATTTGGGGCTGCCACAGGAAAGGCCCTGTCTCGTGTGCCCACCAGATGAGCTTTGATCAGTGGAAGAGACAGGAGAGCCTCTCCCTTAATTCCCAGGGAGAATCGGGGCTTTTTTTTTTTAGCAGGAATGCACAGGAACGCAGTTCCAACTGCTTTGGTGTCAGGGGGTGTGGCCTAATATACAAATGAGCTTCTGCTGGGCTTTTTCTACAAAAAAAGCCTTGTGTGAAACAATGGTGACATCAGGGGTGCGGCCTAGTATGCAAATGAGTTCCTGCTGGGCTTTCTCTACCCCCCCCCAAAAAAAAGCTCTGGGGAGGACTATGCTGTAAGTAGAAGGCCCAAGCCAAGTAGGGCTTTAAATAACAATACCAGCATTTGGAACTGTGCTCAGGAGTGGATCAGTAGCCAGTGGATTTGCTGTAATAATCGGGACATATGATCCTAATAGCTGGTCTCAATCAGCAGTCTAGCCAGAACATTCTACACCAGCTGCAGCTCCTGGACACTTTTCAAAGAGAGCTCCAAGTAAAGTGCATTGCAGTAGTCCATTCTAGACGTAACTAAGGCATGGATCGCTGTGGTTAGATCTGACTGACCCAGGTATGGCCACAAATGATGCAGCTGCTGAAACTGGGCAAATGCACTCCAAGCCATAGAAGCCACTTGGCTTTCTAAGGTGACCGCTGTTACAAGCTGTACCCCTAAGCAGCAGACCCAGCGTTTCAAGGGGAGTATAACCCCCCATCCAAGACAGGCAAGATCTGAAGTCCCCATCCAAGACAGGAAGATCTGGTTTGCAGTTCTACAGTCATGTACAGGGGTGTCGAACTCATTTGTTAGGAGGGCCGGATTTGACATAAATGAGACCTTGTCGGGCCAGACCGGGCTGTATTAGGCTGGGCCATGTGTGTACCTATTTAAGGTTAGGTAGCAGAGAGATAAACTTTTTAAAGGACACAGACAAACACGACTAAAGATTTTTTTAAAAACAAAACAAAACTTAAAACATGCTTAAAACATTAGCACTTGTTCGTCTGGTGCTTTCTTTGGATTTCTCCCAAGGGATCCAGGGAACTGGGCAAAGGAAGCTCTGGCTTTTTCCCTCCCTCTCCAGGGGACCAGGAGGGGGAGGAACCTCAATCAATGGAGAAAATTGTGGTTTTGCTCTGTAGCTCCTGTGCGATTGAGCAAGCCTTGCAAAGCAAGCTGAGATGCAGAAGGAAGCAAGAGAGAGGGAGAAGGAAGCAAGCAAAAGGCAATTGCTTGGGGGCCTGATAAGAGCCTTATGGGGGCCTGGTTCGGCCCTTGGGGCACATGGTTGACACCCCTGGTGTAGAACCTCTGTTTTGCCAGGATTGTGCTGTTGGGAGCAAAATGAAATGTTTGTATGCTATCAACCTGAACTTTTGGGAGCAAAGGACCTTTTTTGAAGGTGGCTCCCAAACTAGCCTCCCCAAAGGCTTTTTACTGAGAAAATTTCACCACTTTCAGTAGGGAATGTTACTGTCACTTTATGAGTTAACTGTCCAGGTATGGGATTCTTGGATCCAGAGTTTGCAAGGATGTAAAGCAGCAAGATATGAAACACAAATATATCAGGTAAGCAATATGAACACAAAGAATTGTATTACACAGTTCCTTTGGGACAACAGAGTGACCAGCTTGGGTTCAACTCAAGATGCCGTTTTCCTAACCTTCTTTGAGATCACAGATAAAGTCACCCACCTAGGAGTTTGCAAGGAGAACACTGAAAGCTCAAGCTGCTACTTTCCTAACTGTCTTTGTCTCATATAGCGAGCCAGCTTGAGGTAAGCAAGAACGTTTATTGAACAAGAGCAGAACGGAACATAAAGAGGCAATACCACTCCTTATATATATATTTGGCCTGAGTTAAACATGCTCCTTTATGTGGGCAGCAATCCACCCTACTGATCTCTCCGGGATCCTTCATTTGCATTTCCTGAGAGAAACAGCCAATTGGAAAGTTGGCATCAGAGTCTTGGAGGGCAAAGAAATATATTTCAAGGTCAACTAACACACATAACAAACCAGCAGTCAAAACAACCATCACACAACACTTTGAGATCACCAAAAAGTTGCCATCCATTTGGATTTTGGAAGGAGAATGTTGAATGTTCTGGACTTTCCTACAATGTTATTGACTTTCCACATTGTATGAGCCACTAGTACTGATACTTTTACTGGTATGCATAAAATCAATCATCTAGCAGTCTGACTGCATATGTGTGTGTGTGTGGGGGGGGTGGTTATCAGTGTTTGGTTTCTGAAATGTAAGTCTTGGTTGTCTAAGCAAGACCGGTTTCCCACTAGCCTTACCTCTCTCTCAGTCTCCTCTTCTCAGTGGGGCTTCTGTCAAATTTTGGACAAGCTGCTCCGAGGCTTCAACTTGCTCCACCTCTTTCGCAGAGCAAACAAGATCCTCTAAAAACCAGTTTTTGTTTGCCGCGCGAAAAAGGTGAAGCTAATTGCAGTCCCGGGGCAGATAGCATGCAATCCAATGGAAGCCCCACAGAGAAGAGGAGAGTGAGAACGAAGTAAGGCTAGTAGGAAATCAGTCCAAGTCTAATCAACAAGTCCACCAAGTCAGCCACATAATAACCAACCATGGTCCTGATCTGGATTTCCTCAACTGGCCATTCAGTGACAAACCACTCAACTCCATTGTTGTTTTGGAAGCTACAAAGCTGGCAGTCTGAGCTTCTGCTATGTTAAAATCCTCCCGCCAAGAAAAGTCGAAAGGCTCCTCATCTTCTCTACAAATCAAACATAGCAATAATTTCATCTGAGGAATGGGATCATTACTCAAACTGTTCTGAGAAAAGAAATCCCCTAGAGAATGCTGGGAAAAAAGTGGATAATATGTACCGTTCAGTTGCCTACACTTCAGTACGCACATAAAAATTCAGACATTTCATTTTTTTTCTCCCTATGAATAACACAAAGATGCTAACTCCTGTTTAAAATATCACCAGCCTTTCCACAATCCTTAAGCAAAGGAAGAATTTAAATAGGGGGCCAGCAGGCATTCATCAACACCCTAAGAATGCATTTGGCATGGTGATTCAAGACATAGAGGCCGGATTCTGAGGTAAATTTTCCATTTCCCATGCTGCTGCAGCCCATAATGACCCCAACCAAGCTGTTCCTTGGAGATAGGGGACCCCCAGCAAATCCACAAAGGAGGAATCAGACAGCTATAATGGCAGAGAGGAATGAACACATAAAGCTGACTTGCACTGAATCAGACCATTGGACTCTCATTGGTATTAAATAGTCTAACAGGCCTCCACTCCCAAGGAGTCTATCACATGATTTACGGCCTGAGTTTTGGGGGTTTTTTGTTTGTTTTTGCTAGAGATGCCAGGGACTGAACCTGGGACCTTCTGCATGCAACACAGATGCTCTGCCACTAAGCCTTGGGCCCTCCCTCTAGTAAGTGGACTCCTCTCTTTCCATAAGCAGAAATATTCCCCAGGACCCCCCTCATGTTGTGCTTCACTCTTTTCATTCTGTAAAAACACTAGACTGATTCTGTGATCCATTTTCAAGGGCATATTAAAGGTCAATTGGTTGAGTTCAAGAGCCTCTGTGATATTGCCATAGTTATTGATGCTAAGGACATGTCCTTCCTTCCTTCCTTCCTTCCTTCCTTCCTTCCTTCCTTCCTTCCTTCCTTCCTTCCTTCCTTCCTTCCTTCCTTCCTTCCTTCCTTCCTTCCTCCCATAAAGCACAATATTTCCCAATATTCCTGAATCGCAATATTGGCATGGTATTCAGATTTCAGAAATATTTGAGAAACCTGATTTTTTTTGGGGGGGGGGGGGGCTCCATTATCCCCTCTGGGGACCATAGTCCCCATAAGGTATAATGGAGAATCAAAAAGGCATTTAAAGGATCCCTTTAAATGCCTTCTCCAAGTCACACAACTCCACTTGGAAAACTCCGACAGCATTTAAAGGGCTCTCAGTTCCTTTAAACTCCTTCCAGATGAATTCGCTGTGACTTGACAGGGACTGGCTCCTCTTGCAGCTTGTTGTAAAATGAACTGCAAAAGGAGTCAGCTGAGGATTGGCCAGGGTGGTGGGAGCTGAGAGCTCCACAGTGCCTCAGCTGTGGCTGGCTCCTGTTGTAGCTCAGTTTACACCTGGAAGGTGTTTAAAGGGACTGCAATCCCTTTAACTGCCTTTAAGGTTGTTTGTCTAGTGGTTCCAAAAAGCATGAATACGTTTAGGTTTTGGGGCGCTTGGTCATTTCAGATAATGACCAGTATCCAAAATGTCTATCTAGATAAATCAATATTGCACATAAATACTGATAAGATATTTTCCTGCTAATTTTTCCCCCACAGCTTGGATTGAGCTGAACACATACCCGTATTAACCCATGAACTAAATTAAAAGACTGACTAAAGCATAATGCACATAAAAACACATATCAGAAACCTCAGACAATTCACACAACAAACGGTTAATAAGTTATATTTTAAAAGAAACGTCTTGAAATATATATATCTTCCCCCCCCCCCCCCAGTTGTACAGGGGAAGAGCAAAACTCTTCTCTTAAGTAAAGGTTTGACTTCGTGTGACATATATAATCCTACAATAGGCCTCCCCAAAGAGTAATGCTTTAAGTAGTCAATATGCTCTCCAAGGACCTAGTAAATTGGGACTGCAGTTTTCATGTGCCCTGCTCCCTTTGAAACTTTTCCCTGATGTCAGTTTTTAGCTCTTCGCCTTCTGGGGGAATCTGGTGTATTCTGCCAATGAAGCTCATTAATCTTCCATCTCAAGGATCTCCCGCTGTCCAATTAGACTTGTTGGCAGGGTGTCAGCTGCCCAAACCCCAGGGGTCAATTCCACTCTCCAGTCATGGAGGCAGCGACTCTTCGTCTTCACACTGTACCTGCCAGACATCGATTCCACTTGTTGGCTGATTATTACGAGTGCCAAAGAGGTGTGCTCAATATGTACCAGCATGGAGATACCCCCTGGGGATTTTTAGCTATCTTTTCAGTGGCATTTTTAAGAGGACTGTTATTGGTAAAAGTTATTTCAATGAGATGGAAGCATCGTGTCAACTAAAGCATGGTAATTCAGATGGTGCCACTATCATATTTATACTTATGAGAACACAAAGATGATACAGATTCATAGGAGATACAAACGGGGTGTAGTGGTTAGAGTGTTGGACTAAAATCTGGAAGACCCAAGCCTGAATTCCCACTCTGCTACTGTGTTGAGGCCATGCTATCACCTCCCTGGTGAACCCAGAAGTGATGTCATGCTGGTCTAGGATTCAGCAGACTCAATGGTATAACCGTACTGAATCCTTGCCTCTGAAACAATGTCCCACAATTGTCGCAATGGCACACCTTGTGTCTCCACCTCCCAGTCTCCTGCCTATTTGGAAGTGCCCTGGGTAGTAATAAGGAGTAACTAAGGAGCTCACTAGGTAACCTCTAACAAACTATCCAAGTCTCAGCTCCCATCCGAAATAAAGGGATGACGCAGGCCTGGAACCAGGCCCCAGCATCCCCCGCCCCCACAGCGGTGAAGGCAGGCATGATGGCAGTGGGTCACCTGGCAAGAGCAGTCTCGGAGTGTCTCTGAGCACATGTGCCTCCCCACTGCTCTTGCCTTGTGCTTTCACCAGATCTGTACTTCCATCTATGTTTAGCTGTGGCAAGGGAAGGCAGGCTCTGAGGAGTGCACGCACTGTCCCACCATCCCTGGTGCCCCTTCTCAGCCGTCGCTGCTCGCCCACAGGCCACAACACTCCTGGCAGGTGGCAGCAAGGGTGAGCTTGATGGGGGTGGCGTGTCACCCATCACCCACCCGTGTGGACAGGTTGTGCTCTAGGCAGCTGCCTACCTAGCCTATTGGGGTGCACCGGCCCTCAGACAATAATATTAGGCAGCTTCACAGAGAAAGTTGCCTGTATCCCACCACTGTGCTCTGCAAAATTTGAAGCCTTTAGTTCAAGTGGCTGTTGGAAGACCTCCTCCCCCAGCTTCTGATTTCTTCAAATCTCTTCATCTTAAAAAAAGGGGGGGGATATTTCACAGCAAGCTCTTAAAGTTTTTTAGTCAGTGTGGTAGAATGCTTGGGTGGCCTCGCATGGTACTGGTCCCTTGGGGTTATCCCCTTAGCATATGGATAGGAAGACCGTACCAGGGTTAACAGGGCAAGACAGTCATGTCTGGCCTGAGTTGCCTGTGGTAGGGTGAGGATGAATAATGACTTTGGTGGCTGTGGGCAGAGAGGGTGCAACCCTAGGAATGAGGGGACCAGAATGGACTGTGGAATCTTGGGAGTGAGGCTCGCAGGGAGAAGCCAGCTACTGCGGCAGGCACTAAAGGCTGTGGGTGCAACACTCTTGGGGCTGGAGGGCAGAGGGCATTTAAACTGGCATTCAGTAGTGGAGGCTGGGTGGAGATAACAACAGCCCCACAACTCTAATAAAGGTTGTTAGTCTGGGTCATGTGCTGTTTTCTTAGAATCATAGAATTGGAAGGAACCTCCAGGGTCTTTTAGTCCAACCCCCTGCACAATGCAAGAAACTCACAAATACCTCCCCCTAAATTCACAGGATCTTCATTGTTGTCAGATGTCCATCTAGCCTCTATTTAAAAACCCCCAAGGAAGGAGAGCCCACCACCTCCCAAGGAAGCTTGTTCCACTGAGGAACCGCTCTAAAGGTCAGGAAGTTCTTCCTAATGTTGAGCTGGAAACTCTTTTGATTTAATTTCAACCCATTGGTTCTGGTTCTGCCTTCTGGGGCCACAGAAAACAATTCCACACCCTTCTCTAGAGATGACTTGAAGATGGTGATTATATCACCTCTCAGCCGCCTCTTTTCCAGGCAAACATGACCAGCTCCTTCAACCTTTCTTCATAGGACTTGGTCTCCAGTCCCCTCACCATCTTCGTCACTCTCCTCTGGATCTGTTCCAGCTTGTCTATATCCTTCTTAAAATGCGGTGCCCAAAACTAAGTACAATACTTCAGATGAGGTCTTACCAGAGCAGAGAAAAGCAATACCATCACTTCACATGATCTGGACACTAATTTAATTTGATTAGAAATTGGATTAGGAATTTGAATTGATTTGAAATTGGATTATTATTTTGAACTTTTATGTATTTAAATGCATATAGGATTAATAATTTATTGATTATTCATGCATGTTAGCACTTTAAATTCAGGAATTAGGTTTTTAGTACTGTGCTAAGTAAGAATTATTGTGTATCTTAAATGCATATAGGATTAACTAATTCATTGATTACTTACGCATGTTAGCACTTTAAATTTAAGAATTAGGTTTTCAGTACTGTGCTAAGTAAGAATTATCTATCTACTGATCAATTAGGAAAGTTTTGGTGATCTGGACAGTTAGGAACTGAGGACGGGGGTGGGCTGGGGATCTGTGCTGGGGATCTGTGCTGTGCTTGTAAATTAGCCAGCTGAATCTAACATAACCATCAAAGAATAGGCTCGGGATGACTGGTCAGGGGATTCCAGTGCTCCTGGGGAGGGGAAGATACGACGGTGGGAATGGACGGATATATGAGAGAAGGAGACAGAGACAAAACAGTGCTCGGCCCCCTTCTAGTCTACTTCCCATCCCAACGGTGACAAGTAGGGGGTCCAAGAGAAATTGCCCGCGGCCGACACTGGTGTTATGCAACGCCAGGTCTATAAACAATAAGATCGAGACCATTAAGGACTTCCTGCTTCGGCAGGATGCAGACCTGGCTTGCGTGACCGAGACCTGGGTTCAAGAGGGAGAGACAATGGCACTCTCCCAGATGACCCCCCCAGGTTACTCGGTCTTCCACCAGTCGCGGATTAGCGGGCGGGGGGGGCGGGGTGGCGATATTCATACGGGAGGCTTACTCCTTCAGGGCCCTCCCGGCCCCAAAGATCGATGGTGTTGAATGTGTCGGCCTTGCGTTGGATGTCGGGGAGAGGTTGGCGATCTGGCTGGTGTACCGTCCGCCTAACGCACCGGCCAGCGCCTTACCATCCCTGATGGAGGCGGTGTCCGGCTGGGCGTTGGAGTGCCCGGGGCTTCTGGTCCTGGGCGACTTCAATGTCCACGCCGATGACGCGGCTTCCACTCAGGCGATGGACCTAGTGTCTTCCATGGCGACACTAGGACTCTCCCAATTTGTTACGACTCCCACGCATCAGGCGGGGCACACATTAGATCTGATCTTTGCGGCCGGGATTAAAGTGAACGAAATCGCAACGGAGGCGATACCATGGTCGGATCACTTAGCCCTCAAGGCTCGTATGGAGACGCTACCACAACCCTGTAAGGGCGGAGAGCCTATTTTGGCTCGCCCGCGGAGCCTGATGGACCCGGAACGGTTCCAAACGGCTCTTCGGGATCCTTGGCCCCCTTGTGATTCCCTTGACGCCCTGGTTGATGCCTGGGAAGACCGGCTATCTGGGGCAATCAACGAGATCGCACCCCGACGTCCTCTGCGCCCTCGTTCAAGGCTGGCTCCTTGGTATACCCTGGAGCTACGCCGGTTGAAACAAGGACTCCGACGACTAGAGAGGCAGTGGCGGCGCACTCGTGGCGAAGCGGCGAGAACATCCTACAGAACGCTTATGAGGTCGTATGAGATGGCAGTCAAGGCCGCAAAGAAGAAGTACTTTGCGGCCAAGATTGCGTCTGCAAATTCGCGCCCGGCACAATTATTCAAAATAATTGGACACTTAACTACTCTGCCCCAAGGCAGACCAAACGTAAGAGAATTAGAAATAGGCTGTGAGGCTTTTGCGAAATTTTTTGCAGACAAAATCACGTCGCTCCGCCAGGACCTGCCCATCACCTTAGATACAGTACATGAGCCCGAGGCCCCTTGCCTGTCTTCTGATTTAACTCTGGATCATTTCGACCCGCTCAGCCTGGAGGAAGTTGACGGAATCCTCTCCTCTGCGCGCCCTACAACTTGCGATCTGGACCCATGCCCCTCCTGGCTAATTAAATCTTGCCTGAGGGAGCTTGAATGTCCTTTACGGGACATCATAAATAGATCCCTCTCAGAGGGGCGTTTTCCATCATCCCTGAAAGAGGCTTTGGTCCGACCCCTCCTGAAAAAAACTACAGCAGATCCGGCCGAATTGGCAAACTACCGACCGGTCTCTAATTTACCGTTTTTAGGTAAAATAATTGAGAGGGCAGTGGCGTCGCAGTTGCAGAGCTTTCTGGATGACGCTTCCATCCTAGACCCTTGCCAGTCCGGCTTTCGCCCGGGCTATGGGACGGAGACAGTACTGGTCGCCCTGGTAGACGATCTCCAACGGCATCTGGATCGGGGCGGTGTGGCGGTGCTGATGTTGTTAGACCTGTCGGCCGCGTTCGACACGGTCGACCATCGGCTACTGACCCGCCGCCTCGCCGATATAGGGGTGAGGGGGTCTGCCTTACAATGGCTCTCCTCCTTCCTCGAGGATCGGGGACAAAGGGTGGCAATTGGTGGCGAGCGGTCCCGGAGGCGCACACTGGACTGTGGAGTGCCTCAGGGGGCAGTTCTCTCACCAATATTATTCAATATCTACATGCGCCCTCTTGCCCAGATTGCCAGGAGATACGGACTTGGGTGCCATCAATATGCAGATGACACCCAACTCTATCTGCTAATGGACGGCCGGCCTGACTGCGTCCCTGAGAATCTAGACCGGGCCCTGCAGGATATGGCAATGTGGTTGAGGAGGAGCGGGCTGAAATTGAACCCAGCGAAGACAGAAGTCCTTTGTCTGGGTCAGGGCGCCCGGGAAGGGGAAACACCTCTTCCGGTCTTCGACGGGGCGCCGCTGAAAGCGGCGCACCGGGTTAGGAGTCTGGGAGTTTTACTGGAGCCTTCATTATCAATGGAGGCCCAGATTGCAGCCACTGCCAAGTCAGCCTTCTTCCACCTGAGGCGGGCAAGGCAGTTGGCTCCCTTCCTAGAGCGCCAAGATCTGGCAACGGTACTTCACGCAACGGTCACCTCGAGACTGGATTACTGTAATGCCCTCTACATGGGGCTGCCTCTGTACCGAACCCGGAAGCTGCAGCTGGTGCAGAACGCAGCGGCCAGGCTACTGTTGGGGCTCCCTAAATGGGAGCACATACAGCCTGGGCTGCGCGAGCTGCACTGGCTGCCAGTTATATACCGGGTTCGTTACAAAGTGCTGGTCATTACCTTTAAAGCCCTATATGGTCGAGGACCTGTCTACCTCAGGGACCGTCTCTCCCTATATGAACCCCAGAGAGCACTGAGGTCAGCTGGAAAAAACTTGCTGACTATCCCCGGACCAAGAGAGGTGAAGTTGCAATGCACCCGCAATCGGGCCTTCTCCTCTGTGGCCCCGAGCTTATGGAACCAACTTCCAGAGGAAATGCGGGCCCTGCGGGATCTTGAACAATTCCGCAGGGCCTGCAAGACTTTCCTCTTCCGACTGGCTTTCGATGATGTAGAAAATTAAGTACTAATGATACCGCCATCATAATAAAGAACAAATAGCAATAGCATTAGCACTTTTATAACTGTAATTAATTTTAAATCTATTAGAATTTTAATGTTGAATGTAACCTTGTTTTTATACAATGGAATGTTACTGTTACTGTTAGCCGCCCTGAGCCTGCCCCGGCGGGGAGGGCGGGATATAAATAAAATTATCTAATCTAATCTAATCTAATCTAATCTATACTTCTGTTGATACAGCCCAGAATTGCAATACAGAGAATTTCTCTTCAATATAGAGCTCTGGTCTCTGCCTGGTCTGTTGCCATTGTCCACCCTATAGATAAACAGAGAGATGCCAAACCCATTTATAGTCAGTATCCCATGAATGCTTTGCTGGCTTCCAGGTGCACAGGGTGTGGCTGGTTGAAGGCTGTAGGAAAAGAGGGAGACCCAACATGAGATGGATTGACTCAATCAAGGAGGCCATGACCCTCAGTCTGCAAGACCTGAAGCAAGGCTGTGAATGATAGGACCTTTTGAGGTCATTTATTCTTAGGGTCACAAGTTGGAAACATGATGGTACCACACACACGGATTACAGAAAGAGAATGCTTTAGATTTTATAATCTGTTCTGCTAATGGCAGAAGCTTCCTCTTCCTGCTTCACCCGAAGGGTGATTAACACGGGGAATTCACTGCCACAGGAGGTGGTGGTGGCTACAAGCATAGCCATCTTCAGGAGGGGATTGGATAAACATATGGAGTAGAGGTCCATCAGTGGCTATTAGCCACAGCGTATTGTGATGCTCTGTATTCTTGGTTCTTGGGAGGGATAACAGTCTGTGGGCTTCTAGTGTCCTGGACCCACTGATGGACCTCCTGATGGCACCTGGGTTTTTTTGTCCACTGTGTGACACAGAGTTTTGGACAGGATGGGCCATTGATCCAACAGGGCTTCTCTAAGATTCTTATGTTCTTAAGATCATTGCATCAACAGAGCATACCTTTTGAGTTTAAGGAAGGTAAAGAAAACTTCCAATGATGCCAGAATACATAGGCTCTGACTACGGCTGCCAACCTGGATGGAGAACTCCTGGAATTACTAGAAGGTGAGGAGTTCGGGTGTGATTCTTGATGCCATGGAGGCCCAGGTCACAGCAGTTGCACGGTCTGCCTTTTACCATCTTCGGCAGGTCAAACAACTAGCACCCTATCTGGCTCTCCAGGACCTATCCACAGCGATCCATGCAATGGTCAATTCCAGGTTGGATTACTGTAACTCAGTCTACGCAGGCTTGCCCTTGGGACTAATCCGGAAACTCCAGCGGGTGCAGAATGCAGCAGCACGATTGCTGACTGAACTGCCTGTACGGGCAGGCAGTCGGCTGCTGCTACGCAGTCTGTACTGGCTACCAATTAAGTACCAGATCCATTTCAAGATTCTAGTACTGTCTTTTAAAGCCTTACATGGCCTGGGACCTACATACCTGTGGGACCATCTCTCCCCATACGAGTCCCGGAGGCCATTACGATCGGCCAACCAACATCTTCTGACTATCCCTGGCCCAAAGGATGTCTGGCTTGCCTCAGCCAGGGTCTTTTCAGCCCTGGCCCCAACCTGGTGGAATTAGCTCCCCTAAGAGATTTGGGTCCTCCTGGATCTACTGCCATTCTGGAGGGCCTGCAAAACGGAGCTGTTTCGTCAGGTTTTTGGCTGAGGTAGGCGGGCGTCCTCATACCATCAAATCGGCCTCCCTGCACTGACTGCATCCTGTGTCTCAATCTGTGATTGATGCTTATACCACTGATGCCACCTATTTCATTTTTATTTAATGGGTTTAACTGTTTAATTCTTAACTGTTTTATTGTGTTGTAATCCGCCCTGAGCCCATCTTGGGAAAGGGCGGACTATAAATTCGCAAAAATAAAAAACTTATTTCCAAAATATAGTTCCCTCAGAGGGCTGACTCTAAGGCATTATGCTCCTCTGAGGTCCTTCCCCTCTCCAATCCCCTCCCTATAAAAACTATGATCCCTGATCTCCAGGCATTTCTCAATTTGGCAATCCTAAACTCTAGCCCAATGTATGTGAATTACTATGAACACTGAAAGCACTGCATGAAAGCAAACATAACTACACAAGTTGCCTCTGCACCTCAGAATTAAGAAGTTATCGGATTTATATCCTGCCTTCCACTCCAAATCTCAGAGTCTCAAGAGTGGCTCACAATCTCCTTTACTTTACTCCCCCACAACCGACACCCTGTGAGGTAGGTGGGGTTGAGAGGACCCTGACAGAAGCTGCCCTTTCAAGGACAGCTCTGCAAGAGCTATGGCTGACTTCAGGCCATTCCAGCAGCTGCAGGTGGAGGAGTGGGGAATCAAACCCAGTTCTCCCAGATAAGAGTCCATGCACTTAACCACTACCCGAAACTGGTCACAAGACACCAAAATAGGCTTTATTAGTGGCTGATTTACATAATAACTTTCGGCCCATTGAGTTCTACTGGCTGCCAGGGATTTGGGTGACCTCTCAGTGTGCTTGCCAGTTACTCCAATGTACCTCACTTCCTGCCATCACTAATTTACCTTTCTTCTTTACCTTCCTCTCCCACAACAGACATTCTGTGAGATAGCTGGGGCTGAGGGAGCTCTCACAGAAGCTGCCCTTTCAAGGACAGCTCTGTGAGAGGTATGGCTGACCCAAGGCCATTCCAGCAGCTGCAAGTGGAGGAGTGAGAAACCAAACCCAGTTCTCCCAGATAAGAGTCTGCATATTTAACCACTGCACCAAACTGACTGTCTGCTGGACTTTACAATGAAATTCACAATTTTTAAAAATAAGATTACCAATACTTCCCAGGCATATAATAATAATAATAATAATAATAATAATAATAATAATAATAATAATAATATTATTATTATTATTATTATTATTATTATTATTATTATTATTATTATTATTATTATTATTATTATTATTATTATTATTATTTATATCTCACCCTCCCTGCCGCAGCAGGCTCAGGGCGGCTCACAACATATAATAAATACAAAGTTACAATATAAAAAAAAAAACATTATATCAGTGCAATATATGATCTGCTAATTAAAACCATCAAAAGTTAAAAAAAAATAACATTTACAGGTGCTACGTTCTGGATGGTCTCCTCATTGTAATTTATGATGGTCGTATGTAGTAGACTAAAATCCGTATTATGTGAAGGCCAGTTGGAAAAGGGTAATCTTGCAGGCCCTATGGAATTGACCAAGACTCCGCAGGGCCCGCACTTCATCCGGTAGTTGGTTCCACCACTGTGGAGTTGCTATCGAAAAGGCCGTTTCTCGTGTACTCTTCAATTTGGCCTCCTTCGGCCTGGGGATTGTCAACAGATTTTGTGCACCTGATCTCTGCACTCTCTGGGCACATATGGGAAGAGACGGTCCCTAAGGTGGGCAGGTCCTTGGCCATATAGGGCTTTAAAGGGATGACCAGCACTTTGTAACGAATCCGGTATACAATCGGCAGCCAGTGCAGTTCGTGCAGCCCTGGCCATATGTGCTCCCACTTCAGGAGCCCTAGCAACAGCCTGGCCGCCGCATTCTGCACTAGGCAAATCTCTGGTTATCTCAAAATGTAAACAGATTTTTGGAAACTGCTCTCAAGGGGCTTTGAGGAAAGTCAAAAGAATCTCAGCTGGGGTAAATATGAGTCCGTATGATAGTTTTATTCTTTTGGATTTTATATGTTGCTATTGTCCCTAGGTCAGACATGTCTAATTTCCACTGCTTTTGTTTCTAGTTCTTTGATTTCTTTTAATATACATTATTTTAATTCAATTTACATATTATCTGTCTATCTATCTATCTATCTATCTATCTATCTATCTATCTATCTATCTATCTATCTATCTATCTATCTATCTATCTATCTATCTATCTATCTATATCATCTAGCCAGTTTGGTGTAGTGGTTGTGGGGTGGTTAAGTGTAGTGGTTAAGTTATCCCAGATCTCTTATCTGGGATAACTGGATTTGATTTCCCACTCCTCCATTTGCACCTGCTGAAATGACCTTGGGTCAGCCATAGCTCTGGCAGAGGTTGTCCTTGAAAGGGCAGCTGCTGTGAGAGTCCTCTCAGCTCCACCCACCTCAACCTGGATGGAGAAGTCCTGGAATTACTAGAAGGTGAGGAGTTTGGGTGTGATGCTGGATGCCATGGATGCCCAGGTCACAGCAGTTGCACGGTTTGTCATTTACCATCTTCAGCAGGTCAAACAACTAGTGCCCTATCTGGTATATTGTGGGGGAGGAAGATAAAGGAGATTGTGAGCCACTCTACTCTGGAATTCGGAGTGGAGGGTGGGATATAAATGCAATATCATCATCATCATCATCATCATCTTCTCTATCATATATAGACTTCTTCTTTTTCTTCTACATACATACATACATATATATGTATGTGTGTGTATGTAGAAGAAAAAAGAAGCTGGATTTATACCCTGCTCTTCACTCAGAGCAGCTTACGGTCTCCTTTCCTTTCCCTTCCCCATAACAAGCACCCTGTGAAGTAGGTGGGGCTGAGAGAGCTCTCAGATAACTGCTTTTGAGACAAAATGTTCTGTGAGAACTGTGACTGACCCAAGGTCACTCAGCAGCTGCATGTGGAGGAGTGGGGAATCAAACCTAGTTCTCCCAGATAAGAGTCTATGCACTTCAGCTCTATACCAAACTGGGGCTTAGTGCCTTAACCACTATACCAAACTGTATGTATGTATGCATGCATACATACATTTCCCTCTTGTTTCTACCCAAAGTGACTTGCAACAATAGAAACAACATTTTAAAATATATTTATAAACACTAAATAACGTAAATGTTAGACATCCTTTGTACACAATTAATGTAAAAAAAATAACATTGGAATTTAAGGAAGGAAAACTAGGCATGAGGAAAGCTGTTAAGAAAAGTTATGTCTCTCTCTCGTAAAATGGCAGAGTTAGAACTGATGTGTCCCAAGGCTTGTCAGACTTCTTGGTCTGTCCTCAAGAAATAGAAGAGCACGTACAATCTAGAAGCAGTTTCAGGTCAGCACACTCTGAGGGAAAATGGCTGTTTACAGGAGCTGCAGACAGAACTGAAATGCCATTTATACTTTGAGGACACCAGGTGTTTGGCCAGAAGACTTGTGCCAAAGCTGTTAGTGCCATCTACAGGATGAGCATCAGTTCTCTGAAAATACACCTGGATGTTAATTTCTATAATGAGGGGAAATCTTGGGTGAAGAGAATATAGTATCTCTTAGTGATGCCTGGTCTTTTTGAAAACAACTTAACATTTGTACCCGATTGTTACTTCATATAACCGATGCTTGAGATCATATTAAGAGATTAGGCAAGTGGAATATCTCATGACAATGAAGATTCTTATTGAAACAGATTAAAAATGTCATCCTTTGTTTGGGTTTATGGGACTGCTTTGTTCCATATTTGAAATGATTATTGGGCCGTGAAATCAGGAAGTTCGGATTGAGTATGTTTATTGGGATTCTTGGCCTAAATGGGTATTATACAGGATTGTCTGAATGATTACAGACTGATAATTGTACTGAGTATACCTGTTCAATTGTATATGGTTAAATATTTTTGTCATGATCAGATCTGGCATGTAATGTTTGGGGGAAACTGTTATATCAATATTTGCTATATTGTTAGTGTGATACAGAGGTGGAATTCTAGCAGGAGCTCATTTGCATATTGGGTCACACACCCCTGATGTAGCCAATTCTCCAAGAGCTTGTAAGCTCTTGGATGATTGGCTACATCAAGGGTGCGTGGCCTAATATGCAAAGGAACTTCTGCCAGAATTCCACCCCTAGTGTGATATATGGGAACAGATGGTTTATATGAATCACCAGTTTCATGTGGTTTGTGCCTCTTTCTTTGGATAATTTAGGTGGAGCTTTCAATTGTAACTCAAGCATCACTGCAACTTATCAGTGTCTGCAAATGATATTGTTTGCTGCGGCTAACTTCTTCTCCATGGGGACAATTCCCCACTGTGCATTCATTGTCACTCAGACTACAGTGTAGTATAAACATGGAAGTCTTGTCCAAAGTATCATGTCTGCCCCCCACCCCCCTCCATTGCTGGAGAGCATGATATGGCTTTAAAAACAAATCAGCAACAGACATAATGATGCTATAGTACAGAGGTGGCCAACCTTGTTTAATGCAAGAGTCACATAGAATAAATGTCAGATGTTTGAGAGCTGTAGGAAGGAAGGAAGGAAGGAAGGAAGGAAGGAAGGAAGGAAGGAAGGAAGGAAGGAAGGAAGGAAGGAAGGAAGGAAGGAAGGAAGGAGGGAGGGAGGGAGGGAGGGAGGGAGGGAAGGAAGGAAGGAAGGAAGGAAGGAAGGAAGGAAGGAAGGAAGGAAGGAAGGAAGGAAGGAAGGAAGGAAGGAAGGAAGGAAGGAAGGAAGGAAGGAAGGAAGGAAGGAAGGAAGATAGGGAAGGGAGAGGTGGAAAGGAGACAAAGAGGCAGCTTTAAATGCATTCTCCGAGCCACTGGCTGGTTTGGCTTAGAGGGCCATTAAGGCAGCTGTCAGATTAAAAAAAAAACATTCAGAATAAAATACATCTTTAAAACTATTAACAGCATACAAAAACCCACCATTCAAACAATTTAAACCAAACCAATTTAAACAAAGGGCTTTTTATTGTAGCAGGATCTCCTTTGCATACTAGGCCACAGGGATGGAATTATAGCAGGAGCTCCTTTGCATATTAGGCCACACACCCCTAATGTAGCCAATCCTCCAAGAGCTTATAAAAAAGAGCCTTGTAAGCCCTTGGAGGATTGGCTACATAAGGGGTGTGAGGCCTAATTAAGCTTCCCAAACCTCCCGCTCTGGCGGGAGACTTCTGGGTTCGCAGCCTCATCTCCCGCTCTTCAAAACTCTGGAAGCGGGGGTGGGGGTGGAGGGGGGGGAGAACATACCTTTAGGCTTCATGTTGTAGAGCTCCTGAGCCATTTGCAAAATGTCTGCCCCTTTAAGGCTGGGCAGGAAGCAGAAAGGGCTTCTGAGAACGGCCCCTCCCTTTCTTTGCTTTCGTTTTCACAGGAAGTAGAGTTGTCCGGAGGAAGATCTGGTAAGTGTGTGTGTGTGAGAGGGAGGGGGCAGGGGATTCCCTAGTTTGGAGGCCCTCCCCCCCTTTAGAAAGCGTGGCGGGGGGAGGGAAATGTCCACTAGTCACTCTATTATTCCCTATGGAGAACGATTCCCATAGGGAATAATAGGAAATTGATCCGTGGGTATTGGGGGCTCTGGTGGGGCTATTTTTTGAAGTAGAGGCACCAAATTTTTAGTATAGCATCTAGTGCCTCTCCCCAAAATACCCCCCAAGTTTCAAAACGATTGGACCAGAGGGTCCAATTCTATGAGCCCCAAAATATGGTGCTCCTATCCTTAATTATTTCCTATGGAAGAAAGGCATTTAAAAAGGTGAGCTGTCCCTTTAAATGTGATGGCAAGAACTCCCTTGGAGTTCAATTATGCTTGTCACATCCTTGTTCTTGGCTCCACCCCCAATGTCTCCTGGCTCCACCCCCAAAGTCTCCTGGCTCCACCCCCAAAGTCCCCAGATTTTTCTTTAATTGGACTTGGCAACCCTAGGCCTAATATGCAAAGAAGCTACTGCTAGACTTCCACCCCTGTTAGGCAACATCCCTCTTATGTAGCCAGTGCTCCAAGATGTTACAGGGCTCTTAGCACATGGCCTACTGTAAACTCTTGGAGAACTAGCTACATCAGGGGTGTGTGGCCTAATATGTAAAGGACTTCCTGTTACTGAAAAAAAAAAGAAGCTCTGGCTAATCACCTAATTTCAGAAGGTGGGAGCACCCAAGTAGGGCCTCAGAACATAACCATAGTGATTTGGCAGGTTTGTAGCATGTTGATTTTCATTTATAGTCTGCCTGTCTCACTGGGACCCAAGGCAGATTGCAAGAATGATAAAAACTTCCCGTCAATCATTAAACCCGTTACAAAAGATGGCAGTGGGTGGTAGGGATTATGGGGGGAGTAGCACACTATGAGGCAGAGGACAGCCAGACATCTGTAGGGAAATAATGGACAAATCTGCTTTGGCTCGTATCTTTCGGGGGGGGGGAGGGGAAGATTGGACTAAAACAGATTTTGGGAATAGGCCAAACCAAGGGGAACTGCAGAAAGAGGCATAAGGAGAATAAAAAAAACCCAACAAACTTTGCTCTAGTTTGAGAGTGAAGACGGAGCAAAGCCTCCATGTGGAAAAAATGACCTGTCCTGATAATAATGATATCTTCATCTTTTTGGGGTGATTTCTGTATTCCTCCACCACATGCACAGCTGCTTCATAAAAACAGCATCGCCTTCAGCAATAGATCTTTTCTCTGCTAAGTAATATCTGTATTATCTATTTAGAAATCGGTAGCAAAAATGCATTCATTTTTTTTTTAATTTTTTCTTCTTTAGAGTTTGAGCAAATACTTAGCTTGTGCGCGGTTAGAAAAGATGAGATTGCCTATTGCAGTGTGCCAAAGATTTACACAAAGGAACTGCATAGAAAGCATTTAATGTTCTGTTCTGGCTGGCCCAACCACACAAGCCATAAAGCGCTTCCCACAATTTAATCTGTGACATCTTCAGTCGATTTCATGTGCGGAGCTGATTTGGATTCTGAAGTCTGAGGAGCGCAAGTGGTTGCGCACAAAGCATTGCAAGTGAAAAGTGTCTGAAAACACAAGTGGAAACGTATTTTAAAAATAGTACTTCATTGTGTGACTTCCCCAATGTACTAAATTAACTCTCATGTAGACTGTTGAACATGAAAAGATTAAAGGTCTGTTCTCATAAGCACTTCACAAGTGAGTTTGGAAAACCTTAGACTCTTTCTATATGAAAGTAGACTTCTGATATTATATGAAAGGAGTTATGATGTGTCTCCCACACACCATTGAAGTAATGTGAAAGAAGAGGAGGAGGAGGAAAATATTGGATTTATGCCCTGCCTTTCACTTGGTGTCTCAGAGTGGTTAACAATCTTCTTCCCCTCCCCACAACAGACATCTTGAGAGGTAGGTGAGGCTGAGAGAGCTCTTTTGAGAGAAGATCTCTGAGACAACATGTGACTGACCCAAGATTACACCAGTAGGAGGAGTGGGGGGATCAAACCCAGTTCTCCCAGATAAGAATCCACTCACTTAACCACTACACCAAACTGGGGGGCAGAGTGTGGGGAGGAACCTCATCACCAGCAGGATACAATGCTATACAGTCTACCCTCCAAGGAAGCCATTTTCTCCATCCCCTGGAGGTCAGCTGAAACTCTAGAAGATCTCCAGGCTCCACCTGGAGGCTGGCAACTCAAATATGAAACCCACAGTCCAATGCATTTTGTGGTATACTGTAAAGTTTTTCCTGAACCCAACAATTCCTATTTGCGTTATAACATATTGTTTTACATGAGAAAATAAAAGGTTACACTTGGGGGAACTGAGACAGGAAGTAATGTTACCTAGATAGAGTTTGCTGACCCTCCAACTGTGCACCAAATTGTAGTTCATTTACTTCTATCTTACAGGGCTCACAGAGACAAGGGAACCTGAGTTAACCTTATGTTCCCTCTAAACTGAGTTAAGGTGAGCTAGCTCACAGATTTTTAGCCTGCAGCTCACACATTTTTGTCTTGGCTCAGGAAGGATGACCCCGGAGCACAATAATTGATGCAGTAGCTCCCAACTTATTGCCAGTAGCTCCCAACTTTAATGCCAGTAGCTCACAAAGTAGATTTTTTGCTCACAAGACTCTGCAGCTTAGAGGGAACATTGATTCCTACCCTTCCATCTGCATAACCCATACTGTTTCTAGGTCACACTATCCAGGTGGGACCTGGAGATCTCCCACTTCTACAACTGATCTCCAGTTGGTGGGGAGCAGTTCCCTTGTACAAAATGGCTGCCTTGAAGGGCGGATTCTAAGGCATTGTAACTTGCTGAGTCCCCTTCCCTCCTCAAACCCTGCCCTCTCCCGGATCCACCCCTCCTAAAAAAACCAAACAACTCCAGGTATTTTCCAACACAGACCTGGTGGTCCTAAATGTGAGACAGAGAGAGGGGACCCCAGGAATTCCTTTTATCTATTTTTTTTTTAGATAAATATTCCATAGTAGACTTCAGTGTGAAACTTTCTACGGCTCCTGAAATGTCATCTTAGCCCCGGAAGGCACATTCAGGCCTCAAAGCACGGATACTCGTTCACTGCAAAGCAGAGGTGTCACAAGGATATATTTGAGCATGCACAGGAATAACAAATATGAATTGCTGAGTTCAGGAAGATCTTTATCATATGCTGAAAAATGCATCGGACTGTGGATTTGATATAGTTCATAGATACATCATTCGTTGAAAGGTGGCCATAAATTACCCATTACAAACAACATCCTTCCTCTTGAATTGGATGTGTCTGAAGCTGAATCACTTAATATTTCTCAGTGAAACATATATGCTGACTCTTGGAAAAAGATATTACACATGCATCACCATCGTCTTCTTCCCATATGCCCAGATCTGCTCATCTGGGAAATCTCACAGGGACCCTGATATTATGCTGAAGCTGTCTTTTCTTGTCAAATTAGAACGATTCCCTTTCAAACACAGGCATTTCTTTTTTTAAAAAAAGTGTGAGAGAGATTGTCTATCCCAATGTATTATCTCTGTGGTAAGATAATGTAGACACAGTGCAACCAAATTTGGCATTTTCAGGGCCAAATTATTCCAGCTGAAAAGATAAATCTTTCTCGTTGACATCAAAGGGACCAAAATACGATTAGCTTGGGCTGGATCCTGTCCACATGGGGTAGAGCATGAGGACTAGATATTTTTTAAAGGAAATATTTGCCTTTGAGCAATACCAATCAATCAATCAATTCTTTATTACGGCCCAAGGACCAGCCAGTTCGAAGCAGGTTTTTAAAAGTACATAAAAATAAGTTCTGGATCAATTACATTCCTTTAATCACACAATTCCTTTTCCTAAGAGCTAATACACATAATTTTGCTACCACACATGTTACTCATTTATGACTGTCCCTTAACGAGAATGTCTGCAATTTTTCCAGTCTGAGGTCAATATAGTTTTGCAAGGGTTTGAATTTAGAAAGTAATGGGATAAGTATTTGACATCTCTCATCCTGATAGAGGTTACAGTGTAATGGTACATGTGCGATAGTCTCAGTTGCATTACTTGGACAAGGGCAACAGCGCTGTTGGATAGACAAGTTGGAAAATCGATCACTTAAAATGGCAGAAGGAAAGGCGTTAAAGTGGGCTCTTGAAAAAGTCCATCTGTGCCTCACTTGAGTAATGTTCAAAAGATAAGGAAAGGAAAGGTCCCCTGTGAAGCACCAGTCGTTTCCGACTCTGGGGTGACGTTGCTTTCACAACGTTTTCACGACAGCCTTTTTACGGGGTCGTTTGCCACTGCCTTCTCCAGTCATCTGCACTTTCCCCCCAGCAAGCTGGGGACTCATTTTACCGACCTTGGAAGGATGGAAGGCTGAGTCAACCTTGAGCCAGCTACCTGAAAACCCAGCTTCCACCGGGGATCGAACTCAGGTCGTGAGCAGAGCTTAGGACTGCAGTACTGCAGCTTTAACACTCTGCACCGCGAGACTCTAGAGGATGGTGTAAAATTCAAGTCCTTCCTCAGACTCTTATAGCTTAAGGGGAGCAACTCATCATTTTGGACTAAATCTCCAGATAACCAGATCTTTTGCTTTAGTTAACCCCATGTCAAACAAGGCTTCTGGATCTAGCCCTATTTGTTTTATTTTCTCAATTATCTTTAGATACCATGTAGGGTTGGGGACAGAGGTTAGCAACCATGGTATTAAGCCTTTTGGGTCAAGGTGTAAGCCAGTAAAATATTGCACTTCCCTATATTTTTAGTTTTGAACAACACCATTATTCTTCCAATGGGCTTAGAAAAAAAAATGCTGCATATTGTAGCTGAAAGAAACAAACAAACAAAAATTACACCTGAAACTTAGTTCTGGTACCACTTGAAAAAGCAACAGATTTATTGGGAAGCATTTATTTTCTTATTCTACTTCATCAGATGCCCACTCCCCCCCACCTCCAACAAATCTGCTTCTCACATTCTCAATGGATGCTTCATACAGCTTTTTAGAAAGTAAATCACTGTAAATGAATCCAATGGAATTTCCTGCAAATGTAGTAGAATACATTGCTGGAGGAGGCCCTCTTCACAGGCGTAATGGAACATCAGCTCTATTTAGGATTGCCAGGTCCAACTCAGGAAATATATGGGGATTTTGGGGGTGGAGCCAGGAGACTTTGGGGTGGAGCCTGGAGACTTTCCCATTCCCTAAAATAAAGAAATAGAAATACAGCTGTGCAGTTGCCCTGAATATAGTCTTCATTTCCTCCTCCTTTTTGCTTTGAAAGTGAACACACACACACACAGAGACCGATTTCACACTCACCTTTCCCTGCTCTCCCATCCCATTTTCTCTCCGCAGCATCCATCAGATTTCAAACTATCTGTGCCGGAGTTACAGAAAACAAAAACAGCTAAAAACCAGTTTCCATTTGCTGCGCGAAAGCCCTGACACTTCCTGTAACTCCGGCACAGATAGTGGGAAATCCGACGGATGTCGCACAGAGAAGACAAACGGGAGAGTGGGGTAAGCTGAGTGCGAAATCGGCCACACTCTTACAAAAAAAGGCAAAATAAACAGTTTGCAAGCCTACACTTTTGTGATCTCCCTGGGGCAATGGTATAGATTGCTTTACTCGTATGAGTTGCTGGGTGAACAGTCTGCTGTATTTCAAACAACTTCTTCAGACTAACACAGAAAAATGAAAGTGAATAAGGAGAGAGAGGTGTAGGGGAATGGAGTTTTCCTGCATCCCATAATCATGTTTTACTTAACTCTTTACTGTCCATTTTACTATCCATTATACTATGCCACTTCTGAAATGAATGCAAAATGAACAGAGGGACTGCACTCTCTCCTGCTCTCACACACTCACCTGGAAGAGCCACATGGCTCTCCCTGCTCTTTCCTGCCCACAACTTTAGTCTTGCTGAGATTTAAAGGCATACACACATTCTAAAACACAAGCAGCTTGCAAGCTTCTAAAGATCAAAAGGCACATCGTGGCTGTTGAGGTGGGGCTTCCCCCGGCCAGCCAGCAGGCTGGAAGAAGGGAGGAGACTCCTAAACTAGGAACCTGGGGGGGGGGGGGGTGACAAGCCTAATTCTATTGTCTACTTTCTCTGTCAGTAGCTTTCTAGTTAACTGTTGACCGAGCGTGCATAGGATTGTGACCTTAGATGCAGAAGCTTTCAATTCTAGCTCTTCCTTTGCCGCTGGGTCTGAGCTGGGGTTGCTGACTTCCAGGTGGGGCCCGGAGATCTTTGGGAATTGCAACTGATCTCCAGGCAACAGAAATCAGTGCCCCTGGATGAAATGGCTGCTTTGAAGGGTGAACTCTACAACACTGTATACCAATAAGATCCTGCCCTTCTCCAAACCCTGCCCTCTTCAGGTTCTACATCCTAAAATCTCCAGGTATTTCCCAATCCAGAGCTGGCAACCCTAGATCTGACTCATCACTCTTACACTGAAATATCCTTAGTCATTATAATATTGTGGGTTCCATATATGGAAGAGGCGAGGTGGTAGTGAATCATGAGCTCTTTGTTGATTTCAGCATAGTAAGGCCTAAGTATAAGACTAGGGAAAGGGCCAACGGGGGCAACCTTATATACATGTCAGAGTTCCCACGCTAGCATTCTATTGGTCCATTCAAACCAGCAGGGGGCTCGTGATTGGAGCAGGGCAGCAGGGATTTGGATCCTGCTGCCTATTGTTCCCAAGTCCCCAAGCTCTGGTCGTCTGGCTCCAATGAGCCATGTGAGGACACCCTATTCAGTTCTCACTTGAATCCACATAACAGTCATGTAAGACCTAGCTTTCATACCAATATGAGCAGGGGTCCCCAACCCTGGGTCCGTGGTCCGGTACTGGTCTGTGGCCTGTTAGCATCTGGGCCATGAGTTGTATAATTATTTCATTATATATTACAGTGTAATAATAATAATAACAATAATAATAATAATAATAATATGACAACATTGGATTTATATCCTGCCCTCCACTCAAAATCTCAGAGTGGCTCACAATCTCCTTTATCTTCCTTTCCCACAAGGTGGGTGGGGCTGAGAGAGCTCTCATAGAAACTGCCCTTTCAAGGACAACTCTGTGAGAGCTATGGCTGTCCCAAGGCCATTCCAGCAGCTGCAAGTGGAGGAGTGGGAAATCAAACCCGGTTCTCCCAGATAAGATTCCCACACTTAACCACCACACCAAAATAAAGTGCAGAATTGTATCATCCCAAAACCACCACCACCTCCACCCCCGGTCCATGGAAAAAATTGTCTTCCACGAAACCGGTCCCTGGTTGGGGACCACTGAATATGAGGATCCAATGAAATAAGAGCAAGCGCCTTTGCCTCCTGAATCTTAGAGAAGAGTCTTTCCCACATCTGCTACCTTGTGGTCTCCGGAGATGCCAAGGACTGAAGCAGGGGCCTTGTGTATGCAAAGCCTGTGTTTGATCATTAACATTTGCAGGCCACCACTCCAAAGAACCTGCTCAAGACAGCTTGCACAGTAAAATATGTTAAAGCATAAAAGAGCTTAAAATCGCTAAAAATTAACAAATACTCCGTTTCAGTTTATTATTATTGCAGCCCATGGTGAGCATAGATCAAAACAAACTCTTTTACATAAAATACAGGAAGTGCACAGCCAATGAGAGTATTATAGTACAGTATACAAGGACTTAAGAAGGATGTATTTAAGGGGAGAGGGAATCTTATAGCATTCTTGAGGGGGCCGGGGCGGGGGGGGGGGAGGAAGAAAACAAAGGAAGAAGAATGCAAAGCCTAAGGGGGCATTTTTATCACTCCTTTGTGTAGTCTTTGCAAATTCTAAAGGCTGCAGCCAAACATCTGGAGCAAGCACGTGTACCTTGGGAATCCGAATCTGCCAGAAGTATATTCCTTAATTCAGAATCTGAAAGACCCATACATTCCACCAGTAAAGGTTAGATAAATTTGGTTCGTATTTCTTTATAGAGACTACACGCAAACAGAGTATGTTCGATAGTTTCTACTTTACCTGTGCCACACAGACAAACACACTCAGCCATAGGCTTCTTTTTATAGTGACCCTCTATGACAAATACTCAAAGTCCAGCATTAAAAACGCTGCCAAAACACACACACAAATATAAACCATTTCGCTACAGGCCTCATAAAACGTACAGTCCTTCAGTTAGGGCAGGTTGCCAAAAGCAGGACCGGATCTACATTTTTTTGAGGGAGGGGGGCAAAATTAAAAAATGGCACCTCTTTATGGGCCCATTCTACCTTGTGGGTCCATAGAATAGAATGGACTCCATACCCAATTTGGTGCCCCCCTCTCTGGTGGTGCCCGGGGCGAGCACCCCCCTCTGCCCTCCCTAGATTCGACCCTGGCCAAAAGAATTGCAAAAGATCATCCGCTTAATTAAAAACAAGGGCCTTTTTTGAGCAGGAATGCACAGGAACACAGTTCTGGCTGGCTTGAAGTTAGGGGGAGTGGCCTAATATGCAAATGAGCTTCTGCTGGGCTTTTTCTACCAAAAAAAGGCCCTGATTAAAAGCCTGGGTAAAAAAGAAACCTTTGGCCAGGCATGTAAAAGAGAATAGGGTATGTGCCAGGTGAGCCTCAAGTGGAAGGACATTCCACAGGCAAACTGACATCCAGGGGTTTTTTTTGTAGCAGGCACTCCTTTGCATATTAGGCCACACACCCCTGATGTAGCCAATCCTCCAAGAGCTTACAGGGCTCTTCTGACAGGGCCACCTGTAAGCTCCAGGAGGATTGGCTACATCGGGGTGTGTGGCCTAATATTCAAAGGGGTTTCTACTACCAAAAACCCCAATGCTGATATGATTTTTGGGGGGGGTGGGATGGAAACTGCCTCTGGTTAATCATCAAGCTACAGCCCCTTCCCCTTGCAACTAGAGTTTGATACAAGGATGGACCCAGACGTGATAACAAATTCAGATCAAGTCATCCTCCTTTATCCATCATAAGTCTAAATGGAATCTCCATGATTGCTAATCCCAAGACTGAATCAGGATTGAAAGGGGCCTTGATAATATAGAACAGGGGTGGCCAAACTTTCTCAACGTAAGAGGCAAATAGAATAAACATCAGATGTTTGAGAGGCATAAGACATGAACATCAGATGTTCTGATAGTTAAGAGGAAGGAAGGATATAGATGAGGGAGAAAGTAGTGGAAAGAAAGCAACTTTAAATGTGTTCTCCGAGCCACCGGTTGGCTTGGCGAAGTGGGTTTTTTTTAAAAAAAATGTCTTCTCCAGGCCAGCCAACAGGGCAGTGGGGGTTTCAAGAGCCAAACTATATGTGTGAAAGAGCCACATGTGGCTCCTGAGCCACAGTTTGGCCACCCTTGATATTGAATTACTAGTATGATACTCTGGCCCTGTTCAGACGCACAGTATAATCAGATGTCGCTGCTGTTTCCTTCCGGATTTAAAGTGGCTGAACATCTGCCTCCCAGTATTAACTCGTGGTAGCCCCCCCCCCAAAAAAAAATGCTTCCCAGAACTGGATTATTTTGTTACCTGTTCCTTTGCGGTGTTTTTTGAGTTCTCTGGTTTCACCTTGTAGTTTTCTCTATCTGGATAGTTCTGTTGCGATATTAACCAGCTACCGGATGTCTGAAGGCTGTCCCAGAGCAAAAGGAGCCTCAGACATCCGGTTTACGGTTGCCATTTTTTTTATTACTTAGCGATATGCGCATAGCCGCATAATGTGCGCATGAGCATAATAGTGGAAGGAAAAAAAGAACTGCATGGTGCCGTCGTGTGGACGGCAGAAGACAGTTTCACCTTGGAGTGATTCGAATTGCAGTATGGCAGTCTGATCGATAATATCCGGAACAAAGATATTCGGAACAGAACCAGGTCAGTTTAACACGGACTCAACATGCTGTGTGAACAGGGCCTCTGATTGCAAATACCCACAGGCATGTAATTGGCTGTTATTGCAACCAGGAGGTTGGACTTATTCTGTCTTAGCCGGATCTAGCAATCATACGTTCAGCTGAAGTCTACTGGATTGGGGGGGGGGGGGGAGGACACAGATGAATACTCCATAGATACCCCTCCCCTTTGCATGTATACTTGTGAAAATGTCCATTCCAAGTTAAGGATCTTAACATGGTTTTCTAAGGTGAATTTGTTACAATCGCCATTACACTAATGGAGTCTCACACTGAGAATTTGTGGTGATGGCACACACAGAAATACACAAACTTTTGCAAATATTGGAGAACAGGGCTTTTTTGTAGGAAAAGCCCATCAGAAACTCATTTGCATGTTAGGCCACACCCCCTAATGTCACCATCATTTCACACAGGGCTTTTTTCTACAAAATGAGCAGAAACTCATCTGCATATTAGGCCACAGCCCTGACAGTTAGCCATTTGGAACTGTTTTCCTGTGCGTTCTTGCGCAAAAACAACCCTGTTGGAGAATATGCTACTAGGTGCATTATATGCCACACTGTGTCATCAAAAAATAATGTTAGGGATTGAGACATTCCCACATGATAGATATGCCCCCCTTAAAGCATTCAGAGTAGCAAAAATCGCTCCGATTTAGGCCAAACAGTTAAATAATATATGAAGTTTTTTTTTTTCAAAAAGCCCAGCAAAAACATGGCCTTGTGCCAATTAAAATGTACCGAAGCACCAAAACATGTCCTTTCTGAATCTAGTGAACTGGTATATATATGATAAAATTCAGTCTGTTATTTCTGCCCACATCCATCCATTTAAAATCCTATTATAAGGCAGAAGATTTGTTCCCTCTAAATACCTTGTTTCATATTTCAACAATGTTTAAATAATTCATCTATCTGTCTGTCTGTCTGTCTGTCTAATAGTGAAGTATGGTCCTCATCTGTGGCTATCTAAACCCAGTTCTCCCAGATAAGAGTCCGCACACTTAACCATTACACCAAACTGGCTCTCTTTAAGACTTTGTCATGAGAAGGGAAACAAAATAAAAATGGCCTTCCTGCTATCAGACAAATTTTTTTTGTATATTTCCAACAATTGGCAGACAAATGTCTCACAATCAGGTCACGACCTTGAAAAGGCAGGCTTCCCCTGGGATTTCCTTCACACCCCCACAAATTTCCTTCACTCCCCATCAAACAGCCTGATCCTATGTGTGTTTACTAGAAACAAGTAACCCTGAATTCTGTGGCATATAGTGTGTAGGACTGTGTCCTTAGACATGGAAAAATTCTATTCTAGCTATCTCTTTCCAGGTGGGTCTTGGCCATCTGTCTTATACCAAAACCAAAATAATGTATTTCCAATAATAGAGGGTCCAACACCAAGAGATTTATGAGCCCCAAACCTAACCATTATAGGGTGTTTTTACATTCAGTTTGATCCAGAGTTTTAGAATCTTCAAATCACCTGCCACCATTCAGCTTTAATTATTTTCCTGTTACATTTGTGGATTTGCTGCACTCATTTTGCATAGCCAAACTTCTATATTTCCTGCTGAAAGCGTTTCAATTTGGTGGTGGGGGCGGGGACGGGGTGTCTCTCATCAGAGGGGAGAAGGAATACCAGTGCTTAGTTAAATGTATATGATTGTTTGGAAATCGTGCCAACACTGCAAAAACAACACAAATTTAAATTACAAGATGAGGCAAGCAATGATATGTAAACATTTCAACTGTCATCAGTTCTCATGCAAATTACTCCACTTTGCGGCTTTTGGAGGAGTCTTTTAAAACACATGAAAACTTCTACAATACAAGTTTGAAATGCCTGTAGAAAAATGACCGGATCAAAACTAGTTTTGAGAAAAACTAGCAGCACCAGAACCCATCTCACCTAAACAAATGTAGATGCTTCAGACAGCAACAATGCAAAACAGTTGTGAGAACGTTAGGTAATGTAAAAAGTGAGTTTCCAATGCGGTGACAGAGAGTCACAAACTGTCAGTGTAAAAACACCCATAGTGTAGGGTGGATATCATTTTCCAAACCAAAAATAATACAATTTTAAATTACAAGATGAGGCAAGCAATGATATGTAAAAATTTCAAGTGCTGTCAGTTCTCATGCAAATTACTCCACTTTGCGGCTTTTGGAGGAGTCTTTTAAAACACATGAAAACTTCTACAATACAAGTTTGAAACGCCTGTAGAGAAATGACCGGATCAAAACTAGTTTTGAGAAAAACTAGCAGCACCAGAACCCATCTCACCTAAACAAATGTAGATGCTTCAGACAGCAACAATGCAAAACAGTTGTGAGAATGTTAGGTAATGTAAAAAGTGAGTTTCCAATGCGGTGACAGAGAGTCACAAACTGTCAGTGTAAAAACACCCATAGTGTCGGGTGGATATCATTTTCCAAACCTGGATTTCTTCCTCTTCCTACCAAGATTGCTATTTGTACCATCAGGAAAAGCATACAGGTGCCCAATATAGTGGCTATAGCAAATCAAATAATAGTTCTTGGTGGGGGATGAGGAGTTAGATCAAGGCTCAGGAAAGGCTTAAATGTTCCTTCACGAGTACCAGGCCCCCTTCCCATTTGCAGGCCACTGTGACTGATTTTAAGGAAAATGGAGGACAAATTGTATAATTGTGCCCTGGTAATCAATCACACCCCTCGAGCTGTTGTCTATATCATGAAATTAACACTTCCCACTTCATGTACTGTGGGATGATATATAATGTTTCACTGTGGAGCTTTCAAGCTTCCGTCTGACTGAAATGAAAGAGTGCATTTTGCCTCAGCGTCTTGCTTTTATTGGTTAACCTGAATTTATAATCAAAAATCCCATGACGCTATCACGGGCCTGAGAATCAGTCTGTTTCTCTGAGTCTGTATTAAAGAATAAATCTATTTGTTAACTGTTACTCTCTCATTCACCACAGAATCATTCCCCCCCCTTGATACCAATGCATTTTAGTTCACCACTTCCAGGGGGAGAGGCATAGCACAACCCAATGAAGCTGTTAAACTGATTCATGCTTAGCGCAGCAGATACTGTCAGCAAGTCACTTTGAATCTTCTGAGAGTTCTTCAGGATGGAACGCAGTCTCAACTATCCCCTCTACACATATCATGTCCTCCCCCAGTTTTTTTTTGTCTTTGTCACAAAACATCGACGGGAACCGAATTTTCTTTTCATGCAAGTCAGCAAAAAAAAAGGCGTCATACAGTACACATCAGCCTCTTTGTCACTTTTGATTTGTTGTAGTTGAAGATACGTTCCGGGGCATTGACAACTGTAGCAGTTGCAGCTTTGTCTATATTTGAGTAGACTATCCTGATCTGGATAGCTGAGGGTAACCCATTCTTGTCAGATCTCAGAAGCTAAGCAGGATGCCCCTGTATAAATCGATGGCGCAGCCTCATTTCTGGTCATTTCTGTACAATTCTGGTCACTACACCTCAAAAAAGGACATAGCATTGTAGAGAGTGCAGAAAAGGGCAACTAGGATTATTAAAGGGTTGGAACACTTTCCCTATGAAGAAAGGTTAAAACGCTTGGGGCTCTTCAGCTTGGAGAACTGTCAACAGAGGGGTGACGTGATGGAGGTTTACAAATTACGCATGGGATACAGAGGTAGAGAAAGAAGTCCTTTTCTCCCTTCCGCACAATACAAGAAGACGTGGGCATTCACTGGAATTGCTGAGCAGTTGGGTTAGAACAGAAAAAGTTAGTACTACTTCATCCAAAGGGTGATTAACATGTGGAATTTACTGCCACAGGAGGTAGTGGTGGCTACAAGCATAGCCAGCTTGTAGCCGCCACCATCATTTCTGTACAATTCTGGCCACTACACCTCAAAAAAAGACATAGCATTGGAGAGAGTGCAGAAAAGGGCAACTAGAATTATTAAAGGGATGGAACACTTTCTCTATGAAGAAAGGTTAAAGTGCTTGGGGCTCTTTAGCTTGGAGAACTGTCGACAGAGGGGTGAGTGACATGATGGAGGTTTACAAAGTATGCACAGGATACAGAGGTAGAGAAAGAAGTCCTTTTCTCCCTTCCTCACAATACAAGAAGACGTGGGCATTCACTGGAATTGCTGAGCAGTTGGGTTAGAACAGAAAAAGTTAGTACTACTTCATCCAAAGGGTGATTAGCATGTGGAATTCACTGCCACAGGAGGTGGTGGCGACTACAAGCATAGCCAGCTTCAAGAGGGGACTGGATAAAAATATGGAGCAGAGGTCCATCAGTGGCTATTAGCCACAGCATATCATTGGAACTGTCTGGGGCAGTGAGGCTCTGTATTCTTGGTGCTGGGGGGGGGGGCAAAATGGAAGGGCTTCTAGCCCCACTTGTGAACCTCCTGATGGCACTTGGGGTTTTTTTGGCCACTGTGTGACACAGTGTTGGACTGGGTGGGCCACTGGCCTGATCCTACATGGCTTCTCTTATGTTCTTAAAAGGAGACTGGATAAATATATGGAGCAGAGGTCCACCAGTGGCTATTAGCCACAGGATATAGATGGAACTCTCTTTCTGGGACAGTGATGCTCTGTATTCTTGGCATTTGGGGGGGCAACAGTGGGAGGGTTTCTAGTGTCCTGGCCCCACTGATGGACCTCCTGATGGCACCTGGGGTTTTTTTTGCCACTGTGTGACCTCTTGGATTGGATGGGCCATTTCTGAATAAAGAAATGGTACGACCAGATTCCGCATTCTAATAGCTCCTGTTACCTGTCCTTCTACTCATCTGGCATCAGGACTTTTTTTGTTTTGTTTTTGTTTTGGTTTTTTTGGAGCAGGAGCACACAGGAACACAGTTCCAGCTGGTTTGGTGTCAGGGGTATGTGGCCTAATATGCAAATGAGTTCCTGTGTGTAATAATGCCACCTGGGGGGGGAGAAACAACATGAGGAATTCGCTTGCATGAAAACCAACTTTCTACTACACAGGATAATTATATCACAAATATTAATGCAACATTTATCTCTATTTGGCTTGCACTGTGTTCATCTAGGGCTTTCTAGGTCAATACCAGTATCAGAAACTTGAATGGTATCTATAATGCAATAGGAAGTCCAGGCAAAAACTGGGTTTTTTTTAATCCTTATCAGAAGTGGGATTGCAGCTAGTTTTTGAACCAACTAAAACACACACACACACACACACACACACATTTGCAAGTTCAGCCATACTTTCATTTATTGCTGTTGTGAGAGATAAATATACTCTTCAGCTTCCTTCCTTCCTTCCTTCCTTCCTTCCTTCCTTCCTTCCTTCCTTCCTTCCTTCCTTCCTTCCTTCCTTCCTCCCTCCCTCCCTTCCTGCCTTCCTTCCTGGCTTCCTTCCTGCCTTCCTTCCTGCCCTCCTGCCTGCCTTCCTGCCTTCCTTCCTTTCCACCTTCTCCCATGATGCCCTAACAGTATCGTTGTTAAACAAAATGATGTCACAAATTCCTTTGGTTTTCAACAATGTAGGTTTCTGTTGAGCACCATAAAAAAAAAACCAGCAACAGTGCAACAAAATAGCATACTTTAATGAACCCTCGCTTTAATGACTGCCTTCAGCAAAAAAGGCAATTTAAGTACAAAGAATAAATGGAACCTTAATATGTGTCACTAATCAAGAATGTACAAATGGATCCTGCTTTCTGACAAGAGCAGGCAAAAAACAGTTTGTTGCCTCAGGATGAGAGAGCACTCTCTAGCCTCCATGATTTAACTCCAGTGCCATCAGTGTGTTTGTTCTGTACCACAAGCATTTTCCTTCTGAACTCAGCAGGTTTGGTTCACTGAGGGGTTATCCTGAAGCACTCTGCATTTGTTTGGTTTTGGGGGGTTTTTCCCCCCTCAGACTGCAGTAGGAACAAAATGTGAAGCATTTCATTTTCAAGGATGGTTGTTCACACACCCATGTCATGTTTCTTCTGCCATCATTTATTTAATTACTAAATTTATAGTCCATCTTTCCATTAGCCTGCTCACTATCGCTATCAGAAAGCCAGTTTTCATGTCAGGGAATGAAGCAGGCTGTTTGTGACTATAAATTCCAATTCCCCCCTTATTGTTTTCCCCTTATTTCCTATGCCTTTGTGAGATGAATATTAGACCACAGAAGAAGAAGACTAAAGATTTATATCCTGTCCTTCTCATTGAATCAGAGTCTCAGAGTGGCTTACAATCTCCTTTGGTGTAGTGGTTAAGTGTGCGGACTCTTATCTGGGAGAACTGGGTTTGATTCCCCACTCCTGCACTTGCACCTGCTAGCATGGCCTTGGGTCAGCCATAGCTCTGGCAGAGGTTGTCCTTGAAAGGGCAGCTGCTGTGAGAGCCCTCTCCAGCCCCACCCACCTCACAGGGTGTCTGTTGTGGGGGAGGAAGGTCAAGGAGATTGTGAGCCGCTCTGAGACTCTTCGGAGTGGAGGGCGGGATATAAATCCAATATCTTCTTCCTTCCCCCACAACAGACACCCTGTGAGGTGGGTGGGGCTGAGAGAGCTCTTACAGCAGGCTTCCCTTTCAAGGACAACCCCTGCAAGAGCTATGACTGACCCAAGACCATTCCAGCAGCTGTAAGTGGAGGAGTGGGGAATCAAACCTGGTTCTCCCAGAAAAGAGTCCACACACTTAACCACTTCACCAAACTGGCTCTGCTGGCTCAGCAGAAAGGTTCTGCTGTCTTCATTATTTAGTGCAAAATGAAAAATGACCTGTGGCTCTGAGAGGGTGTGGAGAAACATAGGTTCAGATGAAGCACCCCCTTGAAGGTCCCCCAAGAGGAACAGCTGGGGGGTGTGGAGTCTGAGGTCCTTAGTCTTTCTACTGGCCAGAGGAGTTGAGCAAGTCATAGGATTTATTTTCATAGGATGGTTGGGTTGTACCCAGGTCACCCTGGGAAATCTTTGGTTCCCTGGCATCCTTTAAACTGTGATGGAGGATCTTAGAGGAGGAAGTAGAGAACTGGATCATATGGTTCCATGGCTCCTTCTCACTTCACTGCAAGAGTGGATTGGGAAGTGAAAGTAGTTTGGAGCAAGCCAAGTTGAGCAGCCCCTGTGGTGTCACAAACTGCTGAGATCACTCAGCTTGGTGGAGCAAATGGAGGTGATAGATCACCCATTGCTCCCTCCTCAAAACCTTTATTCTGTGAACAAGATATGACATAGCTGGTCTGCTACTTGCAATTTACAGGAAAGTTGGTTTCCAATGGAGATAGAAATAAAATGTCTTGACTTGAAAAAGCTAGCCAAAATGTGATTGCATCTGAGAAATGCATATAATTATCATGTTTGAAATTAAAACTGAGATCTCTACTGGAATTGAGGAGTCTCAGTCTTCATTGGACTACTCTCTTCCTTTGAAAATTTATAGACCTCTCCTTTTTATAGACCTCTCTTACAGCAGCTGCCCTTTCAAGGACAACTCCTACGAGAGCTATGGCTGACCCAAGGCCATTCCAGCAGCTGCAAGTGGAGGAGGAGTGGGGAATTAAATTTATAGACCTCTCCATTGACTATTATTTTGATCCTTTGCATTAATTAATTAATTTTATTTATTTATTTATATTTCGACTTATATCCCGCCCTTCCCACCGAAGTGGCTCAGGGCGGCTCACAACACATAAACTTACATAAGTTTATCTTAAAAACATTTACATAATAAGAATTAAAACAATAAATTAATAAAACATAGAACATAAAAACCAGCGGTCTGTTAAATGCATTCTAATTCCATCCAGAAATTCTCAGTGTCAGTTAGTTATTGTAGGCCAGCCGGAAGAGGACTGTCTTACAGGCCCTGCGGAACTGCCCTAGGTCCCGCAGGGCCCTCACCTCTTCTGGCAGCTGGTTCCACCAGTAAGGCGCCGTTACCGAGAAGGCCCGATCCCTGGTGGATTTCAGACGGGCCTCCTTTGGCCCGGGGATTACTAGCAGATTTTGTGAGCGCAATCGTAGTACTCTCTGGGGAACGTGTGGGGAGAGACGGTCCCTAAGGTAGGCAGGTCCTAGGCCATATAGGGCTTTAAAGGTAATGACCAACACCTTGTACCGGACTCGGAATGTTATTGGCAGCCAGTACAGATCCTGAAGCCCCGACCGAATGTGCTCCCATCATGGGAGCCCTAGTAATAGCCGGGCAGCGGCATTCTGCACTAACTGCAGTTTCCGGGTTTGGCACAGGGGTAGCCCCATGTAGAGGGCATTACAGTAGTCCAACCTCGAGGTGACCGTGGCATGAATCTGAAAAGTGGGTATGGGTGGGATATTTCCAGCCATCAAGGGACCAATAGTGACAGTCTGAAGGCAAGTCTGACAGGCAAGTCTAATTGTGGAATAGATCCTATAAAGGCCATATGCAAAGGCTTTTGTCCTATTAAAGGTTTTTTGTTGGATCATTCCACTTCAAGTTGTTATATGCACCAAGTTGTTACATAGTATTAGGGATGGGCACAGACCCGAACACTGAACAAAATCTGGCCCAGACTTTATCTTGCTCGAGGTTCAGATAGTTCAGTTCAAAAGTCACATATTCGGACCAGGAAGTCTCCGAACTTTCTGCCCAGTTCAGAATCTCTTGTGCACTCTTGGCAAAGAAACTCCACCCATGGAATTTTGCGCTGAAAAGTGGGTATGGGTGGGATATTTCCAGCCATCAAGGGACCAATAGTGACAGTCTGAAGGCAAGTCTGACAGGCAAGTCTGACAGGCAAGTCTGACAGGCAAGTCTGATTTCCAATGACAGGCATCGATACGACTTCCTTAGGATGGGGAGGAAATGTATATAATCACTAGAGGCGCATTCCTGTCCTCTGTTTGCATTTGTTTTTTGCAAGTCTTGTTCTCCTTGCTCATGAAAGAATATCTTTTGGTGGACTGAGGTTGGGGGGAATTACTGGGGTGGGTGGAGAAACCTGTTGAATCTCCTGGTCTCTATACAAACTGTCAACGTAAAAGCATCACCTCTCTCTTTTTTCTCCTTTCCTTGCATTCAGAGCTACATTTCCTCCCCACACTTTTTTCTTTGCTGTGAGAAGTGGGAAACATGGATAGATTTTTTTTTCTTTTAAAACATGTTTTTGATTTGATTTGGGGGTGGACTGTTCACTTTTGTGGGTTCTGAAAACTGCCCTTTCTCTGCATGCTGGCTGTGGGGTCCCCTTTCTGCTCCTCCAAAAAGCACCCCGTTTCTTCCTGCATTGCTTGAGTCTCTGCCTGGAGGGTATCCCCTCTCCTCTCCCACTCAGGCATCCAAACTACCTACAGATTTCTAGGGGGCTTGGCTAACTGCCCTCTTCCCTGGCTGTGGGGTACCCTTTCTGCTCCTCCAAAAAAGCATCCTTTCTCCTCTGCCACGTATTCCCACATGTTTCCTTAGCTAGTCCACCAGTGCCCCCTCCCACAGCTGTGCAGTGAGTTCCAGTTGCCAGGATTGGTTGTCCCTGTCACCTTCCCATGTAGGATGGAAGGCTTGGCCCTGATCAGTTATCATGTTGCCAGGGCTGGGTGGCTGGTCCCAGGAAGACACAGCAACCTGCAGCCATGTGAGGGTCCCTGGGGAGGTACTCTGGGAGTCTGATGCCTGTAGCTTATCCAGGTCCACACTGTAGTGTCTCAAAATGGCACTGGACAACTCCCCAAAAAACAGTTTCCTGGAGACACCTTGCTTGGTGGTCTGCTACTTGGATCCCCACAAATCTGACATTTATGTAACATGGGGCCATGTGGAGGGTCACCCTAGGGAGGAATTGTGTGCATTGAAGGCCTCTAGCTCACCCAGGTCAGTTTTTGTCACTCCTGAACCAGCAGATGTGACATCCCTTTGAAAAGCATTGCACTGAATGACCTTTTTAGGGATCTGTAACTCAGCCCCCCGAAGTCCAATGTGGACCAAACTTGTTGGGTACATTGAAGAGAGTGATCTGGAGACAACCTGCCATTTTGGAGCCTTGAAGCCCTGTGTGGGTTTTTTTAAAAACCAGACCAGTTCACGAACTGGTTCACGAACCAAGCTGTGGTTCGGTTCACAAACTGGTCTGCTGTGTCCCCTGTGCAAGCACCAGTCGTTTCTGACTCTGAGATGACATCGCATCACGTTTTCACAGCAGACTTTTTACAGGGTGGCGTGCTATTGCCTTCTCCAGTCATCTACCGCCCCCCACCACAGCAAGCTGGGTACTCATTTTATCAGCCTCGGAAGGATGGAAGGCTGAGCCAGCCCTGAGCCAGCTACCTCAACCCAGCTTCCACCGGGATCGAACTCAGGTCATGAGCAGAGAGCTCGGACTGCAGTACTGCAGCTTTACCACTCTGCGCCATGGGGCTAAATATAGATCTATATATCAGCTCTACTTCATCCTGACCCTTCCTTTCCCAAGTTTATTTCAGCTCTACTTCATCATGATAAAATGAGAATCGAGCTTTGCCCTTTTGTGTTCTCTTATGTAACATAATTGAGGTTTGACTCATTTCTTTTCATCTTAGACACAGCTTCTGGGCATTATTAGGGACATAACCAAAAGTAGCCATTGCAATAAGCAACATAAAGGTTCACTGGATTGGTGCAGAGCTTGTTGTGCGTTGAGTAAATGAGCATTTCTTTATTGGAAGGGAATTTAATACTATGACACTTCATGGACAATTTTAAAATGAATATCTTCCTTAAAGATCCACAGAAAAAAAGATTTTGCTGAAGACCGTTAAGCTCTTAAGAAGATTATACATGAAATATATAATTTACCTGTCAGATCAGAACAGGAAGAATAGCCTCGGCATATATGAACTATGACACCAATCTAACGTTCACAGCCGTTTGGTTTTCTTGTTCAGAAAACCAGACATGTAGAAATCTGTGATAGCCTCAGCCCAAAATATGGGCGAGCCAGCCGTTGATGTGTGGTAGTGCTACATAGCTGGCCATCATACCAATCAGCTATTTGACAGAGAAAATGAGAGGAGTTTCAAGTAGTGTGGAGTGTAGAGAGACTGCTTATGTCAGGGAAGTATGAAGGAACATCCCTTTACATTGTTGTTCAAAACCTAAACAAGAGAAAAGCTTGGGATAGGCTATTCCTTGGGAGAAGTTAATGGAGTTAATGCCTATAAGTGAGAGATGGCTATGTGGTTCAAGGTGAAGCTTGGAGGTAAACAATGTGCGTAAAGACAAAAAAAAAATGCGGGTAATGAATACTCGGTCTTCAGTGTGTTTTGAGAAATCCATCAACCCCTGCCTGATCTTTCTCCTAGCCTTGATCCTAGGCGTAAAAAACCAAACAAAATGGTACAACAGTGTTGGTGGAACCTTGGTAGACTATCAGTGCAATCCTGATTACTTAAAACACCTCTTAAGTCTATTAAAGAGGCCATTTTTAATGAGAGCAAGTTTGGTGTAGTGGTTAAGTATGTGGACTCTTATCTGGGAGAGCCAGGTTTGATTCCCCACTCCTCCACTCGCAGCTGCTGGAATGGCCTTGGGTCAGCCATAGCTCTCGTACGAGTTGTCCTTGAAAGGGCAGCTGCTGTGAGAGCCCTCTCAGCCGCACCCACCTCACAGGGTGTCTGTTGTGGGGGGAGAAGATTTAGGAAATTGTAAGCCGCTCTGAGTTTCTGCTTCAGAGAGAAGGGTGGGGTATAAATCTGCAGTCTGCATTGGGACTTACTCCCTGGAAAGTTTTGTTAGAATTGCACTGTAAGCGCACTGCCCGTGAAATCTAGTGTCTCCCCAATCCACCTCCTAAACAACATAGTCCTAACAGGACTATGTGGACACAGGCTGGGAACTGGGCAGGCAGAGAACAGATAAAGGCAGGGCCGGCAAACTAGGCAATTGCCTAGGACGCTTTCCTTCCGGGGGTAGCAAATTGGGCGCCCCCCATGTGACCTGGTGATGTTATCAGTATGGGAGGGGGTGTGTCAGAAGTTATCTTTGCCTAGGGTGCCAGACTGTCTAGGACTGGCCCTCGTTTTTTCCGCCATGCAAAATGTCCAGATTTCTTATAATTTTAGACCGAGATTGTTTTATTCCACCCCCCACCCCCTAGTAAGTGAGCAATGCAGCAAGATCCTAGCTCATGTTCAGGTGACATGCATTACAATAACGCAAACCGTTCTACATTTGCCATTCAAATAGCAGCTGCACCATGAGCCGCAAGCTAACTGGCTGAAGACTGAGTATCATTTCCCCCCATTTAAAGCTTTCTTGCACCCATGAAATCTTCATGTAGCACATCACAATTGGCTATGTCACTGTGGGCAAGCAAAGATTATTCAGAGTTAGGCTGTTGCTTCCTGAACAGACATTGCCCTCCCTCTGAATTGGCTTCGTCGGCTAATCAAATAATTTGCTTGTTGAAAGAATTAGCACCTCTGTGGGGCTATGGGTGTGAGGGGGGGCAGGTTTGGGGGGTGGCATTTCAGTGATTTTTTTGGGGGGTGGCATTTTCCTCATGAAAACCCATTTTCATATTCCACTGGAGAACATTTGTCTCAGCTTTTTACACAAACTATTAAACCCCCTCCCTATATATGCAGTCCAATTAGCAGCACCTGGGGGGTGATAATAAAATGACTCTTCATCTGTTTTAAATAAGACAAATGCTGGAATTTACCAAGCAGAATCAGATGGAGAGGATCAATTTCCCTAGTGGTCTAAACAAATTCATTCCTAATCTAGACGTAATTGGCATTCAATGGGAAGAATTTTGAACTGATGCTTATTTAAGGAGGCCATTTTTAATGAAGGCAAAAGGTCATTTTTAGTAATCTTTGAATTAAATGACTAAATGAAACAATGGATGAATGTTTCAAGTTTTTCATGCTTCACCAGAGAGCTGTGGTGTGCTTTATAAGGTTGTTTTGGAGTGGAAAGGAGCCAAACTCATGCTCAAGTCTTTGTTTTACAGGGGGGGTGGGGAGAGGTTATAATTAAGTTTCTGCAGTACATCATTTTTTCTGTCCCATCACATTTTTCCAATTTTCTGCTGTACTAGGAAGTATGTAGAAACAAATATGTATAGCTTAACTTGCCAAATGCCTGTTATGATGAAGAAGACGACTGCAGATTTATACCCCACCCTTCTCTCTGGATCACAGACTCAGAGTGGCTTACAATCTCCTATATCTTCTCCTCACACAACAGACACCGTATGAACATAAGAGAAGCCATGTTGGATCAGGCCAATGGCCCATCCAGTCTAAACTCTGTGTCACACCGTGGCCAATTTTTTTTTTTACACACACACTGTGGCTAATAGCCACTGATGGACCTCTGCTCCGTATTTTTATCTAATCCCTTCTTGAAGCTGTCTATGCTTGCAGCCGCCACCACCTCCTGTGGCAGTGAATTCCACACGTTAATCACCCTTTGGGTGAAGAAGTACTTCCTTTTATCCGTTTTAACCTGAGGTGGGTGGGGCTGAGAGGGCTCTCATACCAACTGTCCTTTCAAGGACAACCTCTGTGAGAGCTATGGCTGACCCAAGGCCATTCCAGCAGCTGTAAGTGGAGGAGTGGGGAATCAAACCCGGTTCTCCCAGATAAGAGTCCGCACACTTAACTACTACACCAAACTGGCTCTCTGATGGGTCAACTGATGGGTGAGCAGAGTAGGGGAGGTCATATGCCATGGGCAGTAGGCAAACACCAAGGCTTTAAGGCTTGTCAAGGGTCTTTGCTCCAGTGGGACCAAAAATGGGGAGGTGGAAAGTGACATTGTCATGTTGCTTCCTTCTATATCCAAAAGTGACATTACAGTGCTGTAGGAACTCCCCATTGCCCCCCCAGTCGGAAAGAAGAGGCAGACACAGTTGTTGGGTTTAAAACCGGGCCGCTTTATTAACATTAACAGATATAACTGGCAGGGGGAGGGAAAACAGACCAGACAAGCCCTGGGGTCAACACCTGGACCCCGCCTTGTCCAAAGGGTGAGCCACCCTGCCCCCAGCACAAACCCGCCGTGATCGGGTTGTAACTGAGCGGCCAGGCCTCCAGCCATCACCCACCGGGCTGGAACAATCCCCATGGAAAGATCCACCCAGGTGAGGCTCCCTGTGTTCTGCATCACCGTACTGAGCCGTTTAGCCCATCTACGGTTCCTGCAGACCACCGCACCGAAGGTGCTAGGCCATAGGTGCTCCCCTGGAAAACCCTGTGGCCAAACCTAATCCAGCCAGCGACCAAACTAGAACACAACAAAACCTAACCTACTAGGCAGTACAAGGTAGGCGAAAAACACCCCAGCATAGGCCAATTGTGCGGGAGTGAAAAAATTCCTACCTGGCCCCAAAAGGCGACCGGTATACACCTGTACTGCCAATGGGAAGGGTGGGCGGGCAGAGAGCCAAAACCGAACTGCGTGCTGAGGCGGGAGCCGGGGCTTATATAGCCCCGCCTCCGCGCCCGGCCAAACACCCGTATGTCGGGTGATCCTTCTGCCCCTCCCTCCTTCCGGAGGAGCAAAGACGGCCCCCAGCCTATGGCCTGCAAGCAGGCTCGGCTGGGAAGGGGCCGAACCTTGCCCCCCCAGTCGGAAAGAAGAGGCAGACACAGTTGTTGGGTTTAAAACCGGGCCGCTTTATTAACATTAACAGATATAACTGGCAGGGGGAGGGAAAACAGACCAGACAAGCCCTGGGGTCAACACCTGGACCCCGCCTTGTCCAAAGGGCGAGCCACCCTGCCCCCAGCACAAACCCGCCGTGATCGGGTTGTAACTGAGCGGCCAGGCCTCCAGCCATCACCCACCGGGCTGGAACAATCCCCATGGAAAGATCCACCCAGGTGAGGCTCCCTGTGTTCTGCATCACCGTACTGAGCCGTTTAGCCCATCTACGGTTCCTGCAGACCACCACACCGAAGGTGCTAGGCCATAGGTGCTCCCCTGGAAAACCCTGTGGCCAAACCTAATCCAGCCACCGCCAATGCCAAGCCTCTGCTTAGGCATTAGCGCCCCACCGGGTGGCCCAGAGCCAACCGCACCCCCTGCCGAATTTCGTCCATAAGGGCCCGGTTACCCAAATTAGATAAGTGAACACCGTCCGGCCGGTACAGGTCGACTTGATCGACCCGTATGGCCGGGTGAGGGAGGTATATTCCCAATCCCTCCTCCATGGCCTTCTGAATGGCCCTATTGGCCTTGCGCCTGGCCCGCTCGATTCCCCCCGGGGAAATGGCGTACCTCCACACCCTGCGCGGCAAAATTGCCGACCATACCAATACGACCCCAGGCCACCTCCGACGAATTTCACGGAGGTCAGCCAACGCCTGCTGGGAAAGAGCCTTCCCCTGCAGCAGCCCCAAGTCGTTCCCACCCAGGTGAACGACCAGAATGTGTGGAGGTAATGCCCTCCGCTCAAGGAACAAGAGTGGCATGATGCCGGGCCAGCGCAGCCCCCGACGACCCAGCCATTCGACAGTGGCCCATTCACTGAGACCCAGCTGGGTGCCCACAGGAGACCGCCTGGAGAAATGGGCAGCCCAAAAAACCATGCTGTGCCCGCAGATGACAACCCGCCGTCTCTCACCCCGAGCCACAGCACCTGAAAAAACAAACAACAGTCAGCACAGTGCCCAACAATTAACCAACCCCCCCACCTACCTGTTAGGCGACCAGGGGGCGTACATAAGACCTATAAGCCGCCGAGCGCCAACGACCGATGCGCTGAATGGCCGAGGGCGTGTATCCCATAGCAGCAGCTGTGGAAGCCGCCCCAATCCGGAAGGAATGCGTCCCGAATTTGACGCCAGTAAGGCCCAAACGAACTAGGGCCTTACTTGTGACAGACCAAAACTGATATTTGGTAAGAGGAGAACCGTCGTCATGCCTAAGAAAAGGACCTTGGGCCTCACCCCTAAGTCGGGCATAACGGCGAACGGCCCTGACCGGACATAATTCCTGCAAGCCACACATGCCGATCGTGATGACGGTTCCCCTCTGCCTCTGATCAGTCTTGGACCTGCGAATCGTCAGAATCAGCTGACTATTGGTGATTTTTACATCTCCGGATTGGAGCGCCCTGCCAGACGTGTCAGCTTTTGACTGCACTACGAGCTCGCTGACGCGCAGGGCCCCAAAGAAGGCCAACAACGAGGCAGCGTGAAATAACGCCGACTCAAATGGGGAGGAACAGACCCTGGACCAACCCCCAAACAAACCGCGAAGGACGGACGGGGATATGGGCTGTCTGTCATCTACCTGACTCACCCGCTCCCGGGCCCACCCTTCCAACATCTTCCTAACCCTAAAATCTCCAGTGGGCTCCGTGAGGCCCCGGGCCTTACTTTCAAAGGCCAACGCTGCTAATTGACCTCTTATAGTTTTTAGCCCCAGGCCTCTTTCCCTTTGATGCACGCAAAATTGCATGATGTGCTCAACTGGGATTGGCCAGGAATCCGGGAGTGCTACAGCCCCCCTAAACTCACCAAACTGGGCGGTCGCTCTGGCATATGCCCTCCTTGTACTAGGTGCTAGCGCCAACTGAATGGCCCTACCGGCTTCTTGTTCCCAAGCCTCCAGAGTTCCGCGGGCATTTCCGCCGGACATGAATCTGCCTCTGGGGCCAACAGCCGGAAACGCTCCATCTGTTGGCGAGACAGAGCATCCGCCACACCGTTGCAAACCCCCGGTACGTGCCTGGCCAGGAATAATACATTCAACCGGAGGCAACGCAGGGTAAAAAACCTAACCAGGTTCATGACCGCAGCCGATTTTGAAGTCAAGGAGTTGATAACATGTACTACAGCCATGTTATCACACCAAAACAAAACTGAATGGTTGGCAAGCTGCTCTCCCCACAGGCAAACGGCCACCAAGATGGGGAAAAATTCCAGAAACGTGAGGTCTCTACAGAGCCCGCTATCCAACCAGTCAGCAGGCCATTGCTCGGCACACCAATGGCCCCTAAAGTATACCCCAAAACCACTAGCACCGGAAGCGTCCGAAGAAATTTGAAGCTCAGCCTCAATCTTAAGGTCCTCCCTCCAGAAGGAAACCCCGTTGAAGGAGTCAAGGAACTCCTCCCAGACCTCCAAGTCCGCTCTCATTCCGGCATTAACACGGGCCCTGTGGTGGGGGAGGCGTAGCCGGCCCATGGCGTCACAAAAGCGTCGCAAAAAGGCCCTGCCTGGGGCCACCACTTTGCAAGCAAAGTTAAGGTGGCCCACCAACTGCTGTAATTCCAAAAGGGAAACCTTACGCTGCCCCCTCAAGGCGGCCAACCGATTTCTAAGGTCGGAGACCTTGTTCTCCGGTAAACGGGATGTCTGCTGGAGAGTGTCCAGCTCAATGCCTAAAAAAGTAAGGACCGTGCTGGGGCCCTCGGTTTTTTCGTGTGCCAGTGGCACACCAAGCTCGAGGGCCAAGCCCTGAAAGGAGCGTAACAACCTGTCGCATTGACCCGATCCTGCAGGACCCACAAAAAGGTAATCGTCAAGGTAATGCGCAGTGTCGTTAACCCCCGTCCTAACCCTGAGCGCCCATTCCAAAAAGGAACTGAATCGCTCGAACGCTGCACAGGAGATGGAACATCCCATCGGCAAAGCCCGGTCCATGTAGAATTTCCCTTCAAAGGAAAAACCCAATAACTCAAAATCATCGGGGTGCACCGGCAAGAGGCGAAATGCAGACTTAATGTCGCATTTTGCCAACTCCGCCCCCAACCCGCATCCGCGAACTACTTTGACCGCCTGGTCAAAGGAAGTATAACGGACTGAACAAAGTTCCTCAGGGATAGCGTCGTTCACCGAAGCTCCCCTGGGATAAGACAAGTGATGTATAATCCTATACTCACCGGGTGCCTTCTTGGGTACCACCCCCAACGGGGATACCCTCAATGTGGGCACAGGTGGTACATCGAAGGGTCCCAGGACCCTGCCTTCCTGGCATTCTTTAGCAATTTTTTCCCGAACCACATGTTCGAGTCCAACCACCGATTTAAGGTTAGGAGCTACAAAGGGGGCCCTAAGCCCCCTGTACGGGATCCGAAACCCCAGCGTAAAACCGTCCAGTAAATACCTAGCATCAGCCCTGCAAGGATATGCGGCCAATAACCTACTGAGAGCCGGAAGGCGGATGGGGCTGGGCCCCTTTTCCAGGTGGCGGTGCACCGCCGCCACCGCCTCCGGGACGCTTACCGCCCGTCCCCGGCTTGGATCTACTGCAGGCCGACAATGCGTGGGGCCCACTGCACAGGGGACATTCGTGACGGAATTTACAGGGCTTCCTGGGACAAGCGCCCTTGGAAGCGAATTCCCAGCACAACAACCGGGTTTGAACCGGCTGGCCCGCGGAAACGCGGGCAGCTGGGGTGGCCTGCTGTTGCTGTGATCTCTGCACCAGGTGGCCGCTGTCAGACCTATCCCCAGCATTTGGTTTTGCTGGAGCCATCAGCTGCAACCACAGCTGCTGGTTTATTTGGTCCCACGGCATTGCCGGATTGACGGCAGCCAGCATCCGGAAGGCTTCGTCGTACTGCAGCCAAGCTGCACCGGCGAAGTCCGTGTAAGCCCTATAGATTATGTCCACATATTGAAAGAGGGCGGCCGCCCTAGCCGGCTGCGCTCTTGCAATGACCCCGGCGTAAATCAGAAAACCGGGCAACCAATTTGCCCAGGACCTGTCAATCTTCCTACGCTTTAGCTTTTCCTTGTCCCTGTCGTCAAGCTCGTCCTTGCTTTTTTTTTCGAGCTCTCTAAACAGGAGACCAAAGACATCCACATACTCCCCGCGGAGGATTTTCTCACGCGTGGCCGGCGTCAGGTGATCCCCCAACGGCAAAGAAGTGTCGCCGTAGGGAAAAGCGTGAAAGGGGATGCTGGCATAGGGATCAGGGGGGTAGAACCACCCGCCCACTTGAGATGCGGGCCATGCCCCCCGCAACTGTGCCCCCTGCTGACCACCCCAAGGCAAAAAGCCAGGTGTGGGCAGTGAGGGGGGGGGTGCATGCGGTACCCCAGCGCCCACCTGTTGGCCCATAGGGGCAGGAACTGCATTTGACAGCAAACTGGAGGCATGCGGCCCCCAAGCCCATGGCTGAGCGGAACCCAACTGCTCGCTGGAACCTAACCACCCGGGTCCCCATCCCAACCCACTCGGCCCCGGCAAATGGGGGGTTGGCTGGGCGAGGCCCCAAGGCCAACCGGGAACTGGCAGAGGAATAGGCTTACCACCATCGCCAGGAAAGGCGCCCGGACCTCCAGAAGGCTGCGGTCCACCACTTCCAGATGCCCCTGCGCCCGATGGCACACCTGATGGGCCTTCACCTGGGTCCTCCTCTTGGTCGGGTTCCAACGGCGCTTCAGGCTCCGACTGCCCCTCCTGCAAAGCAGACAGTCTTGCCAGTAATTCGGTTTCAAAAGTTAGCCGAGCCGACCTACCAGTGGCACGGCGACGGCCCTCCCAGATGGGTGCACCTCTGGCAACACGTTCCTGTTCCAGAGCTTCCAATTGACTGATAATGGCGAGGCGAACTCGCTCATTCTGACCTTGATCATCAACTGGGGCTCCTTGCTGGCCCCGCCCCCGAGGTGGGCGGGCAGGCTGCTTACCCTTAGACTTACCTTGTCCCTTTTTAGGAGCCATCCCTAACGGGTGCCAAGCAATGAAACAACACTGGGGCTAACTGGCCAGCCAGGGGGGGCCCTTTCCACACCACCCCCCTCCCACAGTAGGAGGAGATGAATGCCCCCACCAATGAGGTAGTCCAATTACGCCTCCCCAGCGCCACACAGCACCAACTTATCAAATGGCAGTGGCAGGAATAACCTGGTGTCTTCTACAGACTGAACAGGGACCGTTACACTGCCCCTAGAACCTCCCAACCCACCCGGGAAAGGGAGGAATGAGAAGAGTGGAAGCTTCCCAAGGCACAAGCTCCAGCCCACAGGTCCGGTAAAAGGAGACAGGGGGGGGGGTATTTCAGCAACGTGAAAACCAGCCCACCCCCACGGAAGAAAACCCCAAGGAGAAGGAACAAATAATGTGCAGCCAGCAGCCCCGGCTCCTTTAACTGGGGCCGTTTCACGCCGCCTCCCTAGCCTCCCCCCGGACCCTCCGGAATACAGGCCGTTCGCCGCGCTACTTAGCCGCCGCAAGCGCGTCCCGCAGCAACACTTCCCAGCCGCCAAACAGCTGATTCCCGAAGTGACGCCTTCAATCGCCGCCGCAAGCGCGCCTCGCCGCGCTAGAAGCCGCCAAACAGCTGGTCCCTAGAAGCTCGCTGCGCCACAACAGCCAACCGCCGCAAGCGCCGAGCTCCACCCCAAGCTGCCCAGGCCTAGCCCTGCAGCAGCCGACAACGTGGCTCTCCCACAGAGAGCCAAAACCGAACTGCGTGCTGAGGCGGGAGCCGGGGCTTATATAGCCCCGCCTCCGCGCCCGGCCAAACACCCGTATGTCGGGTGATCCTTCTGCCCCTCCCTCCTTCCGGAGGAGCAAAGACGGCCCCCAGCCTATGGCCTGCAAGCAGGCTCGGCTGGGAAGGGGCCGAACCTTCTCCATGATATTTTGTCATAGAGACTGGAGAATTCTTAGTGCAACGTGGTGTTATTCCCAGATACAACCAGAAGTGACATTGCAACATTCTGGTCACCGCACCTCAAAAAAGATATTAGAGCATTGGGAAAAGTGCATAAAAGGGCATCTAGAATGATTAAATGATTTCGAACACTTTCCCTATGAAGAAAGGTTAAAATGCTTGGGGCTCTTTAGCTTGGAGAAACATCGACTGAGAGGTGATATGATAGAGGTTTACAAGATTATGCACGGGATAGAGAAGGTAGAGAAAGAACTACTTTTCTTCCTTTCTCATAATACGAGAACTCATGGGCACTCAAATGAAATTGCTGAGCAGTCGAGTAAGAACAGATAAAAGGAAGTACTTCTTCACCCAAATGGTGATTTACGTATGGAATTCACTGCCACAGGAAGTGGTGGCAGCTACAGGCATAGCCAGTTTCAAGAGGGGACTGGATAAACATATGGAACAGAGGCCCATCAGTGGCTATTAGCCACAGCGTATTGTTGGGACTCTCTGTCTGGGGCAAGTGATGCTCTGTATTCTTGGGGCTTCAGAGGGGCAACAGTGTGAGGACTTCTAGTGTCCTAGCTCTACTGATGGACCTCCTGATGGCACCTGGGTTTTTTGGCCACTGTGTGACGCAGAGTGTTGCCCTGGATGGGCCATTGGCCTGATTCAACATGACTTCTTTTATGTTCTTATGTCTTCTTAACATCAGCCCACCTGCCCATTATTGCTCCTAGAAGAGCAAAGACAGAACACAGCAACCATAGATGGGAGGGACCCTTCATTGCGGAGCACATTGGTGATGGGCAAACTCCTCTTGGCCCACATTGCTTTTCACACTTTTGAGTTTTCCTTGTGAGCATTTGAAACCACTCAAGCTTTTATGAATCTGTGAGAAGACCTTGGGGGGATTGTAAGAGCTATTGGCAGACAGTAAATTACACTCTCATAGTAAAGTGTAGGGGGTGGAATTCCAGCAGGAGCTCTTCTGCATATTAGGTCACACGCCCCTGATGTCGCCAGTCCTCCGAGAGCTTACAAAAAAGAGCCTCGTAAGCTCCTGGAGGATTGGTAACATCAGGAGTGTGTGGCCTAATATGCAAAGGAGCTCCTGTTAGAATTCCACTCTTAGCAAAATGCACAATGACAACATAAAGAAGTCCCCCCTCCCTTTAAACAACGTACCTTGGAAGTCATGGCAGTACTTCCAGATGTAGTAATATTTGTGGGTCAGCTGTATGAAGCCAGTATAACATGCTGAATACCTAAAACTGCCTGTTGCAGTCAGACCATAAGTTTATCAACATCAGTTCAGCTCTCTAGGATCCCAAGGAGAGGTTTTTCTCATTGTCTACCGCTCCATCCTTTGAACTAGAAATGTCAGGGATTATACCAGGGATACCAAGCAGATGCTCTACCTCTGAGCCATAGCCTCTGCCCAGATGTTGAGGTGTAGATGAACAGCCTGCTGGCCTTGGACTTCATATATCATGACTGATCCTGAGCAGCCCTTTCATCTTTGATTTAGAAGCACAAAGCAAGTACCGTTTTCGCACACAGCTTACCTCGCAGTCACAATCCTGTTCCCTCCGCAGCGTCTGTCGTATTTCCCACCATCTGCGCCGGAGTTACAGGAAGTGCCACGGCTTTTGCGTAGCAAACGTAAACTGGGTTTTAGCGGTTTACGTTTGCTACGCAAAAGCTGCGGCACTTCCTGTAGCTTCGGCGCAGATGGTGGGAAATCCGACCAGATGCTGCGGAGGGAGCAGGATTGTGACTGCGAGGTAAGCTGTGTGCGAAAACAGTCAAGGTGTTGCCCACAAGAGGGCTCCTTATGGACTTCAGCCAGGATAACCCACAGAGGACAGATCCAAGCGGGCAGCCATGTTGGTCTGAAGCAGAAGAACAAAGTAGGAGTCAAGTCCACCTTTAAGACCAACCAAGTTTTATTCAGAACGTAAGCTTTCATGTGCTCTCCAAGCACACTTCATCAGACAAGGAATCAGGTACAATGGGCAGAGCTACATATAGCTGCTGGTAGGCAGTGGTTTAGAATGCAAAATGGTACAAATTTAAGATCCAATGACAGAATAGTAAAATTAACAAACTGAGCAAAACTTTGATCTGGGTGGCAAGAGTATGAGAAAGCAATAAAACAGTCATATGTCAAAATGTGAGACTGTCAATCACTCTATTATATAAGCCTGGGTCAAAAAGACAGCATTACTTTCTCAGAAGTTTTTCCATCCTACTAATTTACCTTTTCACATGTAACATACATAAAGTTTGCCATTAGAAGAAAAATGCATTAAAATATAGTGGAAGATGGGTTTCGTATATGTATACTAAAAAACTTAGAAAGCAGTAAGCCCTCTAAAGTAGGAGGGCATGAAACTGTACATTTAAACATTGCAGACCTTCCTCTTTACTCCATACAAAAAACATTGATGGGTCAATTAACATTGTACCACTATGCTGACGTATGAATACATCAGTATCCTTATACCTAACTGGTTACATTAACACACATAATCCTAGCCCACCGAGCTTCCCAATATGGCAGTCCGCTTTAGTTCCTGTCATGCAAGCACACAACATATCCATGTATTATGCCATTTTGTGGTTTTCTACATACGGTTTTAGTTCCTCTTTCTGTCAGAGGTCCAGCGTTGCAAAGGTCTACCTTATTGGATGTGCCTAAACAGTCTGTTGGTTTAGCCAACCACAAACTGTAAGACTAAACTGTTTTCTGTGGCCCCGGAAGGTAGGACCAGAACCAATGGGTTGAAATTAAATCAAAAGCGTTTCCGGCTCAACGTTAGGAAGAACTTCCAGACCGTTAGAGCGATTCCTCAGTGGAACAGCTTTCTCAGGAGGTGGTGGGCTCTCCTTCCATGTAGATTTTTAAATAGAGGCTAGATGGCCATCTGACAGCGATGGCGATCCTGTGAATTTAGGGGGAGGTGTTTGTGAGTTTCCTGCATTGTGCAGGGGGTTGGACTAGATGACCCTAGAGGTCCCTTCCAACTCTATGATTCTATGACCAGAAACTTGCATAAATGAAGAAGTATGTTTTCTGTAGCCCAGATATGCAGCAGCTACTCTTGAAAGCCCTTCAGGTCATCTTGACCTGTGCTTGAATGTCCAGGCCTCAGCCCTCAAGCATAGCTCTTATAGCTAAATACTATTTTATGTAAAAACTCCAATCCTTGTCCCATAAAGGCACTTGTCACTAGATTTGTTAAAGAAAAATAACATGCATACCATGTGAGATGGGTCAGAGATATAGGGCACTTCAGAAATGGGTTGGCATGCTTCTGATCACTTCTATGAGCCAGTTTGGTGTAGTAGTTAAGTGCACAGACTTTTACCTTGGAGAACCGGGTTTGATTTCCCACTCCTCCACTTGCAACTGCTGGAATGGCCTTGGGTCAGCCATAGCTCTCGTAGGAGTTGTCCTTTAAAGGGCAGCGTCTGGAAGAGCTCTCTCAATCCCACCTACCTCACAGGGTGTCTGTGGTGGTGGTGGGGAGGAAAAGGAGATTGTGACCGCTCTGAGATTCGGAGTATAGGGTGGGATATAAATCCAATACCAACTTCTTCTTCTAAGGTCATCAAGTCTGTGACAGCTACTATCCCAAGAAGGCATCATTAAGGTGAATCTGTAACTTTGCAGGCAGTGTACCCAAAGCTGCCACCCAGTATGGACTAGGATACATACAAAAACTCTTCATGTTGCAATAGTCTTCAACGGAATATCACCAGTGTCTTCATCCAACACATAAGTTATCCTTGCATTAGTGTCTTCAAGATAACATGATGAAGATATAGCCGATATCAAACGGCTTAAATTTGTGCTATATATTTATATGTTCTCAAGAGATATAGTCTCTTTAATGAGGTAATAAAAAGTTAACTATGTAGTATCTCTTTTACGACATAATGAGGAAACTTTATTGTAGGATCATTATATTAAAAAAAAAAACCCACTAAGTTTACTTTTACTGTTCACATTTGGAGATGGTCCAGAACAATTATATTCTTTGATACAATGCATATCAGGGTACACAGAAGCTAGGTGTTGAATATGTCTACATCATGTATATATTCAACAGTGAAAAAAAGATGGAAGTTTAGTCAAAGGACATGGCACACACTCTTCATCCAGGTGGTCAGTTGAATTTGTCTCACCTTTTCAGAAGTATCTTCTCTGACACCTTCCCAGTCCCTCAAATTGCCCTCTGATTTTTTAAAAAAGGTACTTAACAATCTGGTGTGATGATTTTCAACAGGAAAAAAATTAGGAAAGGGAGTAGCCTGAACAGCCCAGCATGGTGTGGTGATTACAAGCTGTGAGCTCTAATTCGGTGAATTGGGCTTGATTCCCCACTCCTCCAAATGTAGCCAGCTTTGGACCAGTCACAGTTCTCAAAAGAGCTCTTTCGGTCCCACCTACCTCACAGGATATCTGTTGTGGGTAAAAGAAAGCAAGCCATTGGCATGCCTTAATGTAGGGAAAAATAGGGTAAAATCCCTCCTCCTTCTCAGAAGTTTGTTGGGGCTTGGGAGCTAAGCAGAGTTGGTCATGGCCAGTGCTTGGATGGGGAATGGTTGACCAAGAATGACTGGAGTTTCTTACCTGGAACTTCCCATGGATGGGTTTCTCATGATGAGTTGGTTGCAACTTGACAGCACATTCTTCTTCTTTAAGAAAGGAAACAACACTTTTAATTCCTTTCTGACTTAGTTTTCCTTTATGGAACGCACCAAAATCCACAATAGAAAGAAGGACCTCTCCTCACTTGTATGATTCCACTCCTTACAAGCTCTTTCAAGAAACTTGGAAAGAAAGAATGGATTGGATTAGTTACTGGAGGAGGAGGAAGAAGGTGGAGGAGGAGGAATGAGGAGGAGGAAGAAGAAATTGAATTTGCCTTTTCCCCACCCCCCACAACAGACACCCTGTGAGGTAGGTGGGGATGAGAGAGCTTTCCCAGAAGCTGCCCTTTCAAGGATAGTTCTGTGATAGCTATGGCTGACCCAAGGCGATTCCAGCAGCATCAAGTGGAGGAGTGGGGAATCAACCCCGGTTCTCCCAGATAAGAGTCCGCACACTTAACCACTACACCAAACTGGGTTTCCCACAGTCAGCTTGTTTCTGAATTGGTTTGTATGTAAATGTGGGATGGAATCAGATTTTCTTTTGGTGCAAATGGAAAGGGATCCTCAAAAAGACTATGTGGGGGATTATTGATAAAAGCCATGTGGGACAGGGGCTATAGTAAGTAGGGAAATTGTGTGAGTGAACAAAAATGGTGGTTGGATCTGATTCAACCTGTTCCAAAATGTCACACCTGGTCTTTTAAAGATTCTATCAGTAATGTTTGGCACTTGAATGCCAGTGATTAATGAAGGATCTATTAACATTTAATTGGTTCCTGAATGACCAATTTATCTAGTGAATCTGGCGGCTGTCTATCAGGAAACGAAAGATAATTCTTGTTCACTGGAATACTGTTGCATCTATCAAAAGCAGAGATGACTGTCACCAGGCTAGAAGGTTTTTTGTTCTTCCTTGTTAATGTTATGCTTTCTTTTCTTAGTAAACCTCACTCTCTTGAATTTTCCTTTAGTTAGAATTGTGGTAGTAATTCTAGGACATTTGCACACACTTGGATATATAAAATCTAATTTCTATAATGCCTGGTTAGGTTACAAATATTGGCTCTGGTGGTAACAGTAAGATCTTCTTTTGAATTTCAAGCAGGAAATATTCTTAGCTACAATACCGAGAATAGTAAAGATACTTTGGTGCTTGAAAAACTACATGGACTTTTGGTGGCAAAAAATATCTAACATAAAAACAAAGGATTGGAAATTTGCTGCCTTTTTATGATAACTTCAACATTTTCGGAATGTGATTGGCAACATCTAATGATAAAGTTTGAACGATATTTTCCAACACTTCAGAATTTAGAATGGACACATTCTCCTGCTCAGCCTTATTCACATTTCCCCCATCCCACTAACACACCTCCTTAAAGGCTCTTCTCTACTTGCCATATTTTGTAGTATGTGTAGATTGTTATCTTGTTATCATTGCTATCACTGGATTCACAAAAAGGAGTGTTATTCAACTTTCTTTAACAAAAATAACAGCCATTAGAAAATTATGAGAGTAAATATCTTCTAAGGCAGGGTTTCCCAACCCCTGGGCTGTGGACTGGTTCCAGTCCATGACTTGTTAGCAACTGGGCCATGAGTTGCATAATTATTTCATTATATATTACAGTGTAGTAATAATAATAATAATAAAAAGAAATTAGATTTATATCCTGCCCTCCACTCTGAATTATAGAGTCTCAGAGCGGCTCGCAATCTCCTTTACCTTTCTTCCCTCAACAGGCACCCTGTGAGGTGGATGAGGCTGAAAGAACTTTCACAGCAGCTGCCATTTCAAGGAAACTCCTCCAAGAGCTATGGCTGACCCCAGGCCATTCCAGCAGCTGCAAGTGAAGGAGTGAGGAATCAAACTCGGTTCTCCCAGATAAGAGTCCGCACAGTTAACCACCACACCAAACACTTTAGAAATAAAGCACACAATTGTATCATCCTGAAACTACCCACCCGGTTCATGGGAAATTTGTCTTCCACAAAACCAGTCCCTGGTGCCAAAAAGGTTGGGGACCACTGTTCTAACGTATATTGTGAAAAGGCCCTGACCTGGATAACTTGGGCTAGCCTGTTCTCGCCAGATCCTGGAGGACAAGAAAGGTTAGTTCATGGATGGGAAACAACCAAGAAAGGCTATGCAGACAAAGACAATGATAAGAACATAAGAGAAGCCATGTTAGATCAGGCCAATGGCCCATCCAGTCCAACATTCTGTGTCACACAGCGGCCAAATATATATATATATATATATATATATATATATATATATATATATATATATATATATATATATATATATATATATATATATACACACACACACACACACACACACTGTGGCTAATAGCCACTGATGGACCTCTGCTCCACTGATGGACCTCTGCTTTATCTAACCCCCTCTTGAAGGTGGCCATGCTTGTGGCCGCCACCACCTCCTGTGGCAGTGAATTCCACATGTTAATCACCCTTTGGGTGAAGAAGTACTTCCTTTTATCCATTTTAACCTGGCTGCTCAGCAATTTCATCGAATGCCCACGAGTTCTTGTATTGTGAGAAAGGGAGAAAAGTACTTCTTTCTCTACTTTCTCCATCCCATGCATTATCTTGTAAACCTCTATCATGTCACCCCTCAGTCGACGTTTCTCCAAGCTAAAGAGCCCTAAGCGTTTCAACCTTTCTTCATAGGGAAGGTGTTCCAGCCCTTTAATCATTTTAGTTGCCCTTTTCTGAACTTTCTCCAATGCTATAATATCCTTTTTGAGGTGCGGCGACCAGAACTGCACACAGTACTCCAAATGAGACCGCACCATCGATTTATACAGGGGCATTATGATACTGGCTGATTTGTTTTCAATTCCCTTCCTAATAATTCCCAGCATGGTGTTGGCCTTTTTTATTGCAAACGCACACTGTCTTGACATTTTCAGTGAATTATCTACCACGACCCCAAGATCTCTCTCATGGTCAGTCTCTGCCAGTTCACACCCCATCAATCTGTATTTGTAGCTGGGATTCTTGGCCCCAATGTGCATTGCTTTGCACTTGGCCACATTGAACCACATCTGCCACGTTGACGCCCACTCACCCAGCCTCAACAGATTCCTTTGGAGTTCCTCACAATCCTCTCTGGTTCTCACCACCCTGAACAATTTAGTGTCATCCGCAAATTTGGCCACTTCACTGCTCACTCCCAACTCTAAATCATTTATGAACAAGTTAAAGAGTATGGGACCCAGTATCGAGCCCTGCGGCAACCCACTGCTTAGCATCCTCCACTGTGAAGACTGCCCATTTATACTCACTCTCTGCTTCCTATTACTCAGCCAGTTTTTGATCCACAAGAGGACCTGTCCTTTTACTCCATGACTCTCAATCTTTCTAAGGAGCCTTTGATGAGGAACTTTATCAAAAGCTTTCTGGAAGTCAAGGTAAACAACATCTATTGGGTCACCTTTATCCACATGTTTGTTCACCCCCTCAAAGAAATGTAACAGGTTAGTGAGGCAAGATCTTCCCCTACAGAACCCATGCTGAGTCTTCCTCAATAACCCGTGTTCATCAATGTGCCTACTCATTCTGTCCTTGATAATGGTTTCTACCAACTTTCCTGGTATTGAAGTCAGACTGACTGGCCTGTAATTTCCCGGATCTCCTCTGGAACCCTTTTTAAAGATGGGGGTGACATTTGCTACCTTCCAGTCCTCAGGAACAGAGGCAGATTTCAATGAAAGATTACAGATTTTTGTTAGAAGATCCACAAGTTCAACTTTGAGTTCTTTCAGAACTCTCGGATGTATGCCATCCGGACCCGGTGACTTATTAGTTTTTAATTTGTCTATTAGTTGTAGGAACTCCTCTTTTGTCACCTCAATCTGACTCAGGTCTTTCAACACCCCTTCCAATATTAGTGGTTCTGGGGCGGGCAAACACTTCTCATCTTCCACGGTGAAGACAGAGGCAAAAAATGCATTCAGCTTCTCAGCCATTTCCCCATCCTCCTTCAGTAATCCTTTTACCCCATGGTCATCCAAGGGCCCCACTGCTTCCCTGGCTGGTTTCCTACTTCTAATATATTTGAAGAAATTTTTATTGTTGGTCTTTATGTTTTTTGCAATATGCTCCTCATAGTCCCTTTTTGCCTGCCTGATCACAGTCTTGCATTTGATTTGCCACTGCCTGTGTTCCCTTTTATTAATCTCAGATGGACCACATCTGCTTCTTACTTTATCATGAAAGCCCCTTGCTGGGGTTGTTGGCAGTTGGTTGCAGATTGACAGCACATGTGTATGCATTGTGAATGGATCCACTTCTGTTTATAAAATAGCTGGTACACAAACATATTCCATAACATTTTTAACTAGATGAGCAGAAATGTCTGCATGTACTTTGGAAGTTTCCTCTTGTAGTGTGGGATGGAAAAGAACCTCTTTTTGTCTGCCTGTGCACAAATAAACAAAAATAGGGTAGTGGGGATTCCAAAATGTGTCCACAATATAAAATATGAAGAATATATTCTTTCCTAGAGACAGATACCAGAAAATGTGGCAAACACGGGCAGTGGGAGACTGTATACCGCCATCCACAGTGTACAGGTACAAAGAAGAACCCTAATAGGCCCAGATGTCCATAAATGACATAGAATCTGATCCTAGAGTGAAACAAAGTGCTTCATGATTGCTCCAACCATTTTTTTCCTGGAATGCCTTCCTGTAGTTAAAATATGGTGAAGTTCTACCTTCCCACAAGTGAAGAGATTTCTGAGTGTTTTGAAGCCATCTAAGGCTCTTCCACACAGAGATAGAGCAGAGGGATACCAGACCCCCAGCCGGGGTCTTCCATTTTTGGGCCCCACCTCTCCACCACCGGCCAGCTGGCTTGTGGAGGGAATTACCCCCCAAACCCAGGGAAGAATGTGGAAATTAAATACAACATGTTTACGTGACTCAGAAGTGATGTAGGCACATTGGGGAAATTAGGAAGTGACTCTTTGATATTGGGGCAAAACTCTACAGTAGAAGCTAAGTCAGGTATCCACTTCCAGGTCATGTAGACATGTTGCTTTTATTTTCTGCATTCCTCCCCACTCCCTGTTAGTTTACCCCTATCTGCTCTGGCAGATCCAAGGGACCCGGCAACTCTAAAACAGCAAAATTAGCAGGGTTGGATTAGCAATTAGGCAAAGTAGGCAATGACCTAGGGGGCCCCATGCTTTTAGGAGCCCAGGGCCAGCTTCGCCTTCCCCCCCACTTTCCTCCCTGCTTGCAGCCCTCCCAGCCTGCATGTGCAGCCAGCAACTGAGCTGCTCTTTGCCCAACTTGCCCGGTGCGGCTGCTGCTGGTTTGCCTCTCTTTGCTCCTCCCCCTGCAGCTTTGTCAAAGGGGCTTTTCAGAAGGTGCCTGCAGGCTGCCGCAGGGGCCATGGGTGGTGGGGCGGGCGCTCCGACTCGGAGATAATCTGTGAGGGGCCCCTGAGGTTTTGACTGCCTAGGGGCCTCCACAGGGTTTAATCCGGCACTGAAAATCAGGTGTCTTTATGCTAAGATAAATAATGTTATCAATAAATCCATCATATTATATAGGTTTCAATATGGGAGGACTGCCTAGCCATCATACGATATTTCAGTGTTGTTGTTGTTTTTTTTTTAAAAAGAAAACCTATATAGCAGCAGGTTTTTGCCAACTTTGTAATTATAGTCCTACTGTGTATGTGTGCTGTTATGCAAAGCAAATGATCTGGCTCCTTATTCAATTAGCAGATTATTAAGTCTTCCCTTAAGACCAAGAATAATAAGCTGAATAAGAACATCTGGGGAGTCAGTCTTATGAATTTTATGTGGTTTTAATTTGAATTTTAAAGTCTGTGCAATTTGTTTTCACCGCTCTTTCAGGAGATGCCTAGACAGACTTCACAAACTTCCCAAGTTTGCTTTAAATGTTCCCATTGAAAGGAAAAGGCAAGTATCCAGAAAGTCCTTTAATGGCTCAAAGTTTAATTTGGTCTTAATTAATTTATTTATTTTAAAAAGTTAAAGGCAATATTTCAAAGATTTTATTGGCCCTAATTTTGTGTATAAATGCCAGTATCTTTTTTCTCTTATTTATTGTTAATTCATTGATGCCCATTTAATTCTATGATTAGGTAATTACAGAATTACACACAATTTATTATGGTCAATTGATCAGCAATAGCAATATACAAAATCTCCTAGTCACAGACCACAATTTATGACTATATAAAAGAAGTCTCCTGTTCATATTCTACCGATGTTAAACCTTAAAAATAACACTATTAATTAAGTAATTTTATGGTGGTTTGCACATTTTAATTGTCATGGTATTTGTGACATCACACTTTTTAATGTCAGTCAGTCAGTCACCTTTATTGGAATGTAATATTTTTTAAATGAATGTGCATCATTTATCTACATAATTATTTATATTATGTTGGGTTTTTTTTAAAAGGGTGCTTATTGTTCCCCCCCCCATTGTTCCCCCATCTTTCTCTTCTGTTTGGGTATCCAGAAAGTCCTTTGATGAATCAAAGTTTGATTTGATCTAATTTTGTACTATTTATTATATACAACTAGATTACCGGTAAGATTGCAAAGTTCAATGTGTACTCGTTACTTCAAGCCAAGTCTTGCTGTGACCTCTTTCTGACACTTTCTCCAAGATGATTTGGTAAAGCTGTGTTGCTACTGTAGTATTCTAACCATAAATGAATTCCAGAGTTTTTCAGAAGTTTGGTTGTTCCCCACAGCTTCTGCCCAGATCTGCACCAGGTCTGTGTTTTCATCAATACATCTAATTCTCAACATGGCCTGATCGGTAGATACTTAAATCCAGAGACTGGAGCCGTGAACAGACAATGCAGATCGTTTTTTATGAAACTGAAAAATGCACCAACTTTGCTGAAAAATCTGAAAATTTAAAAAAAAAAATAGTGCTTGTAGCTTTAAGTAAACAAAAAACCATAATAGCTTTCAGGAGCCCTGCCTCAAAGGGATTCTTAGCCAGTGTGTGGTTGAGGTGGTGGGATGCACAAATGGAGCTTCCCAAACTTTTCTGTGAGGATTTTTTAAACTAGTAAGCTCAAGAGGTTCTGTTTCATGAGGACGAGGGGTGGAATTCTAGCAGGAGCTCCTTTGCCTATTAGACCACACATCCCTGATGTAGCCAATCCTCCAAGAGCTTACAAGGCTCTTTTTTGTAAGCTCTTGGAGGATTGGCTACATCAGGGGTGTGTGGCCTCATCGGCAAAGGAGTTCCTGCTAGAATTTCACTCCTGACAAGGACTAACAATTAATGCCTTCCTGAAATGTCCACAGTTCTTTGGAATTTGTTGTTACCTTTGGGTTTGCAGGTAGTTGCTTCATTATACGGTTTCTGGCAACAACTTAAGTAGTGTTGTTGGCTTTATGAATTTTATCATCTCTTCAGTCTTAAAGGTTGGCTATTGTCAAAAGCGGTGTGGAATTTAGCACACCAATAAAGTAACCTTGAAAAAAAAATGATTTCGCTTCTCTATAAAATGTATTTCAATGAACAAAAAGATTCTGATATCCTAAATATATATCAGTCAATTATGACTGGAATCATCTTAAAATTGACACCTGTTCTATGGTATTGTTTCCTGTATATTAATGCTATTGTATTATTTCTGTTTTTAATCTGTAGGTTTTTAATTGTTATTTAATTTGCGTTGTGATCCGCCCCAAGCCTGTCTACGGGAAAGGGCAGAATGTAAGCCTACAAAATAGATAGATAGATAGATAGTTAGATAGATAGATAGATAGATAGATAGATAGATAGATAGATAGATAGATAGATAGATAGATAGATAGATAATTTTGGTCTTTGCTTATCTACATTTATTTTAGGTACAGAACAAAGAAAATTAGAATTTATAAGCAAGTCCCTCCCCCCAATCAACCATCCTGTCTTAACATACTTGTAGTGTCTAAAAAGTGTTGGGTTTGAATGCATTATATTTGCAATTTGCATCAGGTTTATTGAAACTATTTGAATTCCTCATATATTCTTGTTGGATTTGCTGTTCTCGTGAGCGGATCTTCTGGTCATGAGAAAATCAGAGTGACCAACAGAAGGGACCCCTATATACACAGACTAGTAATGAATCAATTATGCCGTCACACCTGATCTTTCCCCCCAATAGCTCATTTGTTTTCATAGCCTTGAAAATGGAAATCCTCTGTTTTGCTGGATGATAACGGCAGGCTGTGGCAGAGGTCACAAGGTAGTCAAGCAAAATGCCATGGCAGGATCATTAATCATCACCCCGCAGGAAGTCTTGGCTTCATTAGGCTAACATGCCGTGTGCAAGTGATGGAGGAAGCGGAGAAACATGCTGCTGATGAAAATGGTCCGGATGGGGGGGTGGGGGTGGGCAGGATCACGAGAAGAAGAGGAATGTGGAATTGGGAGATGTCGCCCTCCATATCACAGTTTGGTATTCATTTGGGACTTCGGAGAACAACAGCTGTACTCCGATTTTGCAAGATATTCATTGGGCCGTTCCATGTCCGCTGAAATATTTCGGGAAGCTCCAGTGCCTCGGCCATTCTCTGACATCCTTACCTGATTGTCAGCTGTCATTCTGATTAAAGCGGCTAGATGGTTGCACCGTCAAGAAATTGGTGAAGTTGTAGCCTCTCAGCATGGATGCTCTAGAAGGGCTAGCGGCAGCCTGCAATTTGCATCTTTGCTGGATTACGATGCTGATCCACGCAGCAGTGGTAACAATGCAAATCTCTTTAAGAAAATCTCTTTGTCAACTGCTGCCTTAAGATATAGTCTGCCGTTGGAATATTTGATCAGGGTTCCTTTGAGACCACACATTTGTTCTGGCATAAAAAAAATGAATGAATCGAAGGGATCAACTTGGTAGCATTAATCCAAATTCTATGAACGCTGAAGTTTGGGACCTGTACATGTGATGCCAATAGGGTTGCCATGTCTGTATAGGAAAATACTTGGAGTCTTTGGGGGTGGATCCAGGAGAGGCTGGAGTTTGAGGAGGGGAGGGGCCTCAGCATGCTCCAATGCCACAGAGCCCACGTTCAAAGCAGCCATCTTCTCCAGGGGAGCTGATTTCTGCCAGCTGGAGATCAGTAGTAAAAGCTGGAGGTTTCCAGGCCCCACCTGGAGGCTGGCAACCCTAGATGCCAACCATCCATTTTTGCATAATTTTCCTGATTTTGAATAATCCCCAAACCAAAAGCTGTATTATTGATTTTACTGTGCAGGGTTCTTTTTTTTTTTTTTGGTAGAACAAGCCCAGCAGGAACTCCTTTGCATATTAGGCCACACACCCTGACATCACCATTGTTCTACACGGGGCTTTTTGTAGAAAAAAGTCCAGCAGGAACTTATTTGGATATTAGGCCACACCCCTAATGCCAAGCCAGCTGGAACTGCATTCCTGTCCATTCCTGCTCAAAAAAGCCCTGTTACTGTATATTGCTGTTTTAACGCTTTATATTTTGTTGTTCTATTGGTTGTTAGCTGCCCTAAGCCCATAATGGAGAGGGCAGGATACAAATTTAATAAAATAAAATAAGTATGATAACTTGCATAAGACCAGTTAAGAGCTCACAAAGCAACAAGCAAGTTTGGGGGTTGTCCAGAACTCTTCTTCGAGATGAATGCCCAGAATATGTCATTCTGCAGGGCCTGAAAAGTGGAGCTGCTCTGCCATGCCTTTGGTTGAGGTGGTGGACAGCATTCCATCTGGCCTCCCTGCTCAAATGGCCCCACTTTCTGCCCACAGGACATTGGGGCTGAGAATCCCAGCTACAAATACAAGTTGATGGGGTGTGAACTGGCTGAGACCGACCAAGAGAGAGATCTTGGGGTCGTGGTAGATAACTCACTGAAAATGTCAAGACAGTGTGCGATTGCAATAAAAAAGGCCAACACCATGCTGAGAATTATGAGGAAGGGAATTGAAAACAAATCAGCCAGTATCATAATGTCCCTGTATAAATCGATGGTGTGGTTTGAAATACTTCTCCTATGAAGAAAAGTTAAAACGCTTGGGGCTCTTTAGCTTGGAGAAACGTCGACTGTGGGGTGACATGATAGAGGTTTACAAGATTATGCATGGGATGGAGAAAGTAGAGAAAGAAGTCCTTTTCTCCCTTTCTCACAATACAAGAACTCACGGGCATTCAATGAAATTGCTGAGCAGTCAGGTTAAAATGGATAAAAGGAAGTACTTCTTCACCCAATGGGTGATTAACACGTGGAATTCACTGCCACAGGAGGTAGTGGCAGCTACAAGCACAGCCAGCTTCAAGAGGGGATTGGATAAAAATATGGAGCAGAGGTCCATCAGTGGCTATTAGCCACAGTGTGTATATATATGTGCGTGTGTGTGTGTGTGTGGCTACCGTGTGACACAGAGTGTTGGAATGCAGTGATGGGCCATTGGCCTGATCCAACATGGCTTCTCTTATGTTCTTAATGTTATGAAGAAGTGACTCCATCTGATCTGCCTTTTCCAGCTGTGGGGTAATAGTCCATGTTACCATCTTGATCATTTTAATTGATAGTTTTAACTGATATATTAGTTGATATTTTAATTTTCCATTGTTAAATGGCTTCTGATGCCTTTCATATTCGTTGTTCCCCACCCTGAGCCCACTTGTTTCCTGGGTAAAATGTCCCAGGCTTGGCATGTTGGCATCAACCAGGGTTCTTTTTCTAGCAGGGGCTCCCCTGCATATTAGGCCATGCCCCCCTGATGGAACCAATCCTCCAAGAACTTAGAGGGCTCTTAGTACAGGGCCAATTGTAAGCTCCAGGAAGATTGGCTACAGCAAGGGGGCGTGGCCTAATATGCAGAGGAGCTCCTGCTAGAAAAAGTGCTCTGGCATCAACGTTTCTAATTCTTTAACAGATTTAGAGTGAGTAAAGCTGCAGTACTGCAGTCTTAAGCTCTGCTCACAACCTGAGGTCAATCCCAGCAGAAACTGGGTTCAGGTAGCTGGCTCCAGGTTGACTCAGCCTTCCAAGGTCGGTCAAATGAGTATCCAGATTGCTGGGGAGGGGAGTGTAAATGACTGGGGAAGGCAATGGCAAACCACCCCGTGAAAAGTCTGCCGTGAAAAAGTTGTGAAAGCAACGTCACCCCAGAGTCAGAAATGACCGGTGCTTGCACAGGGGATTACCTTTACCTTTTTAAGAGCCAGTTTGGTGTAGTGGTTAAGTGTGTGGACTCTTATCTGGGAGAACCAGGTTTGATTCCCCACTCCTCCACTTGCACCTGCTGGGATGGCCTTGGGTCAGTCATAGCTCTGACAGAGGTTGTCCTTGAAAGGGCAGCTGCTGTGGGAGCCCTCTCAGCCCCACCCACCTCACAGGGTGTCTGTTGTGGGGGAGGAAGGTAAAGGAGATTGTGAGCCGCTCTGAGACTCTTTGGAGTGGAGGGCGGGATATAAATCCAATATCTTCTTCTTCTTCTTCTTCTTCTTCTTCTTCTTCTTCTTCTTCTTCTTCTTCTTAATGCCCTCAAAGTTAAAATCTGGAAGAAAAGGTATCAATGGTATTCAGATGGACTTGTTCGAGTCATTCTCAAAGTGCACCAATTTAGAAAGGATGTAATGGGTAACAATATGCGAATATAGGCATACATTTCTTTTCATGGATTCTTCATCCTAAAATACGATTCCGTAGTCACCAAAATGTTTTCCGAGAGAAGGAGGTGATGTGTTTCAAATCTGTGCCCCCATTCTCGCATATCTTTATATACCAGGTAACCTCTGTATGCAACCTACAGCAGTTCAGAAGGATCAGAAAAACTCCTTGGAATATAATCTTTAAAACTGAATCCTAAAGTAGCATGAATTCTCTGGTGACATAATTACCTAGAAGTGCGCAAAGCAGGATTAAGGGGGGAAAGAGAGAAGCAGATGAGTAATAGGAAAGTCTTGCCAACTTTCAGATTCTAAACTATCCTAGTCAAAGTTAGTTTTTTCCCCAATATAGACATCTTTCTTTGAGTTTTCTTAGTGTAAAGGATAGGTTTTAGGAGATTTTCCTTTATAACGGGCCTTAGGAACCACTGGATAATTCATACTGGAATCCTAAATGAGGTTAGCCATTTTAAATTCCAGCAAAGTCAAAGGACTTAGACAGGAGTCGCTCTGCTCAGGGCTGCACTGTTTGTAACGTCCCCCTTGTGTACCACACTGCCCTTATCACTCTGCTTTGATGAATAGGAGGAATGAAGTTTCACAAGAGCCGATTTTACTAACATTCTGAATGCCATTTGCTCCTTGTTTCCCATCGCATTGAATAGCTACATGCAAATGACATTCATCTAGTTCCCATCGGTGGGAGGGATATCCTTCCTGAATTTCCATATCTTTTTTTTCTCCCCCCCCTTCTCTGAATTTCCATATCTTGTTCATTTTTATCCCATGCCCATGCCCAGAATCCCAGGATCTTCTGATAGTCTCCGGCCCAAGGGATGCCTGTCTTGCCTCTACCAGGGCCAAGACTTTTTCAGTCCTGGCCCCGACCTGGTGGAATCAGCTCCCTATGGAGATCCGGGCCCTACCTGGCTTGCTGGCCTTTCGTAAGGTCTGTAAAATGGAGCTGTTCTGCCAGGTCTTTGGATGAGGCAGCGGGCATCTATCTACCTATTGGATCGGTTGGCCTCCCCCTACGCCCCCACGGCCCACTGCACTACTGTATTGTGGCGCTGTCTTGTGACATTACTTTTGTGCTATACTATCTTGCATCATATCATCTTGCTGAACTAACCTGTTGCACTTTACCGAACGTTGAAGCTGATTGTATTAGGATTTTATTGTGATGTTATCTCAAATTGTTGTACTCCGCTCAGAGCCCCCCAAAAGGGGGAAGGGGCAGAATAGAAATAACTATAGCAATAAGAGTTGCCAGGTCCTCCCTGGTTAGCAGCAAGGGGCAGGTTTGACAAATGCAGGTTGGAAAACACCTGTCGATTTGGAGGGGGAGCATGGGGAGGACAGGGGCACCAGTGGGCTACGATCCCATGGAGCCCACCATCCAAAGCATCCATTTCCTCTAGAGCAGGGGTGGCCAACGGTAGCTCTCCAGAGCTTTTTTTGCCTACAACTCCCATCAGCCCCAGCCAGCATGGCCAATGGCTGGGGCTGATGGGAGTTGTAGGCAAAAAAAACATCTGGAGAGCTACCGTTGGCCACCCCTGCTCTAGGGGAACTGATCTCTGTTGTCTGGAGATGAGCTGTAATTCCAGGATATTTCCAGGCCCTGGCTGGAGACATGGCTGGTGTGTGGGAGTAGGCCAAGTAGGTGGCTGCCTAGGGAGCCACCTGGCCTAGGGGGCACCGCCAGGCCTCCTCTCTCTCCATGCACTGTGTGTGTGCTTCTTGGAGCCTGTCTTCCCCAATGGAAAGCAGGCTCCATGGAACATAGACACTGCCTGGTCAGTTTCACATTCCCCAGGTCTGTTACAGACCCAGGAAATGTGAAAGCAGACAGTGCCTGCACAGTGTGCTCCTTGGAGCCCGGCAGGGATAAATTAACCAATCGAAAATGCTGAAGAAGAGCCAATTACAGTTTCTAAAAAATAGCTCCTGTTGAAGTTGTATGCTGCCACTCATCCTTCCCACTCTATTTAACAGAGCCATAAGATGGGAGCCATAGCTCAGTGGTAGAGCATCTTTTTCGCATGCAAAAGGTCCCTGGCACCTCCAGCTAAAAGGATCCAGAAGAAATGGTCATGCGAAGGTCTTCTCGCTGGCACATCCAGCCAAAGGGATCCAGTAGAAATGGTCATGCGAAGGTCTTGTCCCTGGCACCTCCAGCCAAAAGGATCCAGTAGAAATGGTCATGCGAAGGTCTTGTCCCTGGCACCTCCAGCCAAAAGGATCCAGTAGAATGGTCATGCGAAGGTCTTGTCCCTGGCACCTCCAGCCAAAAGGATCCAGTAGAAATGGTCATGCGAAGGTCTTGTCCCTGGCACCTCCAGCCAAAAGGATCCAGTAGAAATGGTCATGCGAAGGTCTTGTCCCTGGCACCTCCAGCCAAAAGGATCCAGTAGAAATGGTCATGCGAAGGTCTTGTCCCTGGCACCTCCAGCTAAAAGGATCAACTGATATTTTCACAATTTTTATTGTTTACTCTCACAATGTTTTTTTTTTTTAAATAAAATCTAAAATTTAAAAAAATTAAAAATGTAAAATAGTTTTTTCATTTCTCCTACAGTTCTTTGTTTTGTTTTTAAAAAATAATCGGATGGGTGCTAGTGGGCAGTTTGCCTAGGGTACCAAAAAAAAGGCCCTGAAGACTGGTTAGAGTTGCCAGTTCCCACTGAGTCCCCAGCGGCTGACTTTGGGGGGTGGTCCAGGAGGAGGCAGGGACAACGCAAATGTGATGATGTCACATATGTGATGTCATAAGAACATAAGAGAAGCCATGTTGGATCAGGCCAATGGCCCATCCAGTCCAACACTCTGTATTAGACCACATTTCCTAATATTAGCATATTAGGTCACACATTCATTAGCATATTAGGCCACACCATCTGGGATGATCAAATGCAAACTGAGTTCCTGCCGGACTTTTTCTACAAAAAAGCCCTGGACCTATGCATTTGCCTAGGGCAGTGGGCCGTGTGTGTGGGTGCGCGTGCCAGATTAGGCTCTCCCCACATGACTTCAAAGAGAAAAACAATTATTTGCATAAATTTTGCTGGCCTGAATCATTCTCCCTTGGTGGAGCACTGTTTTTTTAAGTTGATAATTTTTTATTGCCCATGAACGATGTTATAAATATCCATACGGCCCTTGGCAGAAAAAAGGTTCCCCACCCCTGCAATACAGAAGAGCTGGAGAAGGCCCAGCTCCCATGCTCCCTCCTCCATGTACTGATTGTACCTACATGTCAAAAGCAGGTTTCAAGTCCAGTGGCACCATAAAAACCAAACAATTTATAGGGTATAAGTTTTCAAGAATCAATGCTCCCTTCATCTGATACCCGGTGAAGGGTACCTGATGAAAGGAGCATTGACTCACAAAAGCTTCTACTCTGGGAATCTTGTTGGTCTCTAACAGGGATGTCAAACTCATTTGTTATGATGGCTGGATCTGACATAAATGAGACCTTGTCAGGCCGGGCCGTGTGTGTCATAAAATGTAATGCCAGGTAGTGGAGATATAAACTTTATAAAGGACACAGACAAACACAATTAAAGATTTTTTTAAAAAAACCTTAAAACGTGCTTAGAACATTAACACTTGTTGGTTTTAAGAATGCTTTCTTTGTATTTCCCCCATGGGATCCAGGGAACTAAGAACATAAGAGAAGCCATGTTAGATCAGGCCAATGGCCCATCCTGTCCAACACTCTGTGTCACACAGTGGCAAAAAAAATTATACACACACACACACACACACACACATACACTCTGTGGCTAATAGCCACTGATGGACCTCTGCTCCATATTTTTATCTAAACCCCTCTTGAAGGTGGCTATGCTTGTGGCCGCCACCACCTCCTGTGGCAGTGAATTCCACATGTTAATCACCCTTTGGGTGAAGAAGTACTTCCTTTTATCTGTTTTAACCTGTCTGCTCAGCAATTTCATCGAATGCCCACGAGTTCTTGTATTGTGAGAAAGGGAGAAAAGTACTTCTTTCTCTACTTTCTCCATCCCATGCATTATCTTGTAAACCTCTATCATGTCACCCCGCAGTCGACGTTTCTCCAAGCTAACGAGTCCCAAGCATTTCAACCTTTCTTCATAGGGAAAGTGTTCCAGCCCTTTAATCATTCTAGTTGCCCTTTTCTGGACTTTCTCCAATGCTATAATATCCTTTTTGAGGTGTGGCGACCAGAACTGCACACAGTACTCCAAATGAGACCACACCATCGACTTATAAAGGGGCATTATGATACTGGCTGATTTGTTTTCAATTCCCTTCCTAATAATTCCCAGCACGGCGTTGGCCTTTTCTATTGCAAATGCACATTGTCTTGACATTTTTAGTGTGTTATCTACCACGACCCCAAGATCTCTCTCTTGGTCAGTCTCTGCCAGTTCACACCCCATCAACTTGTGTTTGTAGCTGGGATTCTTGGCCCCAATGTGCATTACTTTGCACTTGGCCGCATTGAACCGCATCTGCCACGTTGATGCCCACTCACCCAGCCTCAACAGATCCCTTTGGAGTTCCTCACAATCCTCTCTGGTTCTCACCACCCTGAACAATTTAGTGTCATCCGCAATCTTGGCCACTTCACTGCTCACTCCCAACTCTAAATCATTAATGAACAAGTTAAAGAGCATGGGACCCAGTACCGATCCCTGCGGCACCCCACTGCTTACCGTCCTCCACTGCGAAGACTGCCCATTTATACTCACTCTATGCTTCGTATTACTCAGCCAGTTTTTGATCCACAAGAGGACCTGTCCTTTTACTCCATGACTCTCAAGCTTTCTAAGGAGCCTTTGATGAGGAACTTTCTCAAAAGCTTTCTGGAAATCAAGGTAAACAACATCTATCGGGTCTCCTTTGTCCACAAGTTTGTTCACCCCCTCAAAGAAATGTAACAGGTTAGTGAGGCAAGATCTTCCCTTACAGAACCCATGCTGAGTCTTCCTCAATAACCCGTGTCCATCAATGTGCCTACTCATTCTGTCCTTGATAATGCTTTCTACCAACTTTCCCGGTATTGAAGTCATACTGACTGGCCTGTAATTTCCCGGATCTCCTCTGGAACCCTTTTTAAAGATGGGGGTGACATTTGCTACCTTCCAGTCCTCAGGAACGGAGGCAGATTTCAATGAACTAGACAAAGGAAACTCTGGCTCTTTTCTTCCTTCCCCAGGGGACCAGGAGGGGGAAGACTCTCAGCCAATAGAAGAGAGAGAGGCTTGATTCAGTAGCTTTGTTGCACGATTGAGAGAGCCTGGCAAAGCAAACTCTCTTGCCCCCCTTCCTCCCCAAGGGAGAAGCCTCAACCAATGAAGAACATAGAGGTTTTGCTCTGCAGCTCCTGTGCAATTGAACAACCCTTGCAATGCAAGCTGTTATGCAGAAGAAAGAGGGAGAGAAGGAAGCAGATGACAGCCAGTTGCTCAGGGGCCTGATAGGAGCCCTCCAGGGGCCTGATTCAGCGCCCGGGCTGCATGCTTGACACCCCTGGTCTATAAGGTATCACTGGACTTGCATCTTGCTCTTCTGCTGCAGACCAACATGACTACCCACCTGAAAGTACCTAAATTAAAGACTTCTAGGCAGCAACTACAGTATTGTCCAGTAGGCAAGAATATAAGCATGTACATGGGAGACATGGAGTGATCCATATCAGGTGTCCTCAACCTTGTTGAACCTATGAGCACTTTAAGGAGTTCTGAGAACAGGTGGGGATTGCCATTACAAAATGGCTGCTGTGGAGGCTAGATCCAATCACAAAACAGCAGATGAATTTTATTTCCTTATTAGTAGCTTGGCTCAGTAGCTCTGCTGTGTGATTGAGCTAGACTATTGCAGCTAGGTGGAGATCATCACTTCCTCTCTTTATTATTTTATGGCAGGAGAAACTTTGGCATTACTATATTATTGACAGAATTATAAATAAATGAATTACATTTTCTCTCCTCAAGAGCATGAAAATATCTGTGCTCCTGTGCTATATTATTTAAGTGACCAAAAAAACCATGTATCTACTAAAAATGTTCTGACAATATTAGGGGGAAATCTGGGCCAATTCCACATTAGATCTTTAATTCCAGTTCACCCCTAACCTCAAACTGATATTCTACACTTGAATAACAAAATCATAAAGGTAAAGGTAGTCCCCTGTGCAAGCACCAGTTGTTTGCAACATTTTCACAGCAGACTTTTCACGGGGTGGTTTGCCATTGCCTTCCCCAGTCATCTACACTTTCCCCCCAGCAAGCTGAGTACTTATTTTACTGACCTCGGAAGAATGGAAGGCTGTGTTAACCTGGAGCCGGCTACCTGAACCAGCTTCTGCTGGAATCGAACTCAGGTCGTGAGCAGAGGGCTCCGACTGCAGCTTTACCTCTCTGCGCCACGGGGCAGGTATAGGATCATAGAAACCAGCTTTTTGAATTTATGATTCTAGTGTAGAAAATCAGTTTGGGAAGAGTGCTGAACCAGGATTAAAAAGACCAGTGAGGAATTGGCCCTGTTTTAATGATGTAATTTCAGAACTCTTGAAGTTTTTGCTGTCTGTGTTTGACTTTGTATTTACTATATTGTATGAGCTTTTTAATATAGCCGGCTCGAGGTTGACTAAGCCTTCCATCCTTCCGAGGTCAGTAAAATGAGTACCCAGCTTGCTGGGGGGAAAGTGTAGATGACTGGGGAAGTCAGTGGCAAACAACCCCTTAGAAAGTCTGCCATGAAAACATCGTGAAAGCAACGTCACCTCAGAGTTGAAAGTATATATATATTTAAAAATTGGGAGGTTCCACATAAGGACAATCGCATTCCCTTGTTGTTTGATCCCAGCATCAGGTATCTAGAGGTGTGTTAACAGGAAGCATGAACATTCTATTCAGCTATTATGGCTAGGGGCTTTCCTGGGGATTGTCTTGCATATATTCTCTTTGTGCCACTTGGGTCATGCACAAAGAGAACATTTGCAGAGCACTCAGACCTGTTCACGTATGTGTTCTCCCCATCTGGATAAAATGACCCAAGCTCAGAAGAAATCAGTTTCGAAGTCTTTAGCGGATAAGATGCACAAGTTCCTCCTTCACACGTCTCCCAGAAGCACAACTCACTCTCTTGACGTGTCTCGGTAATGTACAAAGCCCCCCTTCAGGCATCACAATGGGCGCCCCCCCCCGCTGTGATCGCCGATGGTGTGCTTTTGAGATGTTAAGTGTAGATGTTCCCATGGGCATTGTACACACTTGACTATGTTTTAACCCTCGCTCCCGCTCCTGCATAACAGCTGCGAGTGCTGTGTTGCAGTTTCATGATTCAACACGGTATTCAAGAACCCTGGCTTTTATCATGTCTTATTCATACTCTTCGACTGGTGTACAAAGGTGATGGATAAGCATCTGTGCTGCAGTATTACTTAGCAACTGGAAATAATTTCACTTCAGGTGGTAATGCCATTTGCTGGGGAAGGGGCTGGGGTGGGTGGGTTGGAGAGCATGAAAGTCATCAAGAACTTTCCGATAGAAGTGGAGCAGATTAACAAAAGGATCGTAGGGGACATAAACTGTAATGTACTGAGTCCGGAAACATTCAACCGCAACATACTTTTTTATGAAGCACATTACAAAGACAACATGGCAGGGCCAGATCCCCTCTTATATACTATCACCTGGAACAACCCGCTTCCTTGGCAGGTCCAATCCTGCCCGGTTAAAGTTCCCGCCACACATCTTAATTGGTAAGTCCCTAAGCCCCGTGGCGCAGAGTGTTGAAGCTGCAGTACTGCAGTCCTAAGCTCTGCTTACGACCTGAGTTCAATCCTTGGCATAAACTGGGTTTTCAGGTAGCTGGCTCGAGGTTGACTCAGCCTTCAATCCTTCCGAGGTCAGTAAAACGAGTACCCAGCTTGCTGGTGGTGGTGGGGAAGTGTAGATGACTGGAGAAGGCAATGGCAAACCCCCCCATAAAAAGTCTGCCGTGAAAACGTTGTGAAAGCGACATCACCCCAGCGTCGAAAACGACTGGTGCTTGCACAGGGGACATTTCCTCCTTTCCTTTTCCTAAGTCCCTTACAGTCAGGTGTTTTCCGGCAGCTCACTTTTGCGCCCGTAGTCGTGCTGTGTTGGAAATTCTGGGACCGAAATGCAAGACACAACATAGACCCAGGTTTTTTTTAAACTTTTTTTTTCAACTTTGGGGGAAGCATCTTGCTTGCTTTTTTTTTTTTTATGTCCCCAACAATCTGAACTACTTATCTTATCCTTTGGCACCGCCAGGACCCTTATCTCTCAGCACCACGACTGATCATAATATTTCTGGCCGCCAAACACCTCCTAATCTTGTTAACGTTCCCTCCTTCACCAACTTAGCACTGCATTTATTCATAGGTTCTCGAGTCAGGAGGAAAAGAGAGGTCTTTGAAGTTGAGGGGCTGTCGTTATTTGTTGTCTTTTAAAGTCCGGTGTCTCTGCTGAAAAATCTGACCTGCAGAAAACATGGTATTAAGTACCCATTAGTATAACGGTGAATAGGGTACGCCCATGGAGAAGGATATTCCCTTGACTTATCATTGTCCCTTTGCCATCCATTTCTCTCAAAACACAGTACGAGGCAGTGCCTTTGCTGGCAGGGGAGAATCATAGCTCAACATGCTGCCGCAAAGCAGAGGGGAAGAAAAACAAGGCCATAAAGATTAAAACTCGTGAGGCAGATTTCCACCCGGTATGGGGCCTCAGGCAAAGCAGAGGAATTCATGTTGGGGGCTGTTCCTGAATGTGGCTGTGTTAGACCAGGATTTCTCATCCCTTCTGCCTGCTTTCATGTCCATATGTTTGCTGAGGAATTCCCGCACATCTGTCTTTGAGCTCTATATGTTGTTGAGAATTCGTGGACGTTCTGTAGGGTTCAGTGACGTGTAGGCTGCTGGGTCTGTCCTATCAGGCCTGCTGCTAAAAATGTTTCTGAAATTCTCAATACAAAAGTCTGTTCTGTATTTTATCATAGTCTCAGGGTAAAAGAAACTGGAGCAGATCCAGGTGGGGTTTTACTCAGGGCTTTTTTTGTAGCAGGAACTCCTTTGCATATTACACCACACCCCTGATGTCGCCAATCCCCTAAGAGCTTACAGGGCTCTTAGTACAGGGCCTACTGTAAACTCCAGAGGGATTGGCTACATCAGGGGTGTGTAGCCCAATATGCAAAGGAGTTCCTGCTATTAAAAAAAGCGCTGGTTTTACTTATGTTCACACATTACAGTGACTGTATGTAAATCCTACAGGCACATGTGTACATCTCATTGTAAAAAAAAAGAGCCAAAATGCATTTTCTTTATAAATGAAACTGGGTACCAGTATATGGGAAAGTGTGGGATTTTAATTCACGCATTTGGCTGCTTCTGCATTGAATGCAACAGAACTCAACCTGGAACCAGTGCAGCTGGCAAAGCAAAGGTTAGATATGTGCTGTTGATGGGTTCTAGCGCCACTGCCTTCTAGACAACCTGTAATTTCAAGTGAGTTTCAGGGGCACAACTAGAGAAACATCAGTCTGGCCACCAGGGCTTTTTTTCCTTGGGGAACATGGTGAAACGGAGTTTCAGAAGCAACATTTTCAAAAAGTGCTTAAAAGTCCAAATGTGAAAGGGGCCACAGTCTTAGAATTCAGGGAGCTGAGCTGCTGCATGAGGTGGAGAGAGTTGTCTAGGTGTAAAAGTCCACACACACCCTTCTCCAGGATCGCTGCCCTTCCTTTGTCTGCTTCCACCGATGGCCAGTCTCTGGTAATTTCATGTGTTCATGCAAGTCTTTCCCAATGTGAGGAAAGAGGAATTGTGTTTGGCTCCAGTTCCTCTGGCAGCCGTTTTGGTTACAGCTCCAACTTCTGTGGCAGCCATTTTGGGGTGGTGCTTACCACAATATCTTGAAAGTCCAAAGGTGTCCGTGGGCTCAGATAGGCAAGAGACACATGCATTAGGCAGTCTTCATTGCTTCATATTATGTACCTGAATTTTGTACAGAGCACTGAGTATAGGCTTCCCAACCCTCCCGCCCTGGCGGGGGACCCCAGGATTTCCACCCTCTTCCCCCGTTCCCCCAAAAAATGGAAGCGGGGGGAGGGGGTGGAAACGGCGCTGGGGAGCATGGTGAGCCGCCCGATCCTGGAGCAGGCAAGGCCGCCGCGCCACTGCCACCCCCTCCCCGCCCACCGCAGCTGCTCCTCCGAGATGGGCTCAGGCTGAGCCCATCTCGGAGGAGCAGCCAAGAGGCGGCAGCAGCTCAGGGGAGGGCGAGGCAGGCCAGGAGCATGGCGAGCCGTGAATCCGGGCCCTTCTAGGACCCGGACTTGTGGCTTGCCACGCCCCCGGCCCGCCTCCACCCCCCTCCTTCGCTTCCACCCCAGAGGCGGAGCGGGCAAGGCCGCCATGCCGCTGCCGCCTCTTCTCCGCTCGCCGTGGCTGCTCCTCCGAGATGGGCTCAGCCTGAGCCCATCTCGGAGGAGCAGCCACAGCGAGCGGAGAAGAGGCGGCAGCTGCGGGGCGGCTCGCCACGCTCCCCGGCGCCGTTTCCCCTCCCCCCTAGCTCCACCCCAGTGTCTCCTGGCTCCACCCCCAAAGTCTCCTGGCTCCACCCGCAAAGTCCCCAGATATTTCTGGGGTTGGACTTGGTAACCCTAACTGAGAATATCCACTTTTCCACAGCTGCCTCCCTTCTTTTCGTTTATATCCCAACCCCTCTGTTTTACTGATGCGTATGTGCACATGGATAACATGCTGGAGCAATGTGCACACTGATTGGATTATACATAGGCTGCTATCACACACACAAAATAGTGCACTTTCAATCCACTTTCAGTGCACTTTCCAACTGGATTTTACTGTGTGAACTGGCAAAATCCAGTTGGAAAATGCACTGGAATGGGATTGAAAGTGCATTATTTCATGTGTGTGATTGCAGCCATAAAGTGGCTACATTATTTTTTTTCTTTTTCTTGAATGCTTATGATTTTTTTTTCATTTCTCCCATAGTAGGGAAGAAAGGTTGGGGACATTCTTTTGTCCACCAAATAGAACCTGGACTGAGTCTCTATTTCTTTTCCGCTGCAAGCAGGGTTTGTTTTGAGCAGGAACACACAGAAATATAGTTCCAGCTGGCTTGGTGTCAGGGGGTATGGCCTAATATGCAAATGAGTTCCTGCTGGGCTTTTTCTGTAGAAAAAGCCCTGTGTGAAACAATGGTGATGTCAGGAGGTGTGGCCTAATGCCTATGAGTTCCTGCTGAGCTTTTTCTACAAAAAGCCCTGCGTGAAACAATGGTGTCAGAAGGGAGTGTGGTCTAATATGCAAATGAGTTCCTGCTGGGCTTTCACTACCCCCCGGCTGCAAGTATTTAGCCTGCATGTGCCCAGAGGCATGAGACTTTGAATGCAGGACAAAGAACTTTTAGTCCATTGCTTGTAGCCTGCGGCCCTGAATGAGTTGTCCTAGTAGACCTATGGCCCATTCAAGATCTGCAGTGTCAAGCATGCATATTTCTAAGTGCCATGATGGTTTCTTAGACAGAAAGCAGGCCACTAGTATCCACCGCCCCCCTGCCTTTAACAACAGTTGGGCAAGCCGTAAATCTATCTAGCCCAAGGTTGTTTACGCTACAGCCTGGCTCTGAGGTGCCTCTCCTCCAGATTCACACAGACAGCTCTTATCAGGTCTGGAAGAAGTGTGAGAAAGGGAGATGTTTTGCAATAGCCTAAATTCCTTAGTAATAAAAGAGATACTATGTACTAACCTTTGAACCTGTGACTCAATTTGCATCTGTATACTATCTTTTGAAGTAACCCTATATAGTAGCTATGTAATCACATATACGTCATTACTTCCAAGGATTCTGTCCTTGGTAAAGCTTCTGAGTTTCTACAATAAAACAACTTTTGATTCAATAACAAAAGACTAATTATTGAGAAATATCGATGCTTGACATGCAGCTATGTTGTATATTTCTTTGCTTGTTTGCCTATATTACACATGTTCCTTCTATGTTTTTTTTTTTTTAATGTTGTATACCCAAATATAAGAATTGAACGGGGAATAGGACACAAATACAAGAACTTTTCACTTATTGAATAATTGTTATCTAAATGAAAAACCCTGTCAGGAGTTGTTTCACAGATTCTCCCCTCCTACCGTCAATCAGAACAATTTGTCTTTCTGTCGATTCTTCCTGAATGACTCTAATTCAGAAACGACCTGTGCTCTTGCGAAATTTTTGGCCACCGTTCTCCAATACATCTCTGGCTATGCTTAATTTTATGTCTAACCTAAGTTCAATCCTGACTTACCTTGTCTATCCAAATCTTTACCTGTATTTTATGCTATGCCATTAAATGCTTGAAATTGAAATTGAAATATAAGTATTGGAAGGGAAATGAAATACAGAAATATAAAGTTTCAAACCCTTGAGGATGGGAAATGGGGGATCTTGCGGCACACCTTCAAGCAGTAGTATATATCAGTACTCAAAATTATTCAGCAGTTATTATGATGATGTTATGGTATGTTACTTCAGCTTCTGGTCTGCTATATCAGAGCTTGTGCCTTTTGGAAACTGAATATGTATTAGTTTGACGTCATTGTTGTGAGTTTACAGAATGGCTCTTGGAAGAAGCTTGTTTGCAAAATATGGTATCTAAAGTCGACAAACATGTAAGGGAATTTTGTACCTTTGGAGCCTTCATTTTGGGAGATTGGATCAACCACACCTTGTGAAATTGACTGTGATTGATTTTCCAGAGGAAGCCTTTTGAATGGAACTTTTGCATTCTCCATGGAATCTTCTTGAAAATCATTGTGGAATCCATCCCCTCAAGAAAAATACTTCCTGTGTATTTGGGGTATCTGTATACATTATTTGGACACTTTTTTCTATCATTGTTGATTCAATTTGTGTATACACAGTGGTTTTGCTTTGATTTATTTACTATGTAGCCACTTTGTTTCCTGTCCTTCTGGTCTGCTATAGGCATTTCCTTTCTTAAACCGGAAGGTTTGATATTGCTTTGGTCCATGCTGCAATGTCACTTCCAGTTCTGAAGGATTATTCTCTTGGCCATTACTAGAGCTCTCAAAATCCTAAATTTTCACTCCTCCAAAACGAGCCAGGTCTGGGGGGATATATATCAGTACTGAGAAACACAGGGCCAATTTTAAGACCGTTCCACTACAAAGTTGCGTTTTAAACATCTGGCCTTATATTACTCTTGCTTACATTTCCAATATGTATCCGACAGGCACAAGAGAATAATCTTTCTTTTGTATGAGTTATTATCTGATAGCTAGTGGTGTTTGCTGAGAAATGAGCACTTCCAGTCCAAATGTGCAGTGTTTTACGATTGCACTGGCACGAATCTGTGCAGTTAAAGTACAGCATGCATACACACATAAAGAGAGAGAAATCATGAATCATGTGTGTATGTGTGTGCTCGTACACTTTGGTGTAATAGTTAATTGCGCAGACTCTTATCTGGGAGAACTGGGTTTGATTCCCCATTCCTCCACTTACAGCTACTGAAATGGCCTTGAGTCAGCCATAGCTTTCACAGGAGTTGTGATTGAAAGGGCAGCTGCTGTGAAAAGCTCTCTCAGTCCCACCTACCACACAGAGTATCTGTTGTGCGGGGGGGGGGGGGGGTATAAAAGAGATTGTCACTACTCTGAGATTCAGAGTATATGGTGGGATATAAATCCAATATCGTCATCTTCTTCTTCATCTTCGTGTTCTTCTTCTTCTTCCACATACATAGGACTATTTGGATTAATACCAAATGGACTCTCTCGGCTTGACTTTGCGAACGAAGATTTAAGAAGGGTGCAGTAGTCCACGTCTGCTGCAGGCTCGCTGGTGGCTGACAAGACCAATGCGGGACAGGCAGATCCGGCCAGAGTGGCTGCAGGGAAAAGTCTGATTTGGGGTTGGTGCTGTAGCAGTGCGATTCTTCCTCAATCTTCTTTTGTCCTCAAGACCAGCTATGCGTGCGTTCTCAAAGGAAGAGACAGCCTGGTGGATGGTGTGCCTCCATGCTTTGCGATCTGAGGCTAGGTCAGACCACTGGTGATGGTTGATGCGACAGGTGCCAAGGGATTTTGTTCAAGGAGTCCTTGTACCTCTTCTTTGGTGCCCCTCTATTTCGATGGCTGGTGGAAAGTTCGCCATACAGAGCAATCTTGGGAAGGCAGTGGTTTTCCATCCTAGAAATATGCCCTGCCCAGCGCAGCTGCGTCTTCAACAGCAGTGCTTCAATGCTTGTAACCTCCGCCCTCTTGAGGACTTCAGTGTTGGTCACAAAGTCACTCCAGTGGATGTTGAAGATGGTGCGAAGGCAGCGCTGATGAAAGCGCTCAAGGAGTCGCAGGTGATGACGGTATAAAACCCACGATTCAGAGCCATAGATGAGGGTTGTCATCACAACCGCTTTGTAAACATTGATCTTTGTGCCTTTTTTCAGATGCTTGTTGCTCCACACTCTTTTGTGCAGTCGGCCAAATGCACGGTTTGCTTTTGCCAGCCTGTTGTCAATCTCTTTGTCGATCTTGGCATCTGAGGAGATGATGCACCCCAGGTAGCTGAACTGCTGGACTGTCTTCAGTACTGATTCACCCACAGTGATGCAGGGAAGGTGATAATCTTCCTGGGGTGCAGGCTGGTGGAGAACTTCTGTCTTCTTCAGATTAACTTCTAGGCCGAATAGCTTGGCAGCCTCTGCAAAGCAAGACGTCATATGCTGCAGAGCTGATACCGAGTGGGAGACGAGTGCAGCATCATCAGCAAATAGTAGCTCTCGGATGAGTTTTTCCATTGTCTTGGAGTGAGCCTTTAGGTGCCTCAGGTTGAACAGGCTGCCATCAGTGCAATAGCGGATGTAGACACCATCGTCATCATCTAGATCTACTGTGGCTCTTTGAAGCATCATGCTAAATAAGATCGTAAAGAGAGTTGGCATGAGAACGCAGCCTTGCTTTACACCTGTGCCTATTGGGAAGGGCTCCGAGAGGTCGTTGCAGTGTCTGACTTGGCCTCGCTGGTCTTCATGTAGCTGGATGATCATGCTGAGCAAACTTGGGGGACATCCTAAACGTTCCAAGATTTGCCACAGGCCTTTCCTGCTAACGGTATCAAAAGCTTTGGTAAGGTCGACAAAAGTCACATATAGACCCTTGTTCTGTTCCCTGCATTTCTCTTGGAGCTGCCTGAGAACAAATACCATGTCGGTGGTGCTCCAGTTAGCTCTGAAGCCGCACTGGCTCTCTGGGAGGAGTTCTTCTGCAAAGGTGGGCACCAGTCTGTTCAGGAGTATTCTGGCAAGGATTTTGCCTGCGATGGAGAGCAGGGTTATCCCCCGGTAGTTGGAGCAGTCTGACTTTTCTCCTTTGTTCTTGTGTAGAGTGATGATAATTGCATCGCGAAAGTCCTGTGGTAGTTTGCCTTGTTCCCAGCAGGTGACAAGTACTTTCTGAAGTGCGCTATGTAGTACTGTGCCCCCATGCTTCCAGATCTCTGGTGGGATTCCATCAACTCCCGCTTCCTTGCCACTTTTCAGTTGCTTGATGGCTTTAACAGTCTCTTCTATGGTGGGGATCTCATCCAACTCTGTTTTCACTGGTTGAAGTGGGGTGAGGTGGATTGCTGAATCTTGAACTACGCGGCTGGCACTGAAGAGAGCCTGAAAATACTCCGACCACCGGTTCAGTATGGATGCCTTGTCTGTGAGGAGCACTTGGCCGTCTGCACTACGCAAGGGACTCTGAGCCTGATATGATGGGCCATATACTGCCTTCAGGGCTTCGTAGAACCCTCTTAAATCACCAGTGTCTGCACACAGCTGGGTTCTCTTTGCAAGCTTGGTCCACCACTCGTTCTGAATGTCTCGAAGCTTGCGCTGGAGGTTGCTACATGTAGCGCGAAAGATTGCTTTTTTCCCGGGACAGGAGGGCTGAGCAAGATGTGCTTGGTAGGCAGATCTCTTTTTCGCTAGTAATTCTTGGATCTCTTGATTGTTCTCGTCAAACCAGTCCTTGTTTTTCCTTGTGGAGAACCCGAGGACTTCTTCAGAGATCGACAGGATGGCAGTTTTTAGGTGTTCCCAGAGTGCTTCTGGAGAAGGGTCTGTGGGGCAACTGGGGTCCTCAATTCTTGACTGGAGTTTTGCCTGGAAGGCAGCTTTAACTTCGGCTGACTGAAGGCTGCCAACCTGAAGCTTCCTCCGAGGGATACCTCCTCTCCTGGGTGTGGGTTTAAAGTGAAGACGGAGATTGCAGCGTACAAGACGATGATCCGTATGACATTCCGCACTGGGCATTACTCGGGTGTGTAAGACATCTCGAAGGTCTCTCTGACGCACCAGAATGTAGTCGATAAGGTGCCAGTGCTTGGACCGTGGGTGCATCCAGGTTGTCTTCAGGCTGTTCTTCTTCTGAAAGATAGTGTTGGTGATGGTGAGCTGGTGCTCCGTGCAGAATTCTAGCAGGAGGCGCCCGTTATCATTGCAGTTGCCAATGCCGTGTTTGCCAAGTACTCCTTTCCAGGCTTCCGAGTCTTTACCTACTCTGACATTGAAGTTGCCAAGGATGATCACCTTGTCCTCTGTAGGGGTCTTCCATACGAGGTTGCGTAGATCAGCATAGAACTTCTTCTTTTCTGCAGGATCTGCTTGAAGGGTTGGGGCATACACACTGAAGAGTGTTGCATGCTGCTTGTTAAGTGGGAGGAGCATGGACATGATGCGATCTGAGTGACCTGTTGGCAGGTTTTCGAGTTTGGAGGCAATGGAGTTCCTGACCATGAAGCCAATGCCAGATAGGCGGCTCTCAGCCTTTGACTTACCCGACCAGTTGAGGGTATAGCCAGCACCATGTTCTTGAAGACTACCTTCCTCAGGGAAACGGACCTCACTGAGAGCTGCTATGTCAATATTCAACCTGAGAAGTTCGTGGGCAACTAGAGCAGAGCGTCGTTCAGGGCGACCACTGTCTACTGTGTCAAGCATGGTTCTGATGTTCCAACACGCAAGCTTAAGTCTTTGCACACTTTGTGAGGCAGGTGCATGCCTCTTCTTTGTTGTTATTTTTTGACCACAAGTAAGGATGCCCGTTGACCGTGGCTAGCCAACTGGGGTGGGGGAGACGAGCTTTGTTTAAGCCACCTTTTCTAGGCCCCTCTCCATGTGGAGCAAGCAGTGCTGTCTCTAGATAAGGCTGCTTGGTCATTCAGGGTGCTGCCAAAAGATGCTTTCGTCTCCGGGTCAGCATCAGTCGACCAATACCCTGAACCGCCTACATGCAGGATCGGGACTGCGGCTTCCAGTGGCATCTTCCACCTGCCGTTTCGCCCCTTGCCCATCGCTGCAGGACTTGGTGTGTTGTGGGTTGTGGATGTGGATATGCCCTTCAGGCCTGCGCAGAGGAATTTTTAGGTGAAGCACAGTGTGCGCAGTACTGGCTCCACCCTTTCACCTTGGGGTCATCTGCCATGGCCCAGTAAGCCAGGACGCCGGCAGCGAGTCTACCAAATGGTAGGATTTTGTATAAAGCACTGCATAGATTTATGACTGATTTATATGGCATTAATTATTTATCCTCAGTATAGCTCCTCCATTAGCATGTCACAGCCTGGGAAGCTCCTACAAGATAATGACTCAGCCCTACCTCCACTTTCCTAAGTGGATATAAATTACTTGCCTACCATCTTCTCCTCACTTTGACCCAAAGAGAACTCTAGTTTTCTGGGTTATACCTCTGAGGATGCCAGTCATAGTTGCTGGCAAAACGTCAGGTCTCACAATGCCAAGACCATGGTCATAAAGCTCAGAAAATCTACAACGATCAATTATTTATCTATTTAAACAATTGCCTGCTGATCAGATCAGCAGGGCAGCAAATTTGGAGGGGCCCATGGAGTGCAACTCAATCCAGTTGAATGAGGTCCTTCAAAGTTGAGATCTTCCATTGTACCTGCTACTATTACCTACTTTTAAAATGGAAATACCAGGTATTGAACCTGGGACCTACTGCGTGGAAAGCAGGTGCTATATCATTGTGCTATGAGCCCTCCCCCAGCTAAAACCAATAAAATAAATGTAACAGAGATAAATAAATTTTAACAAAGATAAAGTTCTGCATTTAGGTAGGAAATATCCAATGCATGATTATAGGATGGGGGAGACTTGTTTTAGCAGCAGTATGTGCGAAAAGGATCTAGGGGTCTTAATGGATCATATGTTGAACATAAGTCAACAGTGTGATGCGGTGGCTAAAAAGGCAAAAGCAGTCTTGGGCTGTAACAACAGAAGTATAGTGTCCAGATCACGTGAAGTGATGGTATCGCTTTACTCTGCTCTGGTAAGACCTCACTTGGAGTATTGTGTTCAGTTTTGTGCACCACATTTTAAGAAGGATATAGACAAGCTGGAATGGGTCCAGAGGAGAGTGACGAAGATGGTGAGGGGTCTGGAGACAAGTCCTATGAAGAAAGGTTGAAGGAGCTGGGCATGTTTAGCCTGGAGCTGAGGTGGCTGAGAGGTGATATGATCACCATCTTCAAGTACTTGAAGGGCTGTCATCTAGAGGAATGTGTGGAATTGTTTTCTGTGGCTCCAGAAGGTAGGACCAGAACCAATGGGTTGAAATTAAATCAAAAGAGTTTTCGGCTTAACATTGGGAAGAACATCCTGACAGAATGATTCCTCAGTGAAACAGGCTTCCTCAGGAGGTGGTGGGCTCTCCTTCCTTGGAGGTTTTTAAACAGAGGCTAGATGGCCATCTGACAGCGATGAAGATCCTGTGAATTTAGGGGAAGGTATTTGTGAGTTTCTTGCATTGTGCAGGGGGTTGAACTAGATGACCCTGGAGGTCCCTTCCAACTCTATGATTCTATGATACCAACTTTAAAATAATCAAATGTGTACCCCAGAAGTTAGCTACGTATTGTGTGATCTAAAAGCTTAGGCAGATCATAGTTATTTCAGAAGTGTACACAGTTCATCTGATGGCTTACAGAAGTACGACAGACCAACAATGTAAGATGACCACCTTCATGTCACTAAGACCAAGCAGGTAGATATGCAGGAGGTGGGCATGTGTTCCTGGCTTTGTAGGTAGGAGGCGAAATGATCTGTAAGACGTTCTTCCTGTGTTCTATCAGACACATACCATCTGCCAGCGGCTTTTTCATAAGGTGAAAAGGAACAAGCCCGCCGAGTGAACAACAAGATGTTCCATTGTTGTCTTTTCTTTCCCTTCCTTTTCCAGCTAGGCTATCACAGCTGCTACAGATGTGACAAACAATTAATTTAGTGCCCAGCTGTTAAATATTTACTACCTTTTTTTGATACACCGTACAAGAAATTGTTTTGAAAGATACAGCGATTGCATTGTGGGCTGAACAAGGAAACGGAAAGCAACTGATGGATTTCTGCTGGTATTTTCAGTAAACTCTTGCCCCCTGGATGGTGCTTTCACCAGGGTAAGTTGAACAATAGGGATCCTCTTAGCTGCTACTCAAAGGCACTTTGGAGATGGTCTGTTGCAGCGGTCCCCAACCTTTTTGGCACCAGGGACCAGTTTTCGGAAGACAATTTTTCCACAGACCAGGGTGGTGGTGGTAGTGGATGCTTTTGGGATGATACAATTGTGCGCTTTATTTCTATTAGTTTGGTGTGGTTGTTAAGTGTGCGGACTCTTATCTAGGAGAACTGGGTTTGATTTCCCACTCATCTACTTGCAGCTGCTGAAATGGCCTTGGGTCAGCCATAGCTCTCATAGGAGTTGTCCTTGAAAAGGCAGCTTCTGTGAGAGCCCTCTCAGCCCCATCCACCTCACAGGTGTCTGTTGTGGGAGAGGAAGGTAAAAGAGATTGTGAGCCACTCTGAGACTCTGAAATTCGGAGTGGAGGGCAGGATATAAATTCAATGTATTATTATTATTATTATTATTATTATTATTATTATTATTATTATTATTATTATTACATTGTAATATATAATGAAATAATTGTACAACTCACGGCCCTGTTGCTCACAGGCCACAGACTGGTACTGGTCCACAACTTGGGGGTTGGGAACCCCATGTCTATTGCATTGAGCATGGTTTACTGTTAAACAACAGAGGTAGCTATGAGTCCTAATGCTCTATATTTGTATCAGTAAACATAGCTCTCATTCTTCAAGTACAGATATGTCTCTGGATGTCACAAGAAACCCTCTCAGCTGGAGGGCTATTTAGACATTTTATGGAAAATGCTCACATGCCTGTGTTCCGTCAGAGGTAATAATGGATGAACTTTGCTCATATCTTAACGTTGAAATGGCTAGGAATTTAATGCTAAAGCCTTCAGCTGCTCTCCGTAAGCTAAAAGGACAAAAAATGAAGGCCAGGTGTGGTGGGGATAACAGAAAATATAATAAAAAGCCATTCAAAAGCTAGAGGAGATCTTGGTTATAGAACTTTCTAGAGCAGGGGTGTGAAACTCATTCGTTATGAGGGCCAGATCTGACATAAATGAGACCTTGTCAGGCTGGGCCGTGTGTGTACCTATTTGAGATTAGGTAGCAGAGATATGAACTTTTTAAAGGATACAAACACAACTATTTTTCTTTAAACCCTTAAAATAATACATGCTTAAAACATTAACACTTGTTGGTCTTAAAGGTGCTTTCTTTGTATTTCTCTGGTAGGATCCAGGGAACTGGGTAAAGGAAGCTCTGGCTCTTTCCTTCCCTCCCCAGGGAACCAGGAGGGAGAGGAGCCTCAACCAATGGAGAATGGTTTTGCTCTGCAGCTTCTGTATGATTCAGCAAGCCTGGCAAAGCAAGCTGTGATGCAGAAGGAAGTAAGAGAGAGGGAGAAGGAAGCAGATGACAGCCAGTTCCTCGGGGGCCCGATAGGAGCCCTCTGAGGGCCTGATTCGGTCCCCAGGCCTCATGTTTGACACCCCTGTTCTAGAACTTGTTCAGGAAGTACACAGCTGATTTTTCTCAAGGCTTTCCTGACCTCACCCACAGTTCTCGGCATGACTTAATCAAAAATATTCTTTATGTCCAAGATTTATTTTAAAAAAAGAAAGACTGAAACGTTTTGCTCAAATATAGAAAATTGTTTTCCTTTCCTGGCTCTAAAGGAGCTTCTTAGGGAAATAATATTATATGAGACAAGACAAGCCTTTATTGGCTTATATACAAATATTGAGGGTTGGGCAGGTTACAGATTAGGACAGTACAGAGTGCATGCAGAATAAAATTAGGATTACAAGGTATAAACAAGGTAGCAACATAGTAATATCTGACACATAGTACTACTTATCAGGATAGCTGTATAAAGAAACTTTGCTACTATTTCAGTTATTTCCGAATCAGAATGATCAAGCAAGAAAAGAACCTTAAAATCATCTGGAGTCTCTAAAATCTGGGCCAATATGGGATTCAGTTTGGTGTAGTGGTTAAGTGTGCGGACTCTTATCTGGGAGAACCGGGTTTGATTCCCCACTCCTCCACTTGCACCTGCTGGAATGGCCTTGGGTCAGCCATAGCTCTGGCAGAAGTTGTCCTTGAAAGGGCAGCTGCTGTAAGAGCCTTCTCCAGCCCCACCCACCTCACAGGGTGTTTGTTGTGGGGGAGGAAGGTAAAGGAGATTGTGAGCTGCTCTGAGACTCTTCGGAGTGGAGGGCGGGATATAAATCCAATATATTCTTCTTCTTCAAAAGATCCCAGCAGGACGCCAAATAGAGAGGACACTGGAGAAGAACATGGATGACAGTCTCAGCACAATCCATTTTACATGGACAGTACCTACTCATTATATTGGTTATACATCCAAGCACTCTAAGCTACCCAAATTAATATTCCAAACCGGTCATTTACAGTTTTAGCCACCTCAACAACTGTGTCCCAGGACATGTTTTTTTGTAGAAAAAGCCCAGCATGAACTCATTTGCATATTAGGCCGCACCCCCTAATGCCACCATTGTTTTGAGCAGGGGTTTTTTTGTAGAAAAAGCCCAGTATGAACTCATTTGCATATTAGGCTACACCCCTTCACACCAAACCAGCTGGAACTGCATTTCTGTGCATTTCTGCTCATAAAAAGCCCTGATCCTGTAGCGTATGCTTCACTGGAGTGATGGCTGTTGTTACAATATGCAGTTCATAGGACATGTTCAGGGTCAGCAGGCACACCTTGGCAACTTCAAGTATTGGTGGTGGGGGGGCCTTACTGACATTCGTGTCTTGTGGCTCTCAAATATCTGAGATGTATTCTATGTGGCTCTTACATTAAGCAAGTTTGGCCATCCCCGGGGCAGGGGTTTGGGGAGACGAGGGTTCTCAGTAGGATATGATGCCACTCCTCCAAAGTAGGAAATAAGCAGCCAGTAGGATATGATGCCACCCCTCCAAAGCAGGGGAACTGATCTTTGCCATCTGGAGCTCAGTTGTAATTCCTGGAGATCTCCAGTTCCCACCTAAAAGATAGCATCCTTATCCAAACCCAACCAGTTGCTTGAAATTATCCCAAAACAACCTTAATAAAACCCAAGATCCGTCATATGATAATGTTTGTAATAAAATGAGGCATCGGTAAGCACAGAAAGAATAAATGCGAATGCAAAATGTGTTTCCCCTTCTCCGTTCCCCTGCTGTGTTTGATCAAAACCCTACCACCCAACTATATCACTATTAACAGAGGAATTTGGCATACTGTGAACTTCATGAGTTTCATGGTGTGTTGAAGATTTGTTTTTCCTGTAACTTAATGGTCCTGTTTACTAAATATTTGCATATTTTGCTGGCATTCTGGATGCTCAAAAATTGGACAATTTGTAACCTGGAAATGTACAAATCTCCCATTTACGTGAGTCTTCCCCATTACACGTTTTGCCCTGAAATATGCTTTGCGTTAATGGAACATTGAGTTTGTGTAATGAAACAAAAGGGAGGAGGGAATGACAAAATGGAGTTTATTCAACCAAATCCATGTTTGTAATAGTGTGCCTGAGAGCATTCAGCAACCCAGAAATTTTTAAAAAAGGAAAGAGAGAAGTCATCATGAGTCCTGACGAGGGGGAGCTGGAAGGGTTAACAGATCTGGAAGAGTTGCCAGTCAGCTTCTCAGCTGAACAACCAGCAGCTGGCCCATCAATCACTCTCCCCATATTCCAGGCACCAGCGCCAGCTGTTGACAATCAATCTCCTCCAAGCTCTCCCCCTCCCATCTCAAGAGTTCGAAGCAGGCTCTGGAAAGAACTTTCAGAGCGAAGACATGAGGCACACCGATGCTTCAGATCTCTCAGCCCTGAGTTCTAGCAGAGTCGCTGCCACCCAGGGAGCAGGCTGATTGTGGCTCCCATATAACTCCCACCCAGGACCTGGTAACCTCATGGAAGCAACAGGTTGATTCTCTGGCTTGCATCCATGCTCCTTCCTGATTCCAGATCCTGACCTGCTTGAATTCCTTGGCACCCTGACCCTTTGGCTTTTGGACACTGATTTCTGATTCTGGTTTGTGATTTTGCTTTGGTGACTTGACCCCTGCTTGACTTCCTGGACTTTGACCTTGGACTGGCATTGGACTCTCGCCTGCCTGCGCCCTGGGAACGTGACACCCTGATTCTACCACATTTAATCCCACTCTTCCTTCCATGAACTCAGAACTGTCTATGGGGATTGCCAACCCCCAGACCCCAGAGGGGATTCCTGGCTTGGGGAGGGGGGCTCCAATCTGTTGCCAGCCAACAAGCCACTGTGGGAAAACCCACCCCCAAACAGGGACATAATTGTGTAACATCCCTGACACAATGATGTCGCTTAGAAGTGATGTCATTGCTCTGGAGATGTCGCACTATGACGCTCAGGTGTTGGTTTAAATTCTATGGTTTGTAGCAAAAAAAAAACCCATAGTTTTTGCCCAAAACCTAGCGTGTTGTGCACAGAATTGGCAATGTGATGGCGTCACTTCTGGGTGAAGCCTGCCAGAGCAGCTCCAGGATCCCATCACCAGTAGCCAGGGAGGACCTGGCAACCCTATTGTCTACATGATTGTCCCCTCCTCCATTTTAGTTTCATAACAACCCCGTGAAAGAGACTTCACTACAATAAAATAAGTGGCCCTAGATTACCCAGTGCTGATGGTAGGGTGGATATTTGAACACAAGCAGGGTCTTCTCTGTAGAAAAAGCCCAGTTGGGATAATTTGCATATTAGGCCACACCCCCTGACATCACCATTGTTTCACATAGGGCTTTTTTGTAGAAAAAGCCCAGCAGGAACTCCTTTGCATATTAGGCCAACCCAGCCCCATAACTAGGGCCCGCAGGGGGAGGGGCTCTTTTAAATTGTGCAGGAGGCTGGTGACTGCTCCTGCCATCCCTCTGGCAAAACTTAGACTCCACCAATCAGCTGATTTCTAGGTCCTATAAATGGCATGGGAGGGGCAGCAACTGCTCCTCGATGCCCCTCCCATGTGATTTAAATCATGCAGGAGACAGGCATCAGTCCGGGGATGAGGGGGGCCCAAAAAACTGTCAGAGGGCCAGGCCCCATGGGCCTCTGGTTAGCTACAGGCCTGGGCCACAGACCTTGACATCACCATTATTTCATTCAGGGCTTTTTTTGTAGAAAAAAACCCAGCAGGAACTCATTTGCATATTAGGCCACACCCCCTGATGCCAAGCCACCTGTAACTGCATTCCTACTTTTTTTTTAAAAAGGCCTGGAACACAAGTACCTCTAGACTTAAGGTTAGATCCAACCAGCTCTTCTGCTAATAAAAACAAGAGGATAGGCTCCACTCTGAATATTTTTAAAAAAAGGCTATGATGGGCATCATGGTACTTAAATGGACAATAGCCATGTGGAATAGGGTCTGGAGTGCAAAAGAGAATTTGGTGAGCCTGAACAAAAAAGCTGATGAGTACAACCCCTAGTTCAGCACCCTTTGGAGACCCGGTTTGGTGTAGTGATTGTATGGACTCTTATCTGGGAGAACTGGGTTTGATTCCCCCACTCTTCCACTTACAGCTGCTGGAATGGCCTTGGGTCAGCCATAGCTCTCACAGAGCTGTCTTGAAAGGGCAGTTTCTGTGAGAGCTCTCTCAGCCCCAACTGCCTCACAAGGTGTCTGTTGTGGGTGAGAAAGGTAAAGGAGGTAAAGTCACTCTGAGACTCTGAGTTTATAGGGCTCTTAGTACAGGGCCTACTGTAAGCTCCAGGAAGATTAGCTACATCAGGGCTGCATGGCCTAATATGCAAAGGAGTTCCTGCTACAAAAAAAGCCCTGCGTGCGAGGAAGGTTAGACTGCGAGAAAGTGGCAGGACCAAGGTCACCCATCATGAAAGCCAGTGTGGTGTGGTGGTTCCAGTTTTAGTGCAAAAGAGTGCCTGTATGCAAGTAAGCATTTAGCCATGAATTGATGATATCTTTGGACTAATCTTCAAGGCTGCAATTAAATAACAAGCTACAGAGAGGATAATAGCCTTAATATTGCCAGGCATCAAAGATAATAAACGGTAATCATGTGAACATACTGGAAAGTGTGAAATCAATGGAAAAATAAAAGAAGATATCATAGAAGAAAATAAATCACTATCGAATAAAAAATAAGTAAGTGTTTCTGGGTGTTTTTACACTGACAGTTTGTGACTCTCTATCACTGCGTTGGAAACTCACCTTTTACATTACCTAACATTCTCACAACTGTTTTGCATCGTTGCTGCCCGAAGCATCTACATTTGTTTTGGTGAGATGAGTTTTGGAGCTGCTGCTGCAACATTTTCCTCTACTCTAGTTTTGATCTGGCTTTTTCTCTACAGGCATTTCAAACTTGTATTGTAGAAGTTTCCATGTGTTTTAAAAGACCCCTCCAAAAGCCACAAGGTGCAGTAATTTGCATGAGAACTGACAGCACTTGAATTTTTTACATATCATCACTTGCCTCATCTCGTGATTTAAATGTGTATTGTTTTTGCAGTGTTGACACGATTTCCAAGCAATCGTATACATTTCACTAAGCACTGGTATTCTAGCTGCCCTCTGATCAGAGACGCTCCCCCCTCCCCAAATTGAAACGCTTAAATGTAAAAGGAAAATAATTAAAGCGAAACAGTGGCAGTCGATCTGAAGACTCTGATTGAGAGTGATTGCTGAGGAGTGCCCTGCTCCACCTCTTTGCATTTTAAGCTGCGCCTTGCCAAAGGCGCGAGCCTTTGGCGCGAGCCGAAGGGCGAGAGCTAAAGGGCTCTTGGCCTGTGGCTCTTCGCCTAGGGGCTCTCTAAGGAGCAGGAACCCAGATCCCTGGCTTCTTTGTTCTCCAAATAAGGTAAGTTCCCAATAAGGTAAGTTTAGGTAAGTTGACCCGCCAGAAGGGGAGCCACTTAAACAGCATTTAAAGAGGACTGTATATTTTAATATATATATATATACAATGAAGATAGAATGCCAGCAGGGGGTTGGGGGCTTTCCAGTGTTTTGCACTGAGTGTCACATGTATGACTATCTGCCCAAAGGACAGAAGTCTTGGGTGTGTGCTCGATGCAAGGAGCTCCTGGTCCTCAGGGAACGAGTTCGTACCCTTGAGGCCGAGGTGACTGCCCTGGAGAAGCAGAGACGGTCAGTTAGGCACTTGGGGAAGACTCTCGGGGGCGTATTAGATGAGCCCCGCTCTGAACGTAGCAGCCCCGTTGCTGCCAGAGAGCGTGAGGGTCGAGAGGGAACAGGGCACCGTGCTGAGGATAAGGGGAATGCGCCCTCAGAAGGGACCTCTTCTTCGGTCGGTGAGCGGGAATCCTTTCGCGCCAAGGAACCATCCCTGAGCAGGGGGAGAGGGGGGGTATTGGTAGTTGGTGATTCGATCATTAGGCAAGTAGACAGCCGGGTGGCGAAACCGCGTACTGACCGTATGGTGACTTGCCTGCCTGGTGCGAAGGTAGCGGACATTACGCGTGTAGTAGATAGACTGATAGACAGTGCTGGGGAGGAGCCTGTGGTCGTGGTGCATGTTGGCACCAACGATGTGGGGAAATGCAGTCGTGAGGTCCTGGAGGAAAAATTTAGGCTGCTAGGCGGGAGACTTAAGGCCAGGACCTCCAAGGTAGCCTTCTCGGAAGTGCTACCTGTTCCACGTGCAGGGCAGGAGAGACAGGCACAAATTAGAAGTCTCAATGTGTGGATGAGACGATGGTGTAAGGAGGAAGGGTTTAAGTTTGTTAGGCACTGGGATGCTTTCTGGAACAAGCCGGAACTGTACAAAAGAGACGGTCTCCACTTGTCTCCGGATGGAACCAGGCTGCTGGCGCTTAAAATCAAAAAGGTGGCAGAGCAGTTTTTAAACTAAATCTTGGGGGAAAGCCGACAGGAGATGAAATGTCTCTGGTTCGGGAGGACTCGTCTCAAAGAGATGAAGGGTTAGCTGCTATTTTTCTACCGGGTAACGGACCAGAGTTGTCCACTGTGAAGGTGACAAACAATATGGACTGTCTGCCAGAGTCTCGAGGCAGCAGGAGGAAGGTGGCGGGCCTAGCTCGCCTGGGAAATTATAGATGTTTGTATGCAAATGCTAGAAGTGTTCAAAGTAAAATTGGTGAATTGGAATGTTTAGTGTTGGGAGAAAACATAGACATTGTGGGAATTTCAGAAACTTGGTGGAATGAGGAGAATCAGTGGGACACGGTGATTCCTGGATATAAGCTATATCGGAAGGATAGGGAGGGAAGGGTTGGAGGTGGGGTGGCTCTGTATGTCAGAGAGGATATACGGTCCAGTAAGGCTGAGATCAGAGAATTAGATTCACTTTTAGAAATGCTTTGGGTTGAAATAGAGGGCCCAAAAGGAAATTTAACTATGGGAGTTTGTTATCGCCCACCAAATCAAAAGAGAGAGGACGATTATAATATGATGGAAGGCTTAAAGATAGCGGCTAAACGTAAAAACTGTGTTGTAATAGGTGATTTTAACTACCCGCAGATTGATTGGGTCAATATGTGTTCTGGTCGAGAGAAAGAGATTGAGTTTCTTGATGCTCTCAATGACTGTGCTATGGAGCAGATGGTCTCAGAACCTACCAGGGGTGGGGCGATCCTGGATTTGGTCCTAAGTAATGCCCAAGACTTGGTGAGAGATGTAAAAGTGATTGCGCCGCTTGGGAGCAGTGACCATAATGTTATTGATTTCACCGTTTGTATAAATAGGGAGTTGTCCAAAAAGACCACCACAACCACGTTTAACTTTAAAAGGGGTAAATACACTGAGATGAGGAGGCATGTGAGGAAGAAACTGAAAGGAAAGGTACATACGGTCAAAACCCTTGAGAAAGCTTGGACGCTATTTAAAACTATAATCCTAGAAGCTCAGATAAAATACATACCACAAGTTAGGAAAGGCACAAACAGGCATAAGAAAAGGCCTGCGTGGTTAACAAATAAAGTAATGGAAGCTGTAAAAGGTAAGAAGGACTCCTTTAAGCGGTGGAAAACCAGTCCAAGTGAGATTAGTAAAAGGGAACACAGGCTGTGGCAAATCAAATGCAAGACTGTGATCAGGCAGGCAAAAAGGGACTATGAGGAGCATATTGCAAAAAACATAAAGACCAACAATAAAACTTTCTTCAAATATATTAGAAGTAGGAAACCAGCCAGGGAGGCAGTGGGGCCCTTGGATGACCATGGGGTAAAAGGATTACTGAAGGAGGATAGGGAAATGGCTGAAAAGCTAAATGAATTTTTTGCCTCCGTCTTCACTGTAGAAGACGAGAACTTTTTGCCCGCCCCAGAACCACTAATTTTGGAAGGGGTGTTGAAAGACCTGAGTCAGATTGAGGTGACAAATGAGGAGGTCCTACAACTGATAGACAAATTAAAAACTAATAAGTCACCGGGTCCGGATGGCATACATCCGAGAGTTCTGAAGGAACTCAAAGTTGAACTTGTGGATCTTCTAACAAAAATCTGTAATCTTTCATTGAAATCTGCCTCCATTCCTGAGGACTGGAAGGTAGCAAATGTCACCCCCATCTTTAAAAAAGGTTCCAGAGGAGATCCGGGAAACTACAGGCCAGTCAGTCTGACTTCAATACCGGGAAAGTTGGTAGAAACCATTATCAAGGACAGAATGAGTAGGCACATTGATGAACACGGGTTATTGAGGAAGACTCAGCATGGGTTCTGCAAGGGAAGATCTTGCCTCACTAACCTGTTGCATTTCTTTGAGGGGGTGAACAAACATGTGGACAAAGGAGACCCGATAGATGTTGTTTACCTTGACTTCCAGAAAGCTTTTGATAAAGTTCCTCATCAAAGGCTCCTTAGAAAGCTTGAGAATCATGGAGTAAAAGGACAGGTCCTCTTGTGGATCAAAAACTGGCTGAGTAATAGGAAGCAGAGAGTGAGTATAAATGGGCAGTCTTCGCAGTGGAGGACGGTAAGCAGTGGGGTGCCGCAGGGCTCGGTACTGGGTCCCATGCTTTTTAACTTGTTCATAAATGATTTAGAGTTCGGAGTGAGCAGTGAAGTGGCCAAGTTTGCGGATGACACTAAATTGTTCAGGGTGGTGAGAACCAGAGAGGATTGTGAGGAACTCCAAAGGGATCTGTTGAGGCTGGGTGAGTGGGCGTCAACGTGGCAGATGCGGTTCAATGTGGCCAAGTGCAAAGTAATGCACATTGGGGCTAAGAATCCCAGCTACAAATACAAGTTGATGGGGTGTGAACTGGCAGAGACTGATCAAGAGAGAGATCTTGGGGTCATGATAGATAACTCACTGAAAGTGTCAAGACAGTGTGCGTTTGCAATAAAAAAGGCCAATGCCATGCTGGGAATTATTAGGAAGGGAATTGAAAACAAATCAGCCAGTATCATAATGCCCCTGTATAAATCGATGGTGCGGTCTCATTTGGAGTACTGTGTGCAGTTCTGGTCGCCGCACCTCAAAAAGGATATTATAGCTTTAGAGAAGGTGCAGAGAAGGGCAACTAGAATGATTAAAGGGCTGGAGCACTTTCCCTATGAAGAAAGGTTGAAACACTTGGGACTCTTTAGCTTGGAGAAACGTCGACTGCGGGGTGACATGATAGAAGTTTACAAGATAATGCATGGAATGGAGAAAGTAGAGAAAGAAGTACTTTTCTCCCTTTCTCACAATACAAGAACTCGTGGGCATTCGATGAAATTGCTGAGCAGACAGGTTAAGACGGATAAAAGGAAGTACTTCTTCACCCAAAGGGTGATTAACATGTGGAATTCACTGCCACAGGAGGTGGTGGCGGCCACAAGTATAGCCACCTTCAAGAGGGGTTTAGATAAAAATATGGAGCACAGGTCCATCAGTGGCTATTAGCCACAGTGTATGGAGCACAGGTCCATCAGTGGCTATTAGCCACAGTGTATGGAGCACAGGTCCATCAGTGGCTATTAGCCACAGTGTATGTGTGTATATAACATTTTTTGCCACTGTGTGACACAGAGTGTTGGACTTGATGGGCCGTTGGCCTGATCCAACATGGCTTCTCTTATGTTCTTATGTTCTTATGTTCTTAAGACTCAAAAAACTCTGGATCAAACTGAACGTAAAAACACACTCTATCTTCAGATTTCCACACAAGCAGACTCTCTGTTCCATCGGACTGTCTGAGAATCTGCCAAATAATCCATTAAGTCATTATGCCTGGCCAAGAAGAACAGTTTTCGGGAGGGCAGTCAAAATCCGTGGATCCTTCTGTGATATACATCTATCCATCCAGACATCATGTTCATAACTGGAGAGAGTGATCTCTGTTAACCATTGTGAATTATATGCTTCTGGATCACGTTGCTCAGTGTAGCTACCACTGGTCTGTAAAATTCTTAAAACATGAAATGCAATGGCTTCAAAATAAATCTAGCATTGTTCACTTCAGGCTTTCCCCCACCAATCAAGCAAGGGTAAGAAGGGTTCACCTTCGTCAAAACCGGTTTCTGAAGGATTATCCCGAACCTACTTATCTTTCGCTACTTCTGTTGCCATTTTAACCTAACGTTAATTTAAATAGGAGTTCAAAAAGAAAGTGGAAGGAGACTGGAGCATCGCCTCTCCCCCCACTTCCGCTATAGAATATGGATCATGAACCTTGGGAACTCAATTGCATTTCAGATCTGCTGCGGCCTTTCTCGCAGTCCTTGGGAGTTCTGCATAATTATCTTTAATCCTTACGGCTGCTGTGCTGACTCAGTACTCCGAAAATCTGGGAAAATAGAGAGAGAAAGAGATGGACTTACCTTTTTTTTCTAGTTTGTTCTCCAAACCCCACTTTAAAAAAAAAAAAAAGTACAGGTGAATAATCTATATTTCAAAGAAAGATGACCTTTATTTAAATGGAATCTTTCTTTCAATATCTGAAATGAGAAAGTGATTAAGGTTCAGATTGATAGGCAAGCTGTATTTTAGGAACAGATAAGCTTAAAGGTCAGACACTGTCACACGGAGGATTTTGACTTTTTAAATATTTAAGTCTTTCATAAGAAGCTGGGTTTATGCATGTTTGGCACATTTTTTTTTTAAATCTAGACTGAAAGTATCTTTCATTTTCATAAAACTCAGTTTTTCTGCAAGAGCCAGATCCAATTTATAGTACCACGCTCTGGGATCTGTACTCTGTCTTCTTCTGTGCATCAGATGCATGGTGCAGAGGTTCTCCTCAGAAGATTTCAACAGAAGCCTCTACCATAGGGAGGAGCTGTAGCTCAACTGGTAGAACATCTGCTTAGGTTCCATGTTCGATCCCTGGCATTTCCTGTTAAAACAATCAGGTAGTAGGTGATGTGAAACCCTGCCTAAGAGCCTGGAGCTTGCAATCATATTGGAAGAAGGGCAGAGAGAGAAGCAGATGGATCCTTAAGATTCTGTATGATTTTCTGAAGCTCTTCACGAAAATGAGGTCCTAATATCCGGAGATGCTCATTTAGCGGCTTTCAGTCTTCTGCGGAACTAGGGCCCTTATCGGATTCCAACTTGCAGCGACTTGAACAGAAGATATCCCCCCCCCCCCCCCGGAAAAGGAATAAGTGGCTGTGTCACCATTTGAACTTTACCCGTGGAATTTTTCCGGGATAGTTCTATCTGTTAAGCACGGCGTATGTTCTGTGTTTTGGTACTTTGCAGGGTTGCTTCCATAAACACGACAACTGTGTAGTTTCTATCCCAGTACGCCAGGGAGTTTTTTGGGAAGCCAAGACCTCCACAAATCACCTTGAATTATAAAGTGCATGAAGGCATAAAGCAAATCTCTCTCTCTCTCTCTTGAATGCATGACCCCCTAACAGGCAGCGAGATGAAGGATACTGTTGTTGATCCATGCATTTAAACAGCCCCAAATGACTATGCATGCTGACGGGCAGGCTAGCCAATTGCCGATAATGATATGCATGCGATGTGCTGCAGGGATCCAAAGCTGCACTGTGAAGACCAAATGCCGCATAGACATTTCTGCAGGTGTCTCACACGTCGGATGCCTTCACATGGGAAAGCTAAAGCTGTGGAAATAAACCATCAGCTTTCATACGTCACGGGCTTTGCACACAGATGTATTCCCTCCTCTGTTACAAGGATACATCGCAAGGATAAATGCTGGCATTAAAAGCGACATGGATATTCTTACCAGAAACACAGAAAAAGCTTCACGGATTCAAACGGGGCATGTTTCCATCATGAGCCTTAATAGTGTACTATAGGAAGAAAACCAGCGAGAATCCGGCAGCACCTTAAAGACTAACACAAAATTGTGGCAGGGTATGAGCTTTTGTGGGTTAGTAGTGCCCAGGGGTCGTTTGGTAGAAAAATAAGTGGCGGAGCTCATTAGTATAACTCATTAGCGTATGACACCACCATCCCCAGCCAAAAGCAACCTGACACAAGAAAGGAGAATCCCGGGTGAGCGAGGCCTGCTTGGGTTGGCTAGAGATCCAGCCAGCCCAAGCAGGCCTTGCTTGCCTGGGTTCTCCCGGGCTGCACCCCCCACCCCCAGTTAAAAGGCCAGCAAGCCACCTCTCACCCAAAATCACATAAGAAGTGGAGAAAGGGTGGTGCAGGCTTCTCCAAGGGTTAATGAGGGCTGCTGGGTGTGTGGCATGGCCGGCTGGCTGCCCGCTCTCCTAATCCAGGGATTGTTATGTAGCTGCACCTACTATTCAATGGACAAGGTAGGTGGGGCGGAAGAGAGGGAACCCCCAGAAAGGTTCAGGAGCTGTGCTCCTGTGAGCTCCTGCTGAATCTGAAGCCTGGTAGTGCGTCTCAAAAAACTCATACCCAGCCTCAAATTTTGTTAGTCTTTATTGTGTGGCTGGACTTGTCCTCTTCTTTCCTGCTGCAGACAGACTAACGCTGCTACCTCTATAGGAAGAAGAAATCACTGTTAAGCTTCTTGGCATGTCCTCTAGCTATACTCCTAAGGAAAAAAATGCAGGTTCCTGACCAGATGGCTTTACAATCCAATTTTGAAGAGGGAGGGAGAAAACGACAGGTGAAGAAAAGGTGAAGCTAGGATAATAAAAGCATGAACAAATGTAAGTTTTGAGGAACGGTTGGAAGAGTACCAATTTAGTTGTGAGGTTTGGCATATAAACTAACAGTGTACTCTTGGGCACATCTATTCAGATGTAAGTCTGACTATGTTCTTTCGTGCTTATTTCCAGGAATCGATGACTAGGATTGCACTCTACAAATACCAAATGCAGAGATTTATGCAGTTGGCATCATATCTCAAGTTACGCTATAAAAGAACTCTAAAATTGGCCAAGGGTCATTCATGGGACATCAGTCCAGAATGTGTCAATGATGCACACGTCAATGCTGTTGACCCAATTTAAATATGATGCAAACAACGTGGTTCCCTGCAGGAATATTTTTCCCCCTTTTTATCACTCTGGGCAGGAGTCATTTTGTAGGGAAAGAGGGGGCGGATCTCATTAGCATAACTCATTAGCATATGCTGACCCCCCCCATCCAAAAGCAACCTGATGCAAGAAAGGAGAGCCCCAGGTGAGTGAGGACTGCTTGGGCTGGCTAGAGACCCAGCCAGCCCAAGCAGGCCTCACTCGCCTGGGGCTCTCCTGGGCCACCCCCTTACCAGTCAAAAGGCCAGCAAGGGGCTTCTCCAGGGGTTAATGAGGGCTGCTGGGGGTGTGGCAAAGATTCTGGTGACTGGTTGGCTGCCCACTCTCCAAATCCAGGGATTATTATGCAGCTACACCTACTATTCAATAGACAAGGTAGGTGGGGAGGAAGAGGAGGAGCCCCCAGAAAGGTTCAGAAGCTGCGCTCCTGTGAGGTCCTGCTGAATCTAAATCTTGACTCTGGGTATCCCATTGAAACTGGCCCAGAGTGGCATCGATTGACCATACAGTTAAGTAAACACCATGTAAATCCCCAGAGTTAAGTTATTGCGTTTTCTATTGAGTTAGATCTTCCTCTCTTTACCAAGGAAGGCATATGTCTATTTCAAAGATTATTAAAGGTTATTTGGCAGTTCAGTTTTCCAAAATTGCATGCAAATGAAGTCATTCAAAGGTTTTTATTAATTTCCTCATGCCTGCTTTAGCGGGGGGTTTTTTCCAGCAATAATAAAACAGCCAAATTGCTTTACCTCAGAAGTGTGATTATGAAGTACACAGCTAATTATTTAGTTTAACTATGGGCAATTTAATCCTTTTGATTTCATCTCCGTTGGTGTTTTTGCCCCCCCCCCACCATTGCATATGGTTATTTTAAATGGACCTTATTACTTTAGTTAAAAACAGTCTCTAGATGTCATGACTTTGGGAACAGAAGAAATCGGTTAAAGTGTTGGATGGCTAACAAATTTGGGATCGGCAGGTTTGGGAGCTGAATTAACAATGTGGGACTGTTGGCCAGTGTTCATTTAATAAAATAAATGGTTTCCATTTGCTAGTAAAACTGTTACCATTCCACGGAAAGAAGAAGAAAAATCTCCATCCTTTGTAAAGATCAGAGGTCAAAATGGCAAATTGTTCCTATTTTCTATGTCACTTTCGATAACTTTGAGAGTTTTATGAGCCCTGACAACTGTAGATTGGCTTCGATGGGTTGTAGAAAGAAGTAAATACAGTGAGGGAGGGTATGGGAGATGAAGCACACAAAGATCAATGTTTAGACTGAGTGGGAATGTTATTGGCTTGCGAACAATTTTGTTCGGGGGTGGAAGGAACAGCTTACTCTTTTCCCCCTTGGTGCAAGCCAATCGTTTGGAGAGAAATTGCATAACCCACAAAATTAGGAGAATACTTGAGTTTAAGTCAAGACAGTCTGGGCAAGTGGTACTGTGTCATCTTTTTTTAGCTGCCACTGTGAGAAAGTTATTGTGGACTACCCAACCTGTTTTTCTCCAACCTGCCCCCCCCTAACTTCCACAACAATATTATATAGATTTGTAAGACCAATTGAAGAAGACTGTAGATTTATACCCTGCCCTTCTCTCTGAATCAGAGTCTCAGAGTGGCTTACAATATCTTTTATCTTCTTTTCCCCATGACAGACACCCTGTGGTGGGTGGGGCTGAGAGAGCTCTCACAGCAGCTGCCCTTTCAAGGACAACCTCTGCCAGAGCTATGCTGACCCAAGGTCATTCCAGCAGATGCATGTGGAGGAGTGGGGAATCAAACCCGGTTCTCCCAGATAAGAGTTCGCACACTTCACCAACTGGCTCTCAAACAATTTCCATTATCAGTTTCCACTAACACAGAGAGAACATAGAGTTTGAGTCCAGTAGTACAAAAACAAAGATAGAACATAACCACTGTTGTACATATCAATGGAAATTATCTGGACATGAAGGTGAGAATTATCCAAAAATAATAATAAGGATCTTGGAAACAGGAACCTTTTCTGCACATTCTAGTTACCTGAATTTTTTGGAATCGGTCCTCAAGCACTGGAATTGGTTCAAGCACAGTTCTGCCAGATGTCTGCCTCCCCCAGGTATTTTTTTTATAATTGTGGAGTCAATTTATTTTTATCCACATTTGGAGAACCAGTTTGGTGTAGTGGTTAAGCGTGCGGACTCTTATCTGGGAGAACCGCGTTTGATTCCCCACTCCTCCACTTGCACCTGCTAGCATGGCCTTGGGTCAGCCATAGCTCTGGCAGAGGTTGTCCTTGAAAGGGCAGCTGCTGTGAGAGCCCTCTCCAGCCCCACCCACCCCACAGGGTGTCTGTTGTGGGGGAGGAAGGTAAAGGAGATTGTGAGCCGCTCTGAGACTTTTCGGAGTAGAGGGCGGGATATAAATCCAATATCTTCTTCTTAAATAATGAGGATTTACAAGGGAGGGTGCTTTTATCGTGTCATTATCAGTGGTTTCACAACACCGCCTTTTAAAAAATGCCCCTAAAATAGCAATATAATGCTGTAGTATTGCAATGATAGTTTAAGTAGATTCTCTGAAATCCCAGCTTGCATTAAAATAAAGTAAAACTCTAGCTCTCTCTCTCTCACTGAGTCAAGACTTTTCTTACATCATGAAGGAGGGCACTGGAGACTTACTTTAAAAAAAAAAGTTGGGAATGTCAAACCAGGGTTTTGGAAACAGAGATTCATATCCCCATTCAGCTGTGAAGCTGATTGGATAATCCATGAGTCAATCATTCTTTCACTATTTAATCTGCCTCACAGGGTTGTTATGAGGGTAAGAGAAGAGAGACTGATTCCGCTCTCACCTTTCTCCAGGGCAGGCTTCCGTTTCTGTGCGGAGCAAGCTGGCAATTTCCCACCAGTTGCTTCACGTCGCCATTTTGCGCAGGACAAACCAGCGATTTGCTGCACTGCAGTGTAAACCTGTTTTTTTCTCAGGTTTACACTGCGGCGCAGCAAATCGTGGGTTTGCCCGCGCAAAATGGTGGCGTGGAGCAACTGGTGCGAAATCGCCAGCTTGTGCCGCACAGAAACGGAAGCCTGCCCTGGAGAAAGGTGAGAGTGGAGTCAGCCTAATGCTCACTTTCCCGAGCTTCTTGAAAGATGGGCAGGATAAAAATGAAATAAGCAAAAATCCCACCCACATCAGCAGCCACAGGGATTTCCCCCTCCCTTCTCCTTGGATTAATCACATGAGTCTTCCTACCCCCTCAAGGATCACATAATGGACTGCAGAGTGGTGCATAGATTTGGCTACGTGATGGCAGCAAACCTAACTGATTGTCTGGCCGGTTTAAATGAAAGCGATTCTGAAAAGGGCAGGTATTCGTTGGCTTTGCTGGAAACATCCATCCCGGTGTAAAACTGTTACAGATGAGTCTGTCCATTCTTCTTTTTGACGTGGGATATTTCTCCAAGGCAATGGCATTTCAGCGATCAATATTTCTATTATTTATTTATATCCCCCCCTCCAAAAAGCAAGCAAAAAGAGGATAGAGATAAATATATATATATATATATTTGCTAAAGGACCAGGTAAACAGATTCGTGATATATCTCCCATGATCAATGACATGCAGATGGCGAATCATGAATGCCCAATTTTGCTTTAATTACTTTAATTAGCATTAAATGATTATAAGGTGACTGTATATGCATGATGATACCGCAGCTCCAATGATCTGCACAGGAAGTGTACAGCTGCATTCTTCATAATGTCAGCGAAACCTTTTATGAGGCGATTAGCATTGTATGGGCATGTGACACTCCAGCGCACCCATTCCTGGAAGAAGCTTCATGTTCTTTTCTGAAGCAGACAAATGGTCCAGCCGTGCACACCCATTCACTGTTATGTGGCTAGAGAGCTACACTGATTACAGAAAAGAACAGTCATGCAGTCACGGCCAAGGTTGATGAGCAAAGGATGAAAGGAATGGGTTCAAAGGAGGGCAACAATGATGGTGAGGGGTATGGAGACCAAGTCCTATGAAGAAAGGTTGAAGGAGCTGGGCATATTTAGTCTGGAGAGGCGGTGGCTGAGAGGTGATATAATCACCATCTTCAAGTACTTGAAAGGCTGTCATATTGAGGATGGTGCAGAATTGTTTTCTGTGACCCCAGAAGATAGGATAGGTTGAAATTAAGTCAGAAGGGTTTCCAGCTCAACATTAGGAAGAACTTACTGAAAGTTAGAGTGGTTCCTCAGTGGCACAGGCTTCCTCGGGAGGTGGTGGGCTCTCCTTCCGTGGAGGTTTTTAAACAGAGGCTAGATGGCCATCTGACAAGAATACAGATCCTGCGAATTTAGGGGGAGGTATCTGTGAATTTCCTGTATTGTGCAGGGGGTTGGACTAGATGACCCTGAAGAGATCCCTTCCTACTCTATTATTCTATATATGAGAGTAGGGAACACGCATAATTTCACTAGTCCCATCCTAGTGATTCATTCATGTTTCTGTGGATCCAACACCACCACTGTGGTGGTAAAGTGCAGTGAATAAACTGAGGATCTGGGAAACCCAGGTTTGAATTGTTTGAATTGACTTGGGCCTGTATTGCTCAACATCTTTATTAATGATTTGGATGGAGGAAATGCTTATTAAATTTGCAAATTGGGAGGGGTTGCAAATACAGTAGAAGACAGAAACAGGATGACCTTGACAGCTGGAAAACTGGGCTAAAACCACTAAAATGAATTTTAACAGGGATAAATGTAAAGTTCTACATTTAGATAGGAAAAATCCAATGCATGGTTATAGGATGAGGGAGACTTGTCTTAGCAGAAGTATATGCAAAAAGGATTTAGGGGTCTTAGTGGTCCATATGCTGAACATGAGTCAACAGTGTGATGTTGTGGCTAAAAAGGCAAATGCAATTTTGGGCTGTATCAACAGAAGTATGGTGTCCAGATCACGTGAAGTGATGGTATCACTTTACTCTGCTCTGGTAAGACCTCACCTGGAGTATTGTATTCAGTTTTGGGCACCGCATTTTAAGGATATAGACAAGCTGGAATGGGTCCAGAGGAGGGCAACGAAAATGGTGAGGGGTCTGGAGGTATTTGTAAGTTTCTTGCATTGTGCAGGGGGTTGGACTAGATGAGCCTGGAGGTCCCTTCCAACTCTATGATTCTATGAATTCACACCCTGTCATGGAAGCTTGCTGGGTGACCTTGGGCCAGTCACATTCTCTCAGAAGTCAAAGATAAATCCTAGAGTTGTTTCATGGATAAAATGAAGTAAGGGAAAAATATATGCTGCCCTGAGCAAAGGGCAGGATTTAAATGTCTAAAATAAAGTTTTCTTTCTTTCTTTCTTTCTTTCTTTCTTTCTTTCTTTCTTTCTTTCTTTCTTTCTTTCTTTCTTTCTTTCTTTCTTTCTTTCTTTCTTTCTTATCAGGAACTCCTTTGCACATTTGGCCACACACCCCTGATGTAGCCAATCCTCCTGGAGCTTACAGTAGGCTCTGTCCTAAGAGCCCTTTAAGCTCTTGGAAGATTGGCTACATAAGGGGTGTGTGGCCTAATATGCAACAAAAAAAGCCTTGTTTATATTTTATTTCCTCTCCCGATATCTCAGAGTGGTTTAAATGCATCGTCATCCAGGTACTGCTGTGGACTAGATCCTACTCACTTATCCTCAGCCACCAAGTCAGTAAAAATAACTCTCTGAACTTCAGTGGAAAAAAAATTCCTGAGTGTACAGCAGGGATCAAAAACCCTTCGTTCAACAAAAGTTATTTCTGAGGAATGAAAAATATCCCAGTCTACTCCCCCTGCCCCTTGTGACCAATTTTCGTTCTGTCCCAGAAAGAGAATGTGGACTAGAAAGAGCACCGGGAACGAAGCAGTCAACTAAGCAGCATGGAGAAAAATCCTATTTTTTAAAAAAAACTAGAGCTGATCTTTTCAAGGTCTTTTGGGGGATGCAGGAGCCCCTCAAAAGCAGCCAGAGAGCTACCAGCCTCTTTGAGACCCCTAGAATATAGGACGGCATCCTCAGTGTTGAACATTTTTTAAAACATTTCAGGTCCTTCTGTAAGGTTAACGTTGTTGCAAAAGAACAAGGAAGGATTCGTTTTCATCCTTGTATGATGGATTGCACAGGCTGTCCTGATCTCCTCAAAGCTTGGAAGAGAAGCAGACCAAACCTCCAAACCTCTCCTCACTTGAAAACCCCACTAGGGGTCACAATAAGTCGGTTGTGACTTGACAATAAAAGCATGAAATAAAATGGATGCTTGGAAATGCTGTTGTGGCCACATCTGCTCCTCGAAAAGCTTAATCTGTCGAGGTTATCATCATCCCCCTTGATAATGCATAACAATTTCTACGGGGCTTTTTTTTGGTAGCAGGAACTCCTTTGCATATTAAACCACACCTCCCTGATGTAGCCAATCCTCTTGGAGCTTACAGTAGGCCCTGTACTAAGAGCCCACTAAGCTCTTGGAGGATTGGCTACATCAGGGGGGTGGAACCTAATATGGAAAAGCGTTCCTGCTACAAAAAAAAAGCACTGAATTTCTAGTGCCAGATGTTGAGCCTCCATTGAACCACCACTGGCATGTACCTAATATCTCCAAATTGACAGCAAAAACCATATTAATTCAACTTCTCATCAGTTCCATTATTCAAAGGAGTGATGCTGCCTGAGAACAGAGAAGAGACAATGCATCTTGCCAGGGTTTTTTTTTTTTGTAGCAGGAACTCCTTTGCATATTAGGTTGCACACCCCTGATGTAGCCTATCCTCCTGGAGCTTACAGGACTTTTATTACAGGGCCTACTGTAAGCTCTTGGTGGATTGGCTACATCAGGGGTGTGTGGGCTATAATGCAAAGGCGTCCCTGCTACAAAAAATGTCCCGCATGTTGCAGAAGACCACAATACGTAGTAATTTACCAACATATAAAAAAGGTAAAAGTCCCCTGTGCAAGCACCAGTAGTTTCCGACTCTGGGGTGACGTTGCTTTCACAACGTTTTCACGGCATACTTTTTTACGGGGTGGTTCGCCACTGCCTTTCCCTGTCATCCACACTTTCCCCGCAGTAAGCTGTGTACATAAGAACATAAGAGAAGCCATGTTAGATCAGGCCAATGGCCCATCCAATCCAACACTCTGTGTCACACAGTGGCCAAAATATATATATATATATATATATATATATATATATATATATATATATATATATATATATATATATATATATATATATATATATATACATACACACACACACACACACACACACACACACACACACTGTGGCTAATAGCCACTGATGGACCTCTGCTCCATATTTTTATCTAACCCCCTCTTGAAGGTGGCTGTGCTTGTGGCCGCCACCACCTCCTGTGGCAGTGAATTCCACATGTTAATCACCCTTTGGGTGAAGTACTTCCTTTTATCCCTTTTAACCTGTCTGCTCAGCAATTTCATCAAATGCCCACGAGTTCTTGTATTGTGAGAAAGGGAGAAAAGTACTCATTTTACCAACCTTGGAAGGATGGAAGGCTGAGTCATCCTGGAGCTGGCTACCTGAACCAGCTTCCACTGGGATTGAACTCAGGCAGGGCCGGTCCGTGGGAGTAGGCAAAGTAGGCAGTCACTTAGGGCGCCACCTGACCTAGGGGCACCACTGGGCGCCCCCTCCCTGATGCATGACTCTGGCTCCTGACTGCTGTCACCTTGTCCTCTCCCATCACCAAGCTGCCCTCAACAAAGCCAAGCCACCCCCCCTCCCCGATGTGTGACTTGGCCTCCCACCTCATCCTATCCTTCCAGCCTCCTTTCTGACATAATAGGCAAGTGCTTATTCTCACATTTTTTTTAATAACATCACATTTAAAAAAAAAAAATTAAAATTAAGCATCATGTGAAAAATTAAAATTAAATTTAAAATGTGAAAAATTTCAAGTTTGGTGCTCTTCAATTTCCCTATTTTTTAATAATTGGAAGGGGGGGCGCTAGCGGGTGATTCGCCTAGGGCACCAGAAAGCCTAACACCTGCCCTGAGCAGAGGGCTCCGACTGCAGTACTGCAGCTTTACCACTCTGTGCCATGCGGCTCTTACCAACATGTAGTGGTTTTTGTTGTTGTTATTTTTTTAAAATCATTTAATTCAGGGGTGTTAAACATGCAGCCCGGGAGCTGAATCATGCTCCGAAAGGGCTCCCGAGCAACTGGTTCTTGTCTGCTTCCTTCTCCCTCTCTCTTGCTTCCTTCTGCGTCTCTGCTCGCTTAATTGCACAGGAGCTACAGAGCAAAACGTCGATTTCCTCCATTGGTTGAGCTCCTCCCCCTCCTGGTCCCCTGGGGAGGGAGGGAAAGAGCCAGAGCTTCCTTTGCCCAGTCCCCTGGATCCCATAGGAGAAATGCAAAGAAAGCAGCTTTAAGACCAAGTGCTAGGGTTACCAAGTCCAATTCATGAAATACCTGGGGACTTTGGGGGTGGAGCCAGGAGACATTGGGGTGGAGCCAGGAGCAAGGGTGTGACAGCATAATTGAACTCCAAAGGGAGTTCTGGCCATCACATTTCAAGGGACTGCACACCTTTTAAATGCCTTCCTTCCATAGGAAATAATGAAGGATAGGGGCACCTTCTTTTGGGGCTCATAGAATTGGACCCCCTGGTCCAATCTTTTTGAAACTTAGGGAGTATATTGGGGAGAGCCACTGGATGCTATACTGAAAATCTGGTGCCTCTACCTCAAAAAACAGGGCCCCCAGAGCTCCAGATACCCGCAGGTCAATTCTCCATTATTCTCTATGGGAATAAGCCTCCTTAGGGAATCATGAGTTCCCAGCAGACATTTCCCCCTCTCCCCCCGCTTTCTGATGACCCTGAAGCGGGGGGAGGGTCTCCAAACCGGGGGATCCCCTGCCCCCACCTGGGGATTGGCAACCCTACCGAGTGCTAATGTTTTAAGTATGTTTTCAGTTTCTTTTTTAAATAAAATCTTTAATTGCGTTTGTGTCCTTTAAAGTTTATATCTCTGCTACCTGATCTTAAATAGGTACACACATGGCCCAGCCCGACATGGCCTGGCCCGACGAGGTCTCATTTATGTCAGATCCGGCCCTCATAACAGATGAGTTCGACACCCCTGATTTCATTGCTGGTTATTTCCCAAGCACAGCACAAATTTGGATGCACACGAGGAAATGTGTTGCACAGGCTATGTAGCATAATGAAGTCATGTGGCTCTGCATTCCAGGTTCTATAGATCTTCTTTAAAAGAATAAACTGGATTAAGTTTTGCACAAAGGTTTTGATTCCTTCCTTAGGCTGACAGAATGGATACAAGACCAAAGAAAAGGATAAAGCAATCTCGGGCTAAAGATTTCCCCCCCCCCCGCCCTTTCTTTGTACAAAACTATAGTCAATATTATCACTATTTACGAAGATAACACATGATCCCTTCTTCAACTATGTGAAGCAAAAATCGACTGTCGCCTAATAGTTAATTGCATGGCTAACAATAGAAAGGTAGGAAAGGGCAATCATAAATAGATGTTGGGTTATCTTCAACAGCCATGGACTAGTTACTAGTGGGGTGGCCCAACTGTGTCTAGGGAACCACATGTGACACTTTCACACGTATTGTATGGCTCTTGAAGTCCCGACTGCTACATCAGGCAGTTTGGATAAGGTATTTCTCTTTTTAAATCACTTCTCCAAGCCAAGCTAGCTGGCAGCTTGGAGAATGCATTTAAAGTTAATGCTGCTTTCCAATCCTCCATCCCTCCTCCCTCCCCCATCTATTTGCCTCCCTCCCTCCCTCCTTCCCTTCCTTCCTCTTTTCCTCCCTCCCTCTCTCCCTCCCTCCTTCCTTCCTTCCTTCCTTCCTTCCTTCCTTCCTTCCTTCCTTCCTTCCTTCCTTCCTTCCTTCCTTCCTTCCTTCCTTCCTTCCTCCCTCCCTCCCTCCCTCCCTCCCTCCCTTCCTTGTGGCTCTCAAACATCTGACGTTCATTCTTGTGGCTCTCAAACATCTGATGTTTATTCTATTGGCTCTTATGTTAAGCAAGCTTGGCCACCCTGGGGTGAAGAAACCTTGTGTAGGGAGTTTCTCATGTTTCCAGCATCTTGACCCTGTTCTATGGATAGTTTTAAATAATGGTTTTAGGCAGAGCTTCCCCCCCACACACACCCCTAGAAAAAGAGTATCCAGAACTCTCAAGAGAGAAATGAAGTAGAAGCGCATGGGTGCTCCTCGTGAACTTAATTTTTTTGAGATTTTTGTTTCCATGACAAGGTTCTAGAACTCTGTTCCGCCTCGTTTCCCCAGGAATAAAATCCCTGACTCGTTGCATCATGCAGAAAACTGGATGGCTAGCTGAGCAGCCCTCACTGTGCTACAAGCCAACACTGTAAAGTCAGGCAGTTCAATGATACGAACAGTGAGCATTACTAAGTCATCACTTCATCACGCCCCAAACTGGAAGTCAAGGTGGGTAGCCCTCTGGTGCTGTATGCCAACATTGCAGGGTCAGGCAGTTCAATGATGCAAATGGTGGGCTTTATTAGACAACTTACTATATCGCCTTGCAAACAGGATGGCCGGCTGAGCAGCCCTCTCTGTGCTACAGGCCAGCATTGTAGGGTCACGGGGATCAATGAATCAAACAACGTGTATTATTAGGTCACCCACGGCATCATCCCCCAGACTGAAAACCAAGGTTGCTGCTTGAAGGGCACTTGGTGTAATTAGTAGACTGATCAAAGCCACCAAGTAATACACCATCTTACAGTTTGCAAAAATATATTACAAGGATTGTGTACAACACATAACAAACAATACAATATTGATAGGGGCCAGCGGTGCTAAGGTCTTTTAAAGTAACAGAAACCCCAAGGGGGGCAAAAAAAAAAATCCCCAAATGAATAGATATAAATCCAAACTTGGAAGTAGTCCAACTGAAATTCACAAGGTGGGTGCTCCTAAGGAACGTAGCTTCAATGCAGCCGCTTTCTTAAAAAGACGTCTCTCTAGACTATGATGACGTCTCAATTCCTTCTTTGGTTTTAATGGCTCAGTTGTTTAGGAACTACAATGATAATAATAATTAACCACCAAGGCTTAATTAATAATAACCAATGGGGTTTCCCCCCCCCCCTTGTGGTTTCTGTTACTTTAAAAGGCCTTAGCGCTACTGGCCTCTATCAATGTTGTATTGTTTATTATGTCTTGTACACAATCCTTGTAATATATTTTTGCAAACCGTAAGATGGCGTATTACTTGGTGGCTTTGATCAGTCTACTGAAAGCCAAGGTTAGCAGCCCTCCATTGGTAAAACCAGCCCTGTTGAGCCAGGCAGTTCAGTGATGCAAACAATTGCTTTCATTAGATAACCGATTTAGGACTGCCAGCTGCCCACCTGTGGTGGGCAACCTCCTGCTCATACCCAGGGGTCCTTTTGTAGAAGAATAGGTGGTGGAGCTCATTAGCATAACTCATTAGCATATGCCACCCTCCTCAGTCAAAAGCAACCCGATGCATGAAAGGAGAGCACCAGGCAAGCAGGCCTCGCTTGCCTGGGGCTCTCCTGGGCCACCTCCCCCCCCAGTCAAAAGGCCAGCAAGCCACCTGCCACCCAAAATCACATAAGACATGAAGAAAGGGTGGTGCGGGCTTCTCCAGGGGTTAATGAGAGCTGCTGAGGGCATGGCAGAGCTCCTGATGGCTGGCTGACTGCCCACTCTTCTAATCCAGGGATTTTTATGCAGCCGCACCTACTATTCAGTGGACAAGGGGGAAGGGGGAACTGTCAAAAAGGTTCAGAAGCTGCTGCTGAATCTGAGCTCCTGCTGAATCGGACATCTGCTTATAACAGTGAGAGAAACTGGGGGCATGACATCACAGATGCAGCACCTCCCTTCCAGTCATGATGTCTTTAGATTTCACAAAAAGATCTTTACCAGAGTGACTGGGAGAATTCCTAGAGTGTCAGTGGTGTGGTGACACTCCCTCCTCTCCATGCTCCGCTCCTGGAAAACTCTTGCCGGTTTCCAGCCCAAAGCTAGCAACCTGGTTGGCTTTGACATCTTTTGGAGTGACTGGTGTACCTTGTAGGAATACAGTAGCAATTCATCTTGCATGTATAGAATCATATTTGATGTAATAGTTCTGCCCAAAAGCTTCTAACCTGAGGATAACATCGGCCTAGAAGCCTCCTTGCTTACTGTCCCTACACGCCGCCCAATGATTCTGTGACTTTGGGCAAGGGTCTATGGACCTTAGACTCTTATGGAGGCATTTTCCTCCATCCCCCCCTCACATAGCCTGTTTTGTCCACCTCTCAGCTGGGCAGCAGGGGAGGGAGGGAAGGGAAGAACGCAGCTACTGGTGTCATCAGGGATGTGGTGGCATCATTTCTGCTTGTCCCAGAAGTGACACAATTGCTTTATCAGGGACCTTCTAGCATTTGCCCAAAATTCTAGTTAACCTGAACTAGATCATCACCAGTGACATCACATCTGGTCAACCCTTGAAGTGACATTACTAAATTAGGGTTGCCAGTCCCCAGTTTAAGGCCCTCCCCTGCTTCAGAGACAGATTTCCATAAGGTATAGTAGAAAATTGGTCCATGGGTATCTAGGGCTCTGGGGAAGCTGCTTTTTGAGATTGAGGCACCAAATTTTCAGCATAGCATCTGGTGCCTCTCTTCAAAACACCCCCCCCACCTGGCCATGTTTCAAAAAGATTGGACCAGAGGGCCAGTTTGGTGTGGAGAGTCAGTTTGGTGTAGTGGTTAAGTGTGCGGACTCTTATCTGGGAGAACCAGGTTTGATTCCCCACTCCTCCACTTGCACCTGCTAGCATGGCCTTGGGTCAGCCACAGCTCTGGCAGAGGTTGTCCTTGAAAGGGCAGCTGCTGTGAGAGCCCTCTCCAGCCCCACCCACCTCACAGGGTGTCTGTTGTGGGGGAGGAAGGTCAAGGAGATTGTGAGGCGCTCTAAGACTCTTTGGAGTGGAGGGCAAGATATAAAGCCAATATCTTCCTCATCTTCTTCCAATTCTATGAGCCCCAAAAGAAGATGTCCCTATCCTAGCTATTTCAAATGGAGGGAAAGCATTTTAAAGGAGCGGAGTCCCTTTACATGTGATGCCCAAAACTTTCTTCCAAGTTCAATTGTGTTTGTCACACCCTTGCTCTCAGATCCACCCCCAAAGTCTCCTGGCTCTACCCTCAAAGTCCCCAGATGTTTCTTGAGTCAGACTTGGCAACCTTATACTAAATTGATGGTGAGTTGCCCCCCCCCCCCCCATTCAACTGGGTGAATTCCCCCTGGTTGGCATTGATGTCTTTTGGAGTGCTGGCAACCCTACATGTCAGCCTGTGATGGACCAGCTGGAGTTTACAACAAGGGTTGAGGGACTGTCTTTCCCCATATATGCCCCAGAGGGTGTTGTAATCTGCTACATAGCACCTCCTGACCACCCCTGGCCCGAAGGACGTCCATCTTGCCTCAACCAGAGCCAGGGCTTTTTCAGCTCTGCCATTTTGTAGGGTCTGTAAGACAGAGCTGTTTTGCCAGACTTTTGCTTGAGGCGTCCTATTCCACCAACTATTCCATCAATCGGCCTCCCTTGTTGTGACATCATGCTTTATAGCCTTGTGGAGTCGGGGCCAAAAACTGTTGTACTTTGTGAAATGTGCTTTTTCCACCGCTGATGCACCTTACTTTGTTTTATTGTTCTACTGTTTTGGTTCTATTCTTTTAAAATTGTAGGTTTTTATTGTCTAATTTATGTTGTGATCCGCCCTGAGCCCGTTATGGGAAAAGGTGGGATATAAGCCTACTAAATAAATAAGTAAAAGTATATGAACCCATGTTACTTCCCACTTGAGATGCTGTTTTGTTGCTATTTTTTTAAGAGTTTCAAATTTAGAGAAAGAGCTCCAGTCCTGCACCCACGGAGCAAAAAGGTCACAAAGTGCAAGCTGTTAGTGAAGTTTCTTCTGTACGATCAAGGGCAAGGGCCCACCCCCGGATCAATCTGGGCAGCTGCAGGAGGGAGAAGGCCCAGAGCCTGACCTGAGGTAACGGCTCACTTTTCTGTCAGTGTGTGATGGGCCCCAAACAAGGAGAAGTTGTAAACTGGAATTCCCCTCGTAGGAGGCATTATAGAAGAAAGGTGTTTTGTGGGAACTGGTTGTCTGACAGGTAGTTACAGTATCGTTCAAAGACATTTCTTCATCTTTGAGTCTGGCCGACAGCAGGAGGGATAAGACCTGGAGCTTGGTTTGAGAGAACTGTGTTTCTTTGGAGGCTCAAGCTAAAATGAAGCATCAAGTACTGAACAGAACAAGGGAGGGGGGGAAAGAGGGTCGGCATGGCCCGAAGTGAATACTTCCCCTTTGCTTTTCCTGTTAGGATTTGCCTCTGCTCAGAGTCCCCTTCCTTGAAGAGACCTGAAGATTCTGTATTTACAAAGGTTGCTGTATTCATAGCATCTCAGTTGCATGTTGTTGTCAGGATGTTGGCCTTATCTTGTTCTACTTCTCCAGACCACCATCTTCAAGGACTTGAAGGGCTGTCATACAGAGGATGGTGTGGAATTGTTTTCTGTGGCCCCAGAAGGTAGGACCGGAATCAATGGGTTGAAATTAAATCAAAAGAGTTTCCGGCTCAATATTAAACAGAGGCTAGGTGACCATCTGACAGCAATGAAGATCCTTTGAATTTAGGGGGAGGTATCTGTGAATTCCCTGCATTGTGCAAGGGGTTTGGACTAGATGACCCTGGAGGGTCCCTTCCAACTCTATGACTGAGAGGGGGTAATTTCATTAGTCCCATTCTACTGATTCATACATGCTTCTTTGCCTTGAAATCACTATGGGGTGTCTATAAAGTAGGAGTCAAGTAGTCAATTGGAATTTGTTTATTACACTATTTTGACATTTGATCCGGAATTTGTATCACTTGACACTCTTAACCCACCAGTTGTATGTAGTTCTGCTCACTGTACCCTGTTTTCTTGTCTGAAGAAGTATGCATGTATATGAAAGCTTACATTCTGAATAAAACTTTGTTGGTCTTTGTTGGTCTACTGGACTCCTACTTTGTTCCACTTAAATACAGTCCTCAAGGAATGAGTCCAGTGGCACCTTTAAGACTAACAAAGTTTAATTAACTATCATCAAGAAGAACTTCCTGACCATTAGTGAGGTTCCTCAGTGAAACAGACTCCATCAGGAGATGGTGGGCTCTCCTTTGGAGGTTTTTAAACAGAGGCTGGATGGCCATCTGACAGCAATGCAAATCCTGTGAATTTAGGGGGGGGGGCGGTATTTGTGAATTTCCTGCATTGTGCAGGGGGTTGGACTTGATGACCCTGAAGGTCCCTTCCAACTCTATGATTCTATGAACACAGCTATCCACCTGAATCTGTTTTCATCATGCTTACAGGAGCCATTTCTAGGTGTGCTTTGTGTGGGACCTGAAGGGCCAATCACAAAGATGGAAATCCATCTGGTAGGACTACTAGGATTGTCAGCTCTGGTTTGGGAAATGCCTGGAGATTTTGCGGGTGGAGCTTGGGGAAGGACCTCGATAGGGTACAATGCCATAGAGTCCACCTTCCAAAACTGCCATTTTGTCTGGGAGAACTGACCTTGGTGGACTGGAGATCAAATATAATAGCAGAGGTTCTCCAGTTGCCACCTGGAGGTTGGCAACTTCAAGAACCAGTCTGTTGCTGCTGCTCCTTGACTGGGCATCCTTGAGCCCTCAACTTCTCCACACTCAAGTATTCTGTAAAAGAAAATAATGTTTCCCTCATTAAGTTCTCTTTTTTTTTGGTTCTTGTATTAGTGACTTGGTAAATGGTGTATATATATATATATATATAGGTTTAGATCCTCCAGCAATTAGAGATAAGGTCACCGTAACTTTGTTAAAACCCGTTGTTGATGTTAATTGGCGGTGACATTTTATCAATGTTTTAAAAATCGTCTTCTTCTTCCGAGGCCATATTTCTAATGTTGATTCTGCTTTCTTTATCGATTTTAATCTGGAGGCCTGAAAATGCCTCCCAAGCGACAATCGCTAAAATGCCATTTAGAAACATTTAAAACCCAAGAGAGGGGTTTCCTTCAGAATCTATCAATACCGGCTTTCTTGTTCCCGTCACTCAGGGCCACATCCTAATATCACTCCCTCAGGCAATGCGGTCAGGTTTTCTTTTGGGAACCCCAAGGCCTCAGTCAATGTCAGGCTGTATGGCCTTGCCTTGCCCTTGAACATGTACAAGGCACAGCGAGTTCAAGCAAGAAGGAAGCTCAGCTGGAAAAAAAAAAACCAGTATATAAAGGAATACTGATGCATGCTTAATGTCTTACTATGTGTTGCTGGGCAGCTGAAGCTTTAGGGCTTTAGGTAACCAGCAGAAGAGGAGGCGGACATGGGTGAAGGGCTGCTGTTGGTAAAGTTGTGACATCACTTCCAGGGAATACCCAGAAGTGGTGTCATGCTTTTCTAGGAATTACTGGAAAATCTATGGTAAAACTTGAGGTGACTTCACATTGATGGGATAATGGGCTTTTTTTGGGGGGGGGGGTGGCATTTTTCTCCTGCCATTGCTCAGAGCAGCAGTGGATTTGGAAGCAGGAGATCCCTCACCCCTAGTGGGGATGTGGAAGCCCTAGGTTGGGCTTAGGGACACAGGCAAGTCTAGTGTTACCACCCTCAAGGTGGAACAGAGGTCCATCAGTGGCTATTACCACCAAGGTATAGATGGTATTCTCTGTCTGGGGCAAGTGATGCTCTGTATCCTTGGTGCTTGGGGGAGGTATTAGTGGTGTCCTGTTGCTTCTAGTGTCCTAGCCCCACTGCTGGACATCCTGATGGCACCTGGTTGTTTTTGCCACTGTGTGACAGAGTTTTGGACTGGATGGTCCACTGGCCTGATGCAACATGGCTTCTCTTAATTTCTTATGTTCTTAATGTCAGACCAAGAGTCAAAGAAAAGACAGTTGAAGTTCAAGATCTTTATTCCAGCTTCATGGGCATACACACGCATTGTTGGAACTGACCTCACTGTCAGTTCTCCCAACTTATACACCTTTGCCATGACCGTTATAATTCAAGCCAAAGTGCGCCAAGCCAAAGAGGGGGTTTTGCGTGGGTTTTTTGCTAAGCTCTCATCACCACAGGTGCTCACTATCAGTTCATGGTTCTCATCTCCTCCAGCTCTTTGCCCTTGGTTGCCTAGCTAGTTCCCAGACATGCCATCCTCCCTCCAGATAAGCAACAAGTTAGTTATATCAAAGGCATAGCAAGCGCAGCATAGCATTGAAGCACAGCATAGCATTGTACAATTGAATGCACATGACAAGAGGAACAAGATGGAGCGACTCTTAACATTTAACATGCAGTTTTTCTGGAATTACAACTGATCTCCAAATTACAAAGATCAGGTCCCTTGGAGGAACTAACCGCTTTGCAAGACAGACTGTAAGGTATTTTCCTGGAAATATTTTTGGTTCAGTTGTATCCAAATGCACACAGCTACAGTGAATGGCATGTGCCTATGCAGCAAACAATTTTTGGGTGAGGGGGAATGAATTATGAGATTGAGTGTACATGAATAAAAATAGGGATATGCTCATTTTAATAAGTTTCATGAACTTTCGTTGTTGTTCAGTTGTTGTTTTGTTGAGGACCAAGTCACGCCAGGCCCTCCTGTTTTCCACCATCCTCTGAAGTCTGCTCAAATTCATGTTAGTTGCATCAGTAATGCTGTCCAGCTATCTCCTCTTTTGCCATCCCCTTCTTCTTTTGCCTTCTGTCTTTCCCACCATCAGGAGAGCTGGTTTGGTGTAGTGGTTAAGTGTGCAGACTCTTATCTGGGAGAACCGGATTTGATTCCCCACTCCTCCACTTGTACCTGCTGGAATGGCCTTGGGTCAGCCATGGCTCTGGCAGAGGTTGTCCTTGAAAGGGCAGCTGCTGTGAGAGCCTTCTCCAGCCCCACCCACCTCACAGGGATGTCTGTTGGGGAGGAGGAAGATAAAGGAGATTGTGAGCCGCTCTGAGACTCTTCGGAGTGGAGTGTTAATGCTCGCGCTGCGTAGTGAGTGCGGTGACTGAAGACGAAGAGATTAAGTCTAGCACACAGTAGCTGTTAAACTATGTACATTTATTTACAGAATATATCTCAGACTGACAAGTCGCTCCGCACACCTTCACCATCCAAACTCCCAACGCATATAAAGGTACTTCTGTACATTTATACAATTCACAAGTCTGTCTGACCAATCAGGCCAGTGCTGAGTCATGCTGACTCTACCTTGGCTGATGCAACCTGGCACTCTGCCACGTTGCCCCCTCCAGCCAGATGATCTACTGTCACTTCAGCGGTCTGCAGTAATCTGGATACTGTCACATATATCAACATGGAGGGCGGGATATAAATCCAATATCTTCTTCTTCAGGGTCTTCTCCAGGGAGTGCTCCCTTCTCATTTGGTGGCCAAAGTAACTGAGCTTCAGCTTCAGCATCTGACCTTCCAGGGAACAAGTCTGGGTTGATTTCCCTTAGGACTGACTGATTGGATCTTCTTGCGGTCCCAGGGACTCTCAAGAGTCTTCTCCAGCACCACAACTCAAAAGCATCTATTCTTCTGCACTCGGCCTTCCTTTTTCTTCCCTCTAAATTAATCTGATACTCTGGCCCAGGACATTTTGAAAGTCTTAATAAAAAAAAACAAAAAACTCTTGGCTAGAGTTTCCATGTCCCCCCTTGTCCCAAGAGGGGGTTGAGAGTAGGATTACCAGGTCCAGTTTGGAAAACTCTTAGAGATTTGGAGGTGGAGCCTGAGGAAGACAAGGACCTCAGTGGGGTACAATACCATACGGTCCATCCTGGGGAAAAAAACATCAATGTTCTCCAGGTGAACTGATCTCTGTAGTCTGGAGATGAGCTGTAACAATGGGGGATCCCCAGGCCCCACCTGGAGGCAGGCATCCCTACTCTTAGCTTGTCCCAAAACTCTCCAGGTGAAGAACAATCCTCACATTCTTTTTGAGTGAGATTTTGTTGACAGCACTTACCTATGGTAAAAGAGCCCCATGGCACAGGGTGGTAAGGCTGCAGTATTCTCTGCTCACAACCTGAGTTCAATCCCAGCGGAAGCTGGGTTCAGGTAGTCAGCTCAAGGTTCACTCAGCCTTCCAGCCTTCCGAGATCAGTGAAATGAGTGAGTGAATGAATAGTTTATCGCACATGGCCATTGGCCATTACAATATAAAAGCACATGATAAAAAAGAAAAAAACAAACACAATGTAGAATTTACATTCAAAATACCAAACATAAAAACCAAGTCTTCAGGATAAAGCTGTATGGCGCTTCTAAAATTTCAAGCATACAACATTTAAAATAGTTAAATAATATTAACTATGCTGAACTATAGAGCTCAGAGGGCGTTTTCGCACTCACCTTAAGCCGGCGCGACCCCCCTCTTCACCGCGCAGAATCTGCGCGGATTTCGCACTAAACGCCGCGGAGCAGCCGGAAGATCCGGAAACTCCCGGCGCAAAAGCCGCTCTAACGGAAACCGCCAAAAAGCAGTTTCCGTTTGAGCGGCTTTTGCGCCAGGAGTTTCCGGCTCTTCCGGCTGCTCCGTGGCGTTTAGTGCGAAATCCACGCAGATCCTGCGTGGTGAAGAGGGGGGTCGCGCCAGCTGAAGTTGAGTGCAAAAACGCCCAAAGTGATGCATTACTAGGAGCCACCTTGGATCTAACTTTTCTAGCTGCCAGTGCAAAGAGTGCTATCCTATGTGAGACCAAAGGAAGGAAAACCAGCTTTTCATTGTCAGGAAAGTTATGTATTTGGCTTAAAATTCCAGAAAGAAATCTGCTTCTTAGGTCTTAATATAAGGGGCAAACCATTATGTAGTGGTAGAGATCTTCCACTGCAGTTCCACATATACGTATTCATTGTTCCTGTGATAAAACGAGTACCCAGCTTGCCTGGGAGTAAAGTGTAGATGACTTTACAGGAGAAGGCAATGGCAAACCACCCTGTAAAAAGTCTGCTGTGAAAATGTTGTGGTGCAATGTCATCCCAGTCGGAAACGATTGGTGCTTGCACAGGGGACTACCTTTACCTTTTTTACCTATTGTAAGGCAAACTTTGTAAGAAGATGTTGTGGGATTGTGGATGGTTGTATTTGTATGTACAACTGCAACATTAATCTTTGAGGAGGAAGAAGAAGAATTGCAGATTTATATCCCGCCCTTCTCTCTGAACCAGAGATTCAGAGTGGCTTACAATCTCCTATATCTTCTCCCCTCACAACAGTCACCCTGTGAGGTGGGTGGGGCTGAGAGGGCTCGCACAGCAGCTGCCCTTTCAAGGACAATTCCTATGAGAGGTATGGCTGACACAAGGCCATTACAGGAGTTGCAAGTGGAGGAGTGGGGAATCAAACCCAGTTCTCCCAGATAAGAGTCCGCACGCTTAACCACTGCACCAAACAAACCATATCAGATGAGAGAAGACAATCATATTGATGTTTGTCATACAAATGTCCTAGATATACTGGATACTCAGCCACAAAAGGACCGAGGGGAACTCAGAAATGTAAACTCTTTTCTTCTTCATCTTGCTCTCCCGCTTTCTCAGAGACATTATTTTTTAAAAATCTCTGGGCTGAAACGTGCTTTCTGCATCAGGGAGCTGCCTTCCAAATAAACAGAGTCGAGCCTGTGTTCCCCTGCTCCCTAATGCCGCTCCAAGGTTGAAACACAAAATCATACGGCTGTTAAAACGATTCCCAAAATAGCGTCTGAAGAGGAAGGATTTAGGCGAAAATATCGGGACGAGAGGAGGGATCACATGCAAATGTAGCAAATTAACTTTTTGAGCTGATTATGGCAAAAAAAAAAAGAGTCACGGTCAAAGCGTAGGTCAGCTAGCTTCTTGTTAATAAGGCGTTATTTAGGAGATGCCTTGGATTCTTCCTTTACCTCCCAATGAAGCTTCTCCAGTTTCCTCAGTTTTTGCAGCTACACGCTGCTCTGTTTCTACGGCTGATAAATGCAGCTTTAAAACATCATTACTTTCTCAATCTCTCGAGCAACTCCTTTAGGCTTATAATTTGGGCCAAGGAAGGGTCAGAATTCATGCCATCATATGCCATTCAAGCTTTTCCTACCCTGCTAATGCAGAGTAGCTCATGAATACCGTATTGTTTTAATGATGGCTGAAGTGGAACTGGCAGAAATTGCTTCTTATATTTACAGGTACTGTAGATTTTTGAATTCCTATTGGCCACTGCATGTATAGCCAGGGCTTCTAATAAGGGTAATTATTATTCATTTATTATTATTATTTATTACTTTAAATGTATATCCCGCCCTCTCCGCAAGCAGATTCAGGGCAGCTAACAATCATGTAAAACAATTTAAAATCAATAAAATACATTAAAAACATTTTGTGGTGCTATACATGTTGATATGGCGGGATCTTTCTTTTTCTGTTGATGATCCCATGATATTCGTAGCTTCTCAGTGGTGAGAGGTGGTGGTTCTCTCCCAGATTCAGGTGTTGAAGGCTTATCAAAACAGTTCAGTTTTACAGGCCCTGCAGAATTGTGAAAGATCCCGCAGGGCCCTTATGGCCTCTGGGAGGACATTCCACATTTCTCGTGCCACCACCGAAAAAGCCCTAGCCCAAGTGGAGCATACCCTGGCTTCCTTTGGTCTGGGGATGGATAATAGATTTCATGTCCCTGAATGCAGTGCTCTCTGGGGAACATGTGGAGAAAGGCGGTCCTGTAGATAGGCAGACCCCTGACCATAAAGGGCTTTAAAGGTCATAACCAACACCTTGAAATGGACTCAGAACACAATAAGCTGTCAGTGCAGCTCTTTCAGCACTGGCTGAATGTGTTCCCCTCTAGGGAGCCCCATCAACAGCCGCACTGCAGTGTTCTGCACTAGCTATAGTCTCCGGGTTAGGGTCAAGGGTAGCCCCATGTAGAGAGCATCACAGTGATCTATTCTCAAGGTGACTGTAGCATGGATCACCATAGCTAAGTCGTCATGCTCCAGAAAAGGGGCCAGCTGCCGTACCCGCTGAAAAAAAATGCGGTTTTGGTAGTGGCTGCTACCTGGGCTTCCATTGTAATATGGTCAACAGGGTAATTGTGACCAAGTGGGATTTCACAAAGTTCACCTGATGGCATTGGGCCAGTTGTCATATCTAAGAACATAAGTGAAGCCATGTTGGATCAGAAGAAGAAAAAGAAGAAGACTGCAGATTTATACCCCGCCCTTCTCTCTGAATCAGAGACTCAGAGTGGCTTACAATCTCCTATATCTTCTCCCCCCATAACAGACACCCTGTGAGGTGGGTGGAGCTAAGAGGGCTCTCACAGCAGCTGCCCTTTCAAGGACAACCTCTGCCAGAGCTATGGCTAACTCAAGGCCATTCCAGCAGATGCAGGTGGAGGAGTGGGGAATCAAACCCGGTTCTCCCAGATAAGAGTCCACGTACTTAACCACTACACCAAACTGGCTCTCCTCAGACCAATGACCCACCCAGTCCAACACTCTGTGTCACACAGTGGCCAAAAAAACCCGAGGCACCATCAGGGGGTCCATCAGTGGGGCCATGACACTAGAAGTCCACTCACTGTTGCTCCCCCTAAGCACCAAGAATACAGAGCATCACTGCCCCCAGACAGAGAGTTCCAACAATACTCAGGGGCTAATAGCCACTGATGGACCTCTGCTCCATATGCTTATCCAACCTAGGAGGATTGGGAGCAATGCTCCCTCTAAGCTGTGGAGAGTTGTGAGCAACAATTCTACTTTGTGAGCTACTGGGTTTAAAGTTCTGGGCTACTGCATAGATTAATTTTATCTGGGACCATTTTTTCCTGAGCAAAGACAAAAATGTGTGAGCTGGAGGCTAAAAAACAGAGAGCCATCTCACACTAACTAAGCTTAGAGGGAACACTGGTTAGGAGGATCAAATGCTTTAGAAAAAAAATGCATTACATAACAGACACAAAAATAGGAAAGTCCAGGAGAACCCAATCCCATTGAGCCTGTGAGCACTTTTGGAATTCTGAGAAAGGGTAGCTCGTGCCATCATAAAATGGCTGCTGTAGCTGGTGGGGTCCAATCACAAAATGGCTGCCCTGGAGGACAATCACAAAATGTTTAGCAGTTCCAAGGTAAGTATCTTGGCATGGTATGGGCAGCAGAGACCCCAAAGCAAGGCCTTCTGAAGAACTTCCTGTTTCAGTGAGGTGGAGCAAAGCCAGAATTGGCTATGCGCTTTGGGGAAGAAGGAAGGGGGCACAAGGGAATACATTTGTGAGCACCATGGCACCTGTGGGCACCGTATTGAGGATCACTGTTATAGACAGATGTTGTACAATGAATGTTCAAGCCAAAATACTTTTTTTTTTTAAAAAAAAAAGTAAGAGATAAGGTGAAGAGCACAATTCTATGCAGATGTTCAATGGAATATAGAGAATTATTGTGCAATTGTCTAGGTTGATGCATTGCAAATATTTCAGCTGATCTGAACACATGGAGGTCTTTAACAATGAGGGCAAGATAATCCAATTTAAAATATATATCTTTCTTAATCATCCCCAGAAGTTTTACTTTTCCTTAACGGTTGAGTCATGTGGGTCTAATGAAGTCCTGAAATCACAGCCTGTTTCAGTGAGATGGAGCATCAGCCTCAGAGATGGTAGTGAGCAGGATTTTTTTGAGCAGGAATGCATAGGAACGCAGTTCTGGCTGCCTTGGCACTGGGGTGTGTGGCCTAATATGCAAATGAGTTCCTGTGGAACAATGTGAAACAATGGCAATGTCAGGGGGTGTGACCTAATATGCAAATGAGTTCCTCCTGGGCTTCTTCTACCAAAAACGCCCTGCAAAGTTGAATTTGGCGGCTAAACTGGAAATACTCAAGAAATATTTTGGCAACTAAACTAGAAATAGGTGTTACCTTTATGTGCCCTCAAACAGAATATTTTATTCACTCTTAACAATAGTTTTACCAGCTATTGTATTAACTTTCTTCAGTTTTACCAAAGCGGCCATTCTAAAAAGCTGCAAACCCAACCCAGTCAAGAGATGTTTGTTACTGACTTCCAGGTGAATGGACAAATCTTTTGCTTCCTCTCCTCTCAGTCTCGAAATCATTTCACATGCAGAAACTCCTTTGGAAGTCAATATTGTTTTAAGCAGGAGAGGGATGAAAGGTCAGGTGTTTAAGGTCTATGTCAAACTAACAGCTAAACCCGAAGAAAAGACGGGACACCTCTGTCTGGTTTCTAATTGACTCATTGTGGTAGCATACTAATTGACTCTCTGATATGCTATTTTAGTCAAGTGATCGGGAAAACAATATTTGGTATTCATGCCAATTACAGAGATGTCTTAAAAATAAGTGTTTATCACTTCCAAGACCTTTTCTCCCCACAGGTACACTTTGAATTTCAAAGAGATGAAATTTCTGGCCTAGAAATTCATGCACTTGGGCAACACTTGTGGCCAGGGATGTTGTGAGATGTTCACACCCACCCACTCACAAAGTTACCTGCACTTAACCATGATCAAATAGGCCACTCACATGCCTGGTGATCTCATAAGAACATAAGAGAAGCCATGTGGGATCAGGCCAATGGCCCAACCAATCCAACACTCTGTGTCACACAATGGCCAAAACCCCCCAAGTGTCATTAGGAGGTCCACCAGTGGGACCAGGACACTAGAAGCCTTCCCACTGTGCCCCTGCAAGCATTAAGAATACAGAGCATCATTGCCCCAGACAGAGTGTTCCAACGATAAGCTGTGGCTAATAGCCACAGATGGAACTCTGCTCCATATGCTTATCCAATCCCCTCTTGAAGCTGTCTATGCTTATAGCCACCACCACCTCCATCTCCTCATCAGACCACTGTGATGTTCTGCTAGATGTCATGTTCTACTAGATGCTTGCACCTGTGCAGTAGCTGCTTCCACAGGCTTTTTTTTACAAAGGATATTTTGGGCCATAAATAAGTGATGTTTTGGTAAATAGGAAACCTGTGAAACTTATTGTCGCAGCATCTGGTTATTATTTCATCTGCACTAGAGATGCCAGCTTCTAGGTGGGACCTGCAGATCCCTCAAAATTACATCTTATCCCCAGACTACAGAGATCAGTTCCCTGGGGTGGGGGGCAAATGTTTTGGAGGGTTGACCAACTGTATGGCGTTGTACCCCACTGAGGTCCCTGATCTGCCCAGGATCCATCACTAAATCTCCAGGAGTTCTCTACCTGGATATGGCAGTCCTAAGTTGCACATCTGGCAGGTTGAACCTTCTCTTTTAAAAAATGCATGGGCTGAATCCAGCCCTAATTGTGGGCTATGATTTTTCCACCTAATAATAATAATAATAATAATAATAATAATAATAATAATAATAATAATAATTATTATTATTATTATTATTATTATTATTATTATTATTATTATTATTATTATTATTATTATTATTATTATTAATATCCTGCCCTCCCCGCCAAAGCAGGCTCAGGGCGGCCAACAACATATCCAAATAATTATACAATGGCCCAACCAATCCAACACTCTGTGTCACACAATGGCCAAAAAAACCCAAGTGCCATTAGGAGGTCCACCAGTGGGACCAGGACACTAGAAGCCTTCCCTGCAAGCATTAAGAATACAGAGCATCATTGCCCCAGACAGAGTGTTCCAATGATAAGCTGTGGCTAATAGCCACAGATGGAACTCTGCTCCATATGCTTAACCAATCCCCTCTTGAAGCTGTCTATGCTTATAGCCGCCACCACCTCCATCTCCTCCATCTCTAGCAGAACACTGTGATGTTCTGCTAGATGTCATGTTCTACTAGGTGCTTGCACCTGTGCAGTAGGTCCAAACGGACATTTTCTGCAGACATATGAACTTCCAATTGTTTTTCCAATTATTTTTCCACATCATCATCATCATCATCATCATCATCATCATCATCATCATCATCAAATAAAAATTTTATTTATCTCCAGCCCTCCCTGCCGAAGCAGGCTCAGGGCAGCCAACAACATATCCATATAATTATACAAAGGTTTAAAATCACATTAATCTTAAAAACATTCCAATTTAAACAAATACAATACAAATACATTTCAGGTGCTAATTCTGTTCATAAAAATAATGGTGATAGAAGTCACCTAGCATCAGTCGCTCAGTCCGACAAAGGCCATCCTGAAAACTGCCCAAAGTGTTCCCTGAAATTCTGTTTCTAGGAAAGAGGGAATCCCCAGGAACAGGATTTTGGGATACCGAGGAAGGAGGCAGAAGCCCTTATGCTTATAGAAACATTAGTATTAACCAAGTCTAAAAATATCTACCTTCTTGATCACAGGGGTGTTTTTTTGTAGCAGGAACTCCTTTACATATTAAGCTACATACCCCGATGCAGCCAATTCTCCTGGAGCTTACAGTAGGCCCTGTATGAAGAGCCCTATAAGTTCTTGGAGGATTGGCTACATCAGGGGTGTGTGGCCTAATATGCAAAGGAGTTCCTGCTATAAAAAAAAACCTCCCGGCTGGCTAGGGTGACCATAATGTCTGAAGGCCAGCCAGGGACACGTTGGGGGGGGGAAGGTAGGGGTGCGCGCGCGCGAAGTGCGTGCGCCGCCGGAAACAGGAAGTGACATCACTCCCGGTGACGTCACTCCCGGTGACGGCATGCCACCACAGGAAACAGGAAGTGACATCACTTCCTGTGACATCATTTCCCCCGCGTCACCTGCCGGAAATGGGAAGTGACATCACTTCCTGTGACATCATTTCCCCCAAATGACATCATTTCCCCCAAATGCCACTGCCGGAAACAGGAAGTGACTTCACAGCACTTCCTGTGACATCCCCAAAAATCCCCCAAATATCACTGCCGGAAACAATTTTGTTCTGAAATCCTGTATATACTTCATCAGTATATGGGATAAGGCACTTTATCAACTGTGCTGCATAATGCAGCCTATTTATTTTGTCCTGTTTGCTCTGTTGGCTCTATCTGCGCCACCTTCATCACTTTCGGGGTTGGGATCCCCCAGTGGGATGGTCTCCCGAATCCCTCCGCCGGCTGTTTCTGATAGCCCTGCGCCCCCTCTTTCATTTGATATGTGTCCCGTGCGGGTGCCACCCTCCCGCCGGGAGATGCCGCAAAATGAGCCCCCTTGAGGCTTATGGCGGCAGGGCTCGGGGGAAGCGAGCTAGACTGCTGTTCTTTTGAGGGGTTATAGAGTGTTTCGAGCCCGTCCTTGTGGCATCGGTCCCATCGTTGTGGGGCCCAGGGGGCCAGCGCAGCGGCACGCCGAAGCAGCCTGTCACTAATAAGACAGGTCGAGATGCAGGACAGGAACCTGGAAGTGACCGACAGGCTGCTTCAGCGTGCCGCTGCGCCGGCCCCCTGGGCCCCACAATGATGGGACCGATGCCACAGGGATGGGCCCGGGAAGCCTCGGAAAGGCACGCGGTGGTCGCTGGAGGTCCTCCAGCGACCAGCGCGGGCCTTTCCGACGCCCTCCCGGGCGGAGGAGCACGGGGGGGGGGTGGAAGAGGCCCAGGAAGCCTCGGAAAGGCCCGCGGTGGTCGCTGGAGGTCCTCCAGCGACCACCGCGGGCCTTTCCGACGCCCTCCCGGGCGGAGGAGCACGGGGGGGTGGAAGAGGCCCGGGAAGCCTCGGAAAGGCCCGCGGTGGTCGCTGGAGGTCCTCCAGCGACCAGCGCGGGCCTTTCCGACGCCCTCCCGGGCGGAGGACAACGGGGGGGTGGAAGAGGCCCGGGAAGCCTCGGAAAGGCCCGCAGTGGTCGCTGGAGGTCCTCCAGCGACCACCGCGGGCCTTTCCGACGCCCTCCCGGGCGGAGGACAACGGGGGGGGTGGAAGAGGCCCGGGAAGCCTCGGAAAGGCCCGCGGTGGTCGCTGGAGGTCCTCCAGTGACCAGCGTGGGCCTTTCCGACGCCCTCCCGGGCGGAGGAGCACGGGGGTGGGGGGTGGAAGAGGCCCGGGAAGCCTTGGAAAGGCCCGCGGTGGTCGCTGGAGGCCCTCCAGCGACCACCGCGGGCCTTTCCAAGGCTTCCCGGGCCTCTTCCACCCCCCTGTTGTCCTCCGCCCGGGAGGGCGTCGGAAAGGCCCGCGCTGGTCGCTGGAGAACCTCCAGCGACCACCGCGGGCCTTTCCGAGGCTTCCCGGCCCTCCAGCGACCAGCACAGGCCTTTCCGACGCCCTCGTGCGCGGGCGGGAAAGGCGGGGAGTGAGGGAGGGAGCGTCCCTGCGCGTGCGCAGGGCGATCCGCGCACGCGCAGGTTCGCTCCCTCCCTCACTCGCCGCCTTCCCCGCCCGCGCGCGCTGCCCCCGGCTCTCTGGCTGGCTAAACCGGGACCTCAAAATGGTCCCGGTATACCCAGCCCGGGAGCCGGGAATTGGGGGCCAGATCCGGGAAAGTCCCGGGAGACCGGGACGGTCTGGCCACCCTACGGCTGGCAACAATAATGAATGTCCGTTCATCAATTCTCTTACTCTGCTGCCACTTTTGAGGAGGGAAAGAAGAATGAAATGCCAAGATAAAACCAAAATGTACGTAGGAACCCTAAGTTCCATGTAGGTGAAACATGCAAACATCTCTGGAATCTGAATGACTGTGATTTTCTCATTGCCACTGTTTTCCCCACCAACCTTTCCCCCCACCCCCATTTGATCTTGCTTCCCTGTTTTTAGGGCTTTTGTTTAAACAAGTTTTATGGGATATTGCATCTTGCTCTATTCATTGGAAGTGATTAGAGTTGATCTGGTTTTAGATATGAGCTGGGCCATTTTTTGTAGAAAAAGCCCAGCAGGGACTCATTTGCATATTAGACCACACCCCTGACACCACACCCCTGACACCAACAGGAACCCATTTGCATATTAGGCCATGCACCCCTGATGCCATGCCAGCATGCATTCCTGCTAAAAAAAAAAAACAGAAACAAAAAAACCCTGGATATGTGTATTGTTGGGTTTGTTTTCAGACATCATTTTTGCTGCTTTGAGTCTCACACCGGAGAAAGGTAGACTAGAAAATCCTCAAACAATATATATAAACTGTGAAAATCAAATCTCTTATTCTCTATTTTGACACACTTTTCTGTTTCTGAATTTTCCTTGTGAAATGCAGGCATTTTTGTGCACCAATACGTCTCTTACATAGATAAATGATGTGCATCACAGTGTATATATTGCATGTAAAAATGTACATCCTGCATCTACAAAGCATACAAATCTGCAAAATGGGTATCAAAAAGCAGAGAACAGATACCACTGACAAGAATGTAAAGGAACACTAAAAAAACCAAAAAAACAGAACCAGGAACACTGACACATCCCCTTTTAAAAAGAAGGATTTCCTTTCTTCCTCCTGAGAATCCTCACGACAGTTATTGAAAGACTCCCACCACCTTTAAAACTTGGAATGCTTGCCTCCACAGGAGAGTTTCATTATTCATCTGAGCATTACATCCTGGGCCTTTTTTTGGGGTATAAAAAGCCCAGCATGAACATATTTGCATATTAGGCCACACCCCTGATGTCACCATTGTTTTGCAGAGGGCTTTTGTGTCGAGAAAGCCCAGCAGGAGCTCCTTTGCATATTGGGCCACACTCCCTGACATCAAGCCAGCTGGAACTACGTTCTCGTGCGTTCCTGTTCCAAAAAAGCAATTACATCTCAAGTCACTTTTGTTTTTTGTCTCTTGTTGACTCTCCGGCCTTTCTATCTGCCCTGACCTCATCTCGTTAGAACTCAGAAGCTAAGCAGGGTCAGCCCTCGTTAGTATTTGGATGGAAGAGACCACCAAGGCAGTCCAGGGTTCAGAGCCGGCGCGTGGGAGTCGGCGAAATAGATGACAGCCTAGGGCGCTGGCTCCCACAGGGGTGTGGGAGGGGGGTAGGCGCCCCCTCTCATCCCCACTTGCACCGTCCCTGAGGCTTTCTTGGCTCTGAGGGGTCAGAGGAGCTCCCCGGATCCCTCAGAGTCACGAAAGAATGCAGCTTCCCCTGCCCAACGTGCTCCGATTTTATAGCTCGCTGGGCAGGAGAAGGCGCGAGTGCTCTTTCTGGGCTTTCAGGGATTGGAGGAGCACCCCTGAAAGAACGCAGCTTCCCCTGGCCAGCACACTCCGAATTCGAAGCATGCTGGGCAAGGGAAGGCACGAGTGTTCTTTCTGGGCTTTCAGGGATCGGGAGAGCGTCCCGATCCCTGAAAGCCCAGGAAGAACGCAGCTTCCTCTGCCCAGCACGCTCCGAACTTAGAACACGTTGGGCAGGGGATGGCGCCCAGCAGCCCTGTCCCACTTTATAATGAGCTCAGCAGGGTCTGCGGAGGGACGTTGTTTCTTCGGAGCAATACCCCCGCAGCCCCTGCTCAGCTCATTATAAAGCTGGACAGGTCTGCTGGGCAGGTGGCACGCTGCCACGATGACATCACTTCTGGGTGATGTCATTGCAGCGCTTGTGCGCTTTGTGTGTGAAATTAGCACAGGTGGGCACAATGCAGGGTTCTGCCTCAGGCGGCAGAAACCCTAGCGCTGGGCCTGCCAGGGTTTCTAAACCAAGGCAGGCAATGGCAAACCACCTCTCTTCATCTCTTGCCTTGTAAACGCCATGAGGGATCACCATGAGCGGGCTGCAGCACGACGCCACTTTCCATCGCCAAGAGTCTTGCACATTACAGCAGTTTGTTCCAAAGTGTCTAATGAATTCCGTTTCTGGTCCAGAATTGTCAACACAGTTCTCACTACCTTTAAGCTATCTTGTGCATTATTTATGAAGCGTTAACACTCATAAAAGGGAAAGAGGGAAAAACATACTGGTTCCATGGTTACAAAAGGTGTTTGCTGCCGTTGCTTTGAAAACGAAAGCAGAAACTGAGCTCAATGCAGAAATCATGGTCTCGCTGTTCATTTCACTTTAGGGGTATGACCTCAGCAACGTTGAAGGCCATAGTGTCCATGCTCCAAAGCATCAGTTGACTCCAGGGGAACAGATCTCTGTAATCCAGAGATCAGTCGTAGTTCTAGAAGATTTCCGGGCTCAACTTATAGGTTGGTAACCCTAGAAGAAATACTTCTCTGGTGCTCTGAAGAGCATCTTGGTGCAGAAGAAGAAGACTGCAGATTTATACCCCACCGTTCTCTCTGAATCGGAGGCTCAGAGTGGTTTACAATTTCCTTTTATCTTCTTCCCCCGCAACAGGCACTTTGTGAGGTCGGTGGGGCTGAGAAAGCTCTCCCAGAAGTTGCCCTTTCAAGGAGTGGTAAGCTGCAGTACTGCAGTCCAAGCTCTGCTCACAACCTGAGCTTGATCCTGGCAGAAGCTGGGTTCAGGTAGCCTGCTCAAGGTTGACTCAGCCCTTCCATCCTTCTGAGGCTGGTAAAAATGAGTCCCCAACTTGCTGGGGGGAAAGCGTAGATGACTGGGGAAGGCAATGGCAAACCACCCTGTAAAAAGTTTGCCAAGAAAACATCATGATGCGATGTAACCCCATGGGTCGGTAATGACTCAGTGCTTGCACAGGGGACTACCTTTACCTTTTTATGAACTAGTGTTGCCAATCCAATCGCACCTTTATTGGCATAATGAAAAGAGATATACAGAGACTTGTCAACCAAACAACAATCAGATATGTCTGTTCAAAGCGTAAAAGGCTAAACTAAGATTAAGATCACAATAAAATCTGCTTAGAATAATTTTTGACAAGAATTTGGCAACAGCTTTTGTGATATCGATTACGTTGTCATTTAGGAGGAAACGGCAATCAATCCTATTTTCTTGAATGTAGGACAGTAAGGAAAGACTATCTAACAGAACCTTCCAGAGATTAGTATACAGTTGGCAGTTCAATAAAATATGCTGGATGGAATCGCTTGACTCGCATAGATAATGTCTCTCGCTAAAGGGGACTTGAAGAAATCTCCCACAGAGAACATTGGAGGGAAATGCATTCATCCTAGCCAGCATAAAAGCTCTCTGGCGTGGCCAGTCTCTAAGTGGGGGCTGGAGATCTCCTGGAATTACAACTGATCTGCTGACTATATAGGTCATTCATTTGCTTGTTTATTACTTATTTAAAGCATTTGTTCCACTTCTCCTGGAGCTTGGAAGGTGGACTGCATGGCATTATACCCTGCCAAGTTCCTTCCTCTCCCCAAACCCCACTCTCCCAAGCTCCATCTTCCAGTCTCCAGGTGTTTCGAAACCCAGTTGGCAACTCAAACACAAACAGTGGCTTGAAGGTTTCAGACCTTGCCATCACCTAATTTAGGGGGATTTTTACAGGATTCACCAGCAGTAAAAAAAAAAATTGATTGTCCTCATTCTTCTTAAAATGGCCTCAGCTTTCATAGAAGGCTTTGATTCTCTCTCTCATCCACACACAAACAAAGGAATTTTCCAGGTCATTTTGGGGACAATTAAAGCTTTGTATCTCAGGATCCCCACATCCCATGAATAATTGTGCCCGGCTGGAAATGGCAGAGTTGTATACGAAGCCAAAATAATCAACAGCAAACCATCAAGGCCTCCCAGGCGGGCAGAAAAGAAGAATAATCGTCAGACATAAAGGGATGGATTTTCAAATACCCCTAATCTCAGTTATTGAATAGACAGGACAAACGATGGTAGAGTTACTGATTTCAGCCAGAGTTACTGGCTCTTTGATGAGAATTTTTATAACAAAGATTTTATCACATTTCAAGATACATCCCATCCCTATGTTTCATTGATGGGAGTAGTGTTCCTGCAAGGAGACAGGGGGGGGGGGAGGAGGGGGAGAGACAAAAATTCCCTGCCCTGAATTGCTCAGAGGGTCTGATAAGCTGCAGGAGGGCAAGGGAGAAGTCGATATGATGTTTGTTGTTTTGAGTACAAGCAGAGTTGCAGCCTTCTAAGCAGAAGAAGGAAAAGAAGAAGGCGAAGAATTGGTTTTTATCAGGGCTTTTTTTGTAGAAAAAGTCCAACAGGGACTCATTTGCATAATAGGCCATACCTCCTAACACCAAGTCAGCTGGAACTGTGTTCCTGTGTGTTCCTGCTCAACAAAAAAGCCCTGTTTTTTATACCCCATTTTTCTCTACCTTGTGGAGTCTCAAAGCTGTTGCAATTGCCTTTATTTCAGAAGCAAAGAATCATGAACACACAACGCTGTTGGATGCTACTATTGATTGATATTGGTCTATCAGCATCAGTATTGCCTACTCTGACTGGCAGCAGCTGTCCAGGGTCTCAGGCTGAGGTCTTTCACATCACCTTACCATCTGATCCTCCTGAGTAGAGATGCCAGGTATTGCATTGGTTTAATTCTACCCAAAGAGCCCCGTGGCGCAGAGTGGTAAAGCTGCAGTACCGCAGTCGGAGCCCTCTGCTCATGACCTGAGTTTGATCCCAGCGGAAGCTGGTTCAGGTAGCTGGCTCCAGGTTGATTCAGCCTTCCATCCTTCCAAGGTGGGTAAAATGAGTACCCAGCTTGCTGGAGGGGGAAGTGTAGATGACTGTGGAAGGCAATGGCAAACCACCGCGTAAAAAGTCTGCTGTGAAAATGTTGTGAAAGCAATGTCACCCCAGAGTTGGAAACAATTGGTTTACCTTTTTTAATCCTACCCATTGTTTCTTTTTTTCCCTCTAGCTGACATATTGTGATTGTCCTTTCAGCACCAAATTTTGCATAATGGATTCTCTTTTCAAGGAAATGAGGCCTAGAACAAGGGTTGCCAGCCTATCTAAAGCCGCAAGCTCAGAAGAACATTGCTGAAAATTGACCAGAGTTTTGGAAACTGACTAGAGACTTTTTGCATTCTAGACATGAATTATGACTCTGGAAATGTAACTTTGTAATTGTTGAGTGCATGAGCACGTGGATAACAATTCTAACATGCTAATTTAAATAAAATACAGTGTTGTTTATTTTGTGGTTGCTCAAGCCATACACTGTAGTTTTGTGTTTTGCTAAATCCCATAGTACAGAGTGGTAAAGCTGCAGTACTGCAGTCCTAAGCTCTGCTCATGACCTGAGTTCGATCCTGGAGGAAGCTGGGTTTTCAGGTAGCCAGCTCCAAATTGACTCAGCCTTTCATCCTTCCGAAGTCGGTAAAATGAGTCCCCAGCTTACTGGGGGGAAAGTGTAGATGACTGGGGAAGGCAATGGCAAACCACCCCATAAAAAGTCTGCTGTGAAAATGTCATGATGTGACTTCACCCCAGAGTGGAAAACAACTAGTGCTTGCACAGGGGACTACCTTTACCTTAAGCCTCCAGGTGGGGCCTGGAGATTTCCCGCTTTTACAATTGATCTCCATCTGGCAGAGATCAGCTCCCCTGGAGAAAATGGCTGCTTTCAAGGGCTGACTTTACAGTATTGTACCATGCTGAGACCCCTCCCCTCCCCAAACCCTACCCTTTCCCTGATCCACCCACCCCCAAAAAGTCTTCAGGTATTTTCCAACACAGACCTGGCAACCCTACCTAGAACAGGATTGTGCATTCGCTAATTCGGGTTGCCTCCCCCCACCAAGTTTAAACTACAGGAGAGTGTATGATACAATCCTGAATTGCCAAGAATCTTGAAATGTGACCCGTAGGATTTTGCAGATAAATAGTCCTAGGAAATGGGCCATGTTTGCCAAAATAAGATTGTAGTTGTGAGATTATATTGGAGGCAATGATCATTAGTTCCGAAACATTAGAATCATGAGGGAACAATCAGAGAGACCACACAAAGCTTCTGATGTTGCAAATCTAGCTTCAAGTGATTGAAAATACCCCAAGGAGTCTAATTAGAATTATGGATGGAGAATATATTCTAGCAGCAATTTAGTGAATGCCTGGATAGATTTTTTCTTCTTTTTTAGCTTGAGAGTGCCCTAGCACTTTTTGTGCATTCTTTTATTTAAGTTAACACTGACAACTGGGTGAACCGAATATGGGGTACTGTGGCAATGTATCTCTGAGCATGCAATGAGTTTTGTGTCTTTGCCAACGTTCTCCTCCTCAATTAAGGCTGCCAGTCCTCCAACTGGAACCTGAAAAGCCATAGCCTCTGTGTATAAATAACCTCGATAAAAAAATTCGGAAGTATTCATACAAAATATATCGATATTGTATTTTGCTATCTGGGGAAGTGTTACACAGCTGGGCCTTCTACTGGCTGCCACCACTCTGGTAAGGGTCTGTATGGAAGGGCCCAGAGCACCCTATCACCCTTGTCTTTCTTTAATAAATACCTCCTAATTGTGACCAAGGAGACGTGAGGACCCAAGGAATATAACAACAACAATTTATTTACAGTGCTCAAATAATAAGTGGGTAAAACAGTGAAATACATGTATGTTAGAGTATAGTTATCGGAAGCTGCTGCTGAGGAAGCGTATAGTACGAACAGAAGAGCACACACAGTTAGCAGACGGAGGCAAACTCTGGTTTCAGTGAATATATTTACCAGAACAGTGTCCAATACTCGAAGTCTTAGCCATGCCAGGGTCAATTCATACAGTTCAGTCAAAAATAGCAGTAATAATAATAATAATAATAATAATAATAATAATAATAATAATAATAATAATAATAATAATAATAATAATAATAATAAACCTTTATTTATACCCCACCCTCCCCACCTAGGCTGGCTCAGGGCGGCTAACAAGACATGGTAAAACCATGATACAGATAAACAATCAGTAATATAATTAATAATTTAAACAATAAAACCAATAAAACAGTATGACATTAAAATACAGTCAAATGGCGTATAAGATGGCTCGGTATTACTGATCTTATCAGGAGTTCTGTCTTAAAAAGCTAGCTGAAAGAGGGCAGTTTTGCAGGCCCTACGGAACTGGTTAAGATCCCGTAGGGCCCACAACTCTTCTGGCAATTGATTCCACCATTGGGGGGCCTTTGTAGAGAACGCCTGTTCTCTGGTAGCTTTTAATTTAGTTTCTTTTGGCCCAGGGATTTCAAGAAGATTTTTTGAACTTGATCGCAGTGCTCTCTGGGGAACATATGGAGAGAGGCGGTCCCTAAGGTAGGCAGGTTCTCGACCATATAGGGCTTTAAAGATAATGACCAGCACCTTGTAATGAACCCGGTAAACAATTGGCAGCCAGTGCAATTCCCGCAGCCCAGACTGCACATGTTCCCACCGAGGCAGTCCCAGTAGCGGCCTGGCTGCTGCATTTTGCACTAGCTGCAGTTTCCGGGTTCGGTACAGGGGCAGCCCCATATAGAGGGCATTACAGTAGTCCAACCTCGAGGCGACCGTTGCGTGGATCACTGTTGCCAGGTCGCCGCGCTCCAGGAAGGGGGCCAGCTGCCTCGCCCATCTAAGATGAAAAAAGGCGGACTTGGCAGTAGCTACAGAGAATGGTCCAAATACAGATTCCTAGGTCGAGACACGGTTTTACCAAACAGACGGACAGCATGCTATGCAGAACTCACAATCCTAGCCAGACTGCAGAACAACTTGCTGTCCTCACTTTATACGGATGTCAATCATGCAACCTGGCCAGAGATTGCATCAGCCTCTGACTCAGCATGTTGCATAAGCATAGGTGATGTCATCTTCCCCACAGCAGTAATCAGTTGCACCTGGTGTATGCCTGAGCAGTGCACTCACAGACATCTAAATGACTAGTGCTAAAAAATGTGTTCAGTTTCTCCCATATAGGAACTGATCCCTGACAATGTACAGTAAAGGTTGGTGAAAATAAACAAAAGCCCTGACTCGTTTAACTATACAGTCCCTACTGTAATAACCAACATTCACCACTTGCCCTGGGTGAGGGACCTTTCCCCTGCTCCAAGCTCTTCAGGCTACAGCCTGCCTCCAGCTCAGCCTTCCAGGAAAAGAACACACCCTTCCTGGCCTTGGACCTTTTATGTTCTCCTTCCAGGCCCCACCTCTCTGGTCCAGTTTCCCTCCAAAAACCTTGCCATCCAATCAGATGGACAGAAGGGATCCTGGGAAATGTAGGCTCTTTTATAACTCCTAGGCAGGCTTCTCTGGGGCCTGCAGGCCTCACTAGGCCCAGGATCATGACAGGAAGGCAATAGCAAGCCACCCTGTAAAAAGTCTGCCAAGAAAACATCACGATGTGATGTCACCCTGTGGGTCTGTAATGACTCGGTTATCAAATATAACAAAGAATATGGAACACTTCTGTACAAACAGCACTATTGGAGAGACACATGTAAAGTCAGACCAGAACTGAGAATCCACTGATAAAGTCAGCCCATTTCTATATACACCCCAAAGGGTCTCCCCCCCTCCAATTGTGCAAGTCTCTGTTTCAGAACAATAATACTATAAAGTCCCAAAGGGTACAATTTATATTCTGGGTTATCCAGCTAAGGTCCTGACAAACAGATGTGTGTGCAAACCTTGCAGATTGAACTGGAAGTGGGCACATTCCCTCACAATAAATAACGCACTTTCAATCCACTTTCAATGCACTTTGCAACTAGATTTTACAGTGTGAAATGGCCAAATCCACTGGCATACGGTCACTGAAGTGGATTGAAACTGCATTTTTTTTAGCAGGTACTGATGGAACTCACCGTTGCTCAGTACATTTTTCTTACATTTCATGCACACACATCAATAAAAACCCCTGTGTCTCTTTGTCATAAGCCTTATCTCTACATCAAATAAAACCATAAGGTAATTCCTGGAGCATAGGGATGTCGTGTTCCAAATGAACTACTAAAAGGATAAAAATGTACTCTCTTGTATGGAAGCCTTGGTTTCATTTCTCAGTATGACATCTTCATCCGGTGCCTCTGAAGCACTCCCGGGATCTCCAGAAAAAGCTGGCAAAGAGCTACTGAACTGTTGCCTGCCCAGCTCTGGACGTGTTGAAGAAGAGCCGCTGGCTTCGTATTCAAAGTAGTCTTGAAAGAGGGCTCGTTCTCCAGTTTTTCACGGGCCTCCTCTGCTTCTGTCTCTGAGCCTCCTTGATTTACAATAGACTTTAGAGAGAGGCAGTGAGTGGAATCACTTCAGAGCGTTATCGGCTATTATCATTCAGTTCCAAGTGGTGGCACTACCCTCCCTGAATCCAAGGGACCCAATTTCAGATCTCAGCAGGTACTGATTTATTCACTGCAGAAAAGCAATTCCCCGATTAGAGGACCTAATATGGGCATGTTTCCCGTTAGGTGTTGGATACAGTATTCAAAGTCGCTGCGTTCCAACTGCCAGCCTGGTATATGAACTTCAAAAAAAATAAATCCCCCCCCCCCCCCTCGTTTTATGGGACAGTTTACGGAGTGGGAAATGTTGTGACTGGGAAGGGAGTGCTCCTGTCCAGGAAAGAAGGATGAAAAGAAATGCAGACACCTTCATATGTGTGCCCCCAACTCTGACTTTGGGATTATGCATTTGTGCATGTATAAGTGGCTCAGAGTGGTAAAGCTGCAGTACTGCACTCCGAGCTCTCTGCAAATTTCAGGAAATAGGGAACAAATTTCAAAGGAGAAAGAATGCAGCATTTTTTTTTTTTTAAAAAGAGCAGTTCAGCCTTTATCATCAAAGCTTCAATGTCCTTTAGCCTTCCTGTTACGTATGTGGAATTACGGGTGTTAGTTCCTGGCTGGCTCATCGGAGCCATCGTCAAACGACCACTCACCTTACACCTCTCTCACGTTCCTCTTCTCAGCGGGGCTTCCTTCTGATGTCACATTATCTGCCCCAGGGCTGCAGCTAGGGTCGGCTTTTTTGTGCCGCAAAACGACCTGAGTTTGATCCCGACGGAAGCTGGGTTCAGGTAGCCGGCTCAAGGTTCACTCGGTCTTCCATCCTTCCAAGGTTGGTAAAATGAGTACCGAGCTTGCTGGGGGGAAAGTGTAGAAGACTGGGGAAGGCAATGGCAAACTACCCCGTAAAAAGGTCTGCCATGAAAATGTTGTGATGCGACATCACCCCAGAGTTGGAAACGACTGGTGCTTGCACAGGGGACTACCTTTACCTTTTAAAGTGTGGTTTAGGCACTATTAGAAATGGGGAGAAACAAGTTCTAAAGCCATTAGATTAATGGAAACGGATAACGAAGGCTAAGAAAGGGGCAATTTTGAAATGCAGTTCAGATAAGGGCATTTTCGAGCGCAAGCAGTAGTTGTGTCAAAATGTCTCCCAGACAGAGTTCATCAAATAGAACTCACCAGTAGGTGGTTACATTGCAGTGTCTCCAAAGGAAAGAGAGGCTTTTGAGTGAGGGCTGGGTGAAAAGAGACAGAAGAGGGGATGCAAGGAAGGAAGGATTTGAATCCTGCTTCCCATTGTCTCAGACTAATTTCCCACTCACCTTACGCCACTCTCACGTTCCTCTTGTCAGCGGGGCTTCCTTCTGATGTCACGCTATCTGATGTCACGCTATGTGCAAACAGAAACCTCTAAAAACCAGTTTCTGTTTGTGGCACAAAAACCCAACGCTAGTTGTAGCCCCGGGGCAGATAGTGTGAAATCAGAAGGAAGCCCCACTGAGAAGAGAAACATGAGAGCGGCGTAAAGTGGGTGGGAAATCGGTCTCAGTGTCTCCAAGCTCAGTCCTCATGGCTCCAATGAGCCAGCCAGAAACTAACACCCATAATTCCACATACGTAACAGGAAGGCTAAAGGACAGTCAAGCTTTGATGATAAAGGCCGAACTGCTCTTTTTAAAAAAAAAAAAAATGCTGCATTCTTTCTCCTTTGAAATTTGTTCCCTATTTCCTTTAGATTGTGGAGAACAGAGGCATTTTTGAGATCTTCCTTATAGCTACATTTATAATGCCACAAAAGAGAGAGAGAGAGAGATGTGTTAATGGTAGGAATTATGTTAATTCTAGAGAACTAACCTCCAGCTCGCTCGTGCCAATCTGCTCCGTGGCTTCTGAATTCAATCCACTTACGACAAATTGTTCCGTCTAATGAGAGAGTTTCATTGTAGTTGCTCATGTTGCCCTTATTACAGCCTACACTGTGCTGTTCTTTCTTCCTCAGAACATCACATTGCTTCTTAAGAAAAAAAATGGCTCTCTTAAAGGGTGGAAATAGCCCACTGTAGTTCTCCATTTCGCAGAGAAGAGTCTATTGCGTGTGTTATAATTGTAGCATGACCCACCTGGCTTCTTGTTCAATCCCCACCAATTGGGAGGAATCGTTATGGGACAATTCCTTGATTAAGGCTGACCGCTAAACTGGGCAGGGCCATTTAAAACCACCGGAAAAGTGTGTGCCCCCTTTGCATTTAAATGTTATTTGTTTAGTGTATTTTGAGACTACAGATTCGCCTGAAAAGGCTCAAGGCAATTCACAATACATTAAAGCATGATTTCATTATAAAACTAGCATGCAACCATTTTTTTATATAAAACACATAAATAATTTGACAAGCGCCATGCCCAATTCCAGCTTCAGCTGAAATGAAAGGCCTTCCAGCGAGGGGGTGGGGGGGAGTATTCAGTTGAATCTGGACGGTCTGGAGCAAAGGTGGCCAAGCTTGTTTCATGAAAGAGCCACATAGAATAAATGTCAGATGTCTGAGAGTCACAAGACATGAACGTCAGATGTTTGAGAGCCGCAAGGGAGGAAGGAATATAGATGGGGAGGGAGAGAGAGGTGGAAAGAAAGCAACTTTAACTTTAAATGTATTATCCAAGGTGCTGGCTGCCTTGGCTTGGAGAAGTGATGTAAAGAGACAAATGCCTTCTCCTAGCTGGCTGACAGGGAAGTGGGAGCTTCAAGAGTCATGCAATATGTGTGAAAGAGCCAGTTTGGCCACCCCTGATTCACTGGTTGGAGGGGTGATACCAGAGATACCAGCCAACCTTACCTCAGTTATGCCGGGTTCCCATAGCCTTATGGATTGCTGGCACTTATTTATGAATTGGACTGATTGAACATCTGTTATTCTCATCGGAACCTTCCCAAAGAAGTCTGGGCATTGATTTGCTGAAAAAGGAGGGACTGGTGTTCTGATATGTTTGTTCCTTTGACTGTATAAGAGACTGAGTTATTCATTTATTCATTTTTGTGGAACTCGAATATATTATACATTTGTATTTATCACAGTGTTAATAATTTGATTCATTGGAGGCTGGATTTCACAGGAGCTTTTGCTTTGTATTCCTCTGCCTTTCTTTGCCGTGATTCTCTTTTTTGGTTACACAGGTTCCCATAGGAAGCAGCCAAACATGGAGATGGGCTGCATTGATACGGGTAGCTTCAGATACTCCAGACTCAAGCCATTTATGGCTTTAAAGGCCAAAACCATAAACTTGAATTGAACCCAACAACAGATAAGACGCCAGTGCAGCTGAAGCATTTTCTAGCTAGACAACAGCCATACCACTTTGTTCTTCTTACAACCACAGAAGGATCTGGCTACTTTCAGACAACCATGCTTTGTGACCTGGTACATAAATATGGCTGAAGTTATGGGCAGTGTTCCCTCTAAGCTGAGTTAGTGTGAGCTAGCTCACAGTTTTTTAGACTCCAACACACACAATTTTGTCTTAGCGTAGGAGGAAGGATGGCCCCAGAACAAACTGCTTTATGCAGTAGCCAAATCGCTTGCTCACAACTTTAATGCCAGTAGCTCACAAAGTAGAATTTTTGCTCGCAAGATTCCATAGTTTAGAAGGAGCATTGGTTGTGGTACTAGATTAAGTAAGGACCCATGGTTCAGTAGTAGCTCATATCACACCCCCGATGTAGCCAATCTTCCAAGAGCCCTATAATAAGAGCTCTGTAAGCTCTTGGAGAATTGGCTACATCAAGGGTGCGTGGCCTAATATGCAAAGGAGTTCCTGCTACAATAAAAGCTCTCATAGCCCACATGAATTACATGAAAGATTTCTCATATCCTGTCCCTGGGATCTATAGTTAACAGGCGTTCAGGTCCAATTATCTCATGCAATACAACCAGGGGTCATTTTGTAGGAAAAAAAAACAGGCGGTGGAGCTCATCCAGAGATTGCTATGCAGCTGCACCTACTATTCAATGGACACGGTAGGTCGGTGGGGAGGAGGAGGGGGAACCCTCAGAAAAGTTCAGGAGCTGTGGTCATGTGAGCTCCTGCTGAATTCAAGGTCTGAATACAACTATATAAATCAATCAATCAATCAATCAATCACACCTTTATTGGCATAACCAAAAGAGATATACAGAGACTTGTCAACCAAGCGGCAATCAGATATATATGTTCAAAGCATAAAAGGCTAAAAAAAGATTAAGAATCACAATAAAACCGGCTTAGAATAATTTTTGACAATTTCAGCCAAGAATCTGGCAACAGCTCTTGTGATATCGGTTATGTTGTCCTTTAGTAGGAAACGGCAATCAATCCTATTTTCTTGATTATAGGATGGTAAGGAAACAGAACCTTCCGGAGATTAGTATTCAGTTGGCAGTTCAATAAAATATACTGGATGGAATCAGGCGAGCTAGACCCGCATAGACAATGACTCTCGCTAAAGGGGACTTGAAGAAATCTCCCATAGAGAACATTGGAGGGAAATGCATTCATCCTAACCAGCATAAAACCTCTCTGATGTTGCGGGTTATTTAGTTCAGATAAATATTTGGCCATTTCCCTGGCCGTCTGATCAAGTCCAAGTGAGGCAGGAGAGCAAGTATAAAACTGGACAGGACACAGCTTATGAGATTCTAGATCTAAGAGTCTCTGATAAATCTAAACTTATAAGATTCATCAGACGGAAATAAATCATCAATTGCAATTCCCATGTGTTTGAGCTTTGACATGATATAGTTATTGCAAGTCTGAACTTCATGTATGCAGAGGTCTGACATTTCTTACCCAGTAAATGTGGTTTGCATTTTGTTTTTTTGCTTTAAAATGCATCAAATATATCCTGGTTTTCTTCTGATTTGCAGGTGAAGTGAAATTTTGGTCGTTCATTTAGACTCCAGGTCCGTTTCCTTCTACTATTCTTCCTTTAGGACACTGCATAGATACACAGTGCATTCGAAGGAACTTCATGATGCAAATTTTTGTTCTTTTTTTATCAATAGAAAGGTGAAACCTGTGGCTGGTCACACTGTAATTTTTCTTAGTACTGTTATTAGGAGGAGGACATTTGTCGAGCAGAAATAACTGACTGTTCTAACACAGTAGGAAGTCTTCAAGACCTGAACTCTAAAATGGAAGCTCGCCACACATCCAAATATTGCATTCGGATTCTCTGCACTAAACCACAGGAGGCAATGTCCTATGAGGAAAAGGCTTTGGAACACCTTTCTTTTGCATTCTGACAACAGCAACAACAGCAAAATCAACTACCCAGGGCTTTTTAGCAGGAACACACAAGAAGCCAGTTCCAGTTGACTTGGCATCGGGGGTGTGGCCTAATACACAAATGAGGTCCTGCTGGATTTTTTTCTACAAATAAAGCCCGGTTGAAACAATGGTGACATCAGGGGGTGTGGTCTAATATTCAAATGAGTTTCTGCTGGGCTTTTTCTACAAAAAAAGCCCTGCAACTATCTGCCCTATGGGTTGTTATAAGTTTAATACCTATGAGTAGCCAAATAGTCATCAATTTATCCAGGGGGGGTTTTGTGGTGTGGGGCGGGGGGTAGCAGGAACTCCTTTGCATATTAGGCAACACCCCCCTGCTGTAGCCAATCCTCCGTGAGCTTACAGTAGGCCCTGTACAAATAGCCCTGTAAGCTCTTGGAGGATTGACTACATCAGGGGTGTATGACCTAATATTCAAAGGAGTTCCTGCTACAAAAAAGCCCTAAATCTCCCCCATAACATTTCCACAGATGAACCTTTGGCTAGAAATTGTTTATTGCAATTGACTGAAATCTGAGCACTGAGATCTAATAATGATGGAGGTTTCAAAGGTACCTTAGAGTTTCTTTTTCCATTTATCTGATTAGGGGTATAAATTGGCATATATACTGCTTTCCCACAAATCTTCACGTTCTCTGCTTCAATTTGATGCCTCATTAGTCTCTCTGTAGCCTAAAAGGTGGTCTAAAGTAAATTCTGACTCTCCAAATAAATGAAATATCTGTTCTTAAATCTCTCATGTTGCAAAGAATGCAACAAGAACCCTGTTTATGAGTTAGAATGAATGCATGTACAATCCATGTACAGTTCTTTGTTCTTTACACATACATTGCGTAATTCTCATGTTAAAATCAACACATGGGCCAATAACCATGAGATGACCCCCACATTTACCCAAGTACTGGTCCTTTGTTTCATTTATAAAGTGAACACCCTCTAGCTTTTTCTCACAGACAAGTGTTTGTGCAAATAGGCAAGATCTGGGGTGGCCAACCTTGCTTAACGTAAGAGCCACAGAGAATAAATGTCAGATGTCTGAGCGCTGCAAGACATGAACATCAGGTGTTTGTGAGCCACAAGACAGGAAGGAAGGAAGGAAGGAAGGAAGGAAGGAAGGAAGGAAGGAAGGAAGGAAGGAAGGAAGGAAGGAAGGAAGGAAGGAAGGAAGGAAGGAAGGAAGGAAGGAAGGGAGGGAGGGAGGAAGGGAGGCAAATAGATGGGGGAGGGAGGAGGGATGGAGGGTTGGAAAGCAGGAAGAGAGAGGTAGAAATAAAACAACTTGAACTTTAAATGCATTCTTCAAGCTGCTGGCTGACTTGGCTTGAAGAAGTGATTTAAAGAAAAAATGCCTTCTCAAAGCTGGCCAATGTGGCAGTGGGGGCTTTAAGAGCCACACAATATGTGCAGAAGAGTTACCTATGGCTCCCGAGCCACAGTATGGCCACCTCTGGGTAACATGTACGCACTTCCTGTATAACAAAGCAGGAGTCAAGTAGCATCTTTAAGGGATGCTTGACTCCTGCCTTGTTTTACTACTTCAGGCCAACATGGCTGCCCACCTGGATCAATCTGCACTTCCTGTATAACATGGGATAGAGCTTTAGAATAGGTGGACACGACTTAGATTGTGCCTATATTTCCCACAGTTGCCACACGGCTGTTTTTATTGATGACTTAAAATTTCATATATTCCATTAAGAAAAGTAAAAAATCATCTGGCAGTATCAATGCATATGAGTAGAGGGTTTTATAAGACGTAGAGTGACATGTGGCGCTGTCATCTCAAAAGAAGTACTGCGCCGTATTTCCAGTCTTATTTCAACTGTCAGGCTACATGAAGCCAGCTACACCCTTGGCGTTTGGCACCTGTGTCCCTGTGAAGAAAGAATGACTCGCAGACAGTTCTTCGGCCATCTGCCCAGATTGACATGAGCGCCAGTATGCAAGTATGCAAGCCACCATCTCCATGTTTGCGAAATGAAGGCATTTAGTCAGGAGAGTCCGATGGCTTAGTATCCTGAGGTTATGTACACATGATTAAAAAGGCTACACTGCAGGGGACAAATAGTATAAACAAGAATGCAATGGAATAGAATCGAGGCATAGTTGAAGCAATTTTAATATTAGACGGAAAATATTTTTGCTGGGGGAAATAATTTATAACCATAGTTTTTTTGAGCAGAAATGCAAAGGAACACAGCTTCGGCTGGCTTGGCATCAGGGGGCGTGGCCTAATATGCAAATGAGCTCTTGCTGGGCTTTTCCCGCAAAAAAGCCCTTTGTGAAACAATGGTGATATCAGCGGTGTGGCCTAATATGCAAATAAGTTCCTGCTGGGCTTCTTCTATTTAAAAAAGTGCCCTGTTTATAACTGTAACCGAGGTGGAATTCTAGCAGGAGCTCCTTTGCATATTAGGCCACACCCTCCTGATGTAGCCAATCCTCCAAGAGCTTACAAAAAAGAGCCTTGTAAGCTCTTGGAGGATTTGCTACATCAAGGGTGTGTGGCCTAATATGCAAAGGAGCTCCTGCTAGAATTCCACCCTTGGGCACATCTGATGGAAGTTGATTATCTCCTACACACTTTTGAACTTGCCCAGGGGTGGAATTCTAGCAGGAGCTCCTTTGCATATTAGGCCATACCCCCTGATGTAGCCAATCCTCCAAGAGCTTACAAGGCTCTTTTTTGTAAACTCTTGGAGGATTGGCTACATCAGGGGTGTGTGGCCTAATATAAAAGGAGCTCCTGCTAAAATTCTACCCCTGAGTGTAACAGGTGGGGGCCCACAAGACTTGCCGAGAGGAATCCTGTCTCTCCCTCTGCATGCACACTGAGCTCAGATGGGTCTTGATGCCCCACCTTGTTGCTGAGCTCTGGGACTGGCCAAGTGGCATCCAGGAGCTGCACTGGTCCCACTGTGGCCAGGCCTGGAGCAGCTTCACAGACTATGCCATTGTTGCACCTGTAATGGTTCCCTGGATTCTGCCACTGCTGTGTCCATGACTGGGGTAGCTCCCCACACTGTACTACCACCATGGCTGGAACTGAAGCAGCTCCTCAGACTTCTTCAGAAGACCTTCTTGTTAAGGGGGATTTATGCCCCTGACGTGTTTTGTTTAAGTTTTCAGATTCTTATGGAAACCTGGGGTGTTCCCTGAGCTTGTAGAACTATTTGTTTTTGGTCAGCATGGCCCCAATCCATGGATTTTGTTATCTACAGATTGAGCCATGCTTGACCTATCGAATATAAGATAACTCTGACTACATTTTATGGTGGATTCCGAGCGTATATGAGAAGAGAGATTGTTAAAGAAATTAAGCCAAATTGGGTGAGAAAGCAACAGTGTGGCAAATTAGGTTCACTGTACATAAGAACAAAATGGTAAAGACGGGGGTAAAAATCCTAAATTTACATAGATGATGATAGAGCATATGATCAATAGGACATCTGGTTGTGGGTGGACAGCTGGATGAAAATGTCAACTCAATGTGCATCAGTAGTGGGGGGAAAAACAAATACTGGACTTATTTGGAAAGGGGTGCAAAACAAAATTACCAATATTCTGGTGGTCTTGTGTGGATCAATAGTGGTGTCACTTTCAGAATGTTGTGTACAGTTTATTATGGAGATTCCAGGTGTTTTGAAGCACACAGGGAAGTTCCTGGGATCCTGTCAGATGTTTATTTTTTCCCAAGGAAAAGAGCCATAAAATGCACAAGGAGGACAGAGAGCAGGAGATATGTTTCCACAGAGAGATAACCATTTGCCTACCTGTCAGGGATGCGGGATGGATGGTTGCTGTAAAGCATGATCTGTGTCAGATGTTTGCTTTAGGATGATCAAATAAAGATTGGCATGCACTTTTCCATGTGGGCAACTCCCCTAAATCTGGGTTGGGGCAGGCTTCCCACCAATTTTAGGCGGGAAAGATTAAAAATGTTGATTTATCTTTGTTTAAATGCTTTGTTGCAGTGCTGGGAAGAAGAGGAGGAGGAGACGAGGAGGTGGTGGTGGAGGAGGAGTTGGTTTTTGTACCCTGCCTTTCACTTGGAGTCTCAGAGAGCCTTCCAATATCCTTCTCTTCCTCTCTCCACAACAAACGCCCTGTGAGGTAGGTGAGGCTGAGAGAGCTCTTTGTGAACTGCTCTTGAGAAAACGGCTCTGAGAGAACTATGACTAACCCGAGGTCACCCAGCTGGCTGCATGTGGAGGAGTGGGGAATCAATCCTGGTTCTCCATGTTAGAGTCCACCACTCTTAACCACTACACCAAGCTGTAAGGCATGTATCAAAACAAAAAGGAATGAAAGCAGAAGAGAGTCTGCAGGAGGACTGATTTCACAAGACACCCAGGTGGGATTTCAGAGGTAACTGTTCTGCATTGTTAAATTCGCTTAGACATGTTTTATGTTCCTTTCATTAGATGTGTAACCAGCAGGCACAGATAACGACTTTGCCTGTGTTCTGGCTTAATATGAAACAATGAAGTCTTTCCCTGTTTAAGAAAGCAGACGGATCCACCTCCTCTTTATTTGCGCCTTAGATCACTCACTCACACTGACACATGCTCACATGCCAGCACATGGGGTAAGCTGAAGTCATTGGAAAGCAGCTGTATTTGCATTGGTTCAGAGTGCTTTATCACGGGAAAGCCTCAGCTTCTATACCCTGTTGCAGGCTGCCCAGAGGAACTAGTGGGTCAGTCTGTGAGACAGGATTCCATCTGCGAGTCTCTCCAAGCAGTATGAGAGTATGTTAGCAGTATGTTAGTAAATACAGAAATCAGTTTCCATCCGAGCAGCAGTGCCGGATTAAACCCTGTGGAGGCCCCTAGGCAGTTGAAATCTTGGGGGGGCCCTTGCAAATTATCTCAGAGTCGGATCATCCGCCCCGTGGCCCCCGCTGCAGCCTCCAGGCATCTTCTCAAAAGCCCCTTTGACAAAGCTGCGGGGGAGAGGCAGAGAGAGGCAAACATGGTGATGACACCAGCATCAGCCACAACAGGCAAGTCGGGCAAAGACTGGCTCACTTGCTGGCGGTGGGTGCAGGCTGGGAGGGCTGCAAGCAGGGGGGAAAACAGCAGAAAAAGCTGGCCTGGACCCGCTAAAGGCATGAGGGCTCATAAGCCTATTTGGCCTATTTGTTAATCTGGCCCTGGACAGCAGCCTCATGAACTGAAGAAGAATTGATTGAAACATTCTCCAGTATCCAGAAAAGGTGTCTTCATTTGCCTGATTCATTGTTGTCTCCTTGTAGGGATGATTTGGAAGTCTACGGAGAGCCAGTTTGGTGTAGTGGTTAAGTGTGCGGACTCTTATCTGGGAGAACAGGGTTTGATTCCCCAAACCTCCACTTGCACCTGCTAGCATGGCCTTGGGTCAGCCATAGCCCTGGCAGATGTTATCCTTGAAAGGGCAGCTGCTGTGAGAGCCCTCTCCAGCCCCACCCACCTCACAGGGTGCCTGTTGTGGGGGAGGAAGGTAAAGGAGATTGTGAGCCGCTCTGAGACTCTTTGGAGTGGAGGGCGGGATATAAATCCAATATCATCTTCTTCTACGGACTCTACCTAAGGACATATAATGGGTTGGTTTCCCACCTCCCCCCCCCCCAGGGAAATGGTGTACTTATTTTATCAATATTCATCTGCTTATTTTTGGTGCCTGTGAGCCGACTTTGCTGTGTTCTTATTTGGCTGTTAGCCATTGGCTAGATATTAAAACAATATTAGAGTTTTGCATTTTGTTAATTGTGGCTGTGATTCATGCTTGGCAGTTTCTTGTTTTGCAATCCCCAGTTAAAGGCAGGGGATCTCCTGGTTGAGAGACCCTCCCCCTGCTTCAGGGTTATCAGAAAGGGGGGGATGTCTGCTGGGCATTCTATTATATCCTACAGAGACTGATCCCCATAGGGTATAATGGAGAATCAATCTGTGGGTATCTGGGACTTGGGGGGCTATTTTTTTTTGTAGGTAGAGGCACCAAATTTCCATAACAGGCCCCGTGGCACAGAGTGGTAAAACTGCAGTACTGCAATCCGAGCTCTCTGCTCACGACCTGAGTTCGATCCCAGCGGAAGCTGGGTTCAGGCAGCCAGCTCAGGGTTGAATCAGTCTTCCATCCTTCTGAGGTTGGTAAAATGAGTCTCCAGCTTGCTGGGGGGGGGGGAGTGTAAATGACTGGGGAAGGCAAGGGCAAACCACCCTGTAAAAAGCCTGTTGTGAAAACACCATGATGCAACATCACACCCTTTTAACCAAATTTTCAGCATAACATCTGGTGCCTCTCCTCAAAAACCTCTCTCCAAGTTTCAAAAAGATTGGACTGGGGGTCCAATTCTATGAGCCTCAAAAGAAGGTGCCCCCTTCCTCCATTATTTCCAATGAAAAGAAGGTATATAAAAGGCATGTGGTCCCTTTAAATGTAATGGCCAGAGTTCCCATTGGAGTTCAATCATGCTTGTCACAATTTTGCTCCTGGATCTACCCCCAAAGTCTCCTGCCTCCATCCCAGAGAAACAGATATCCAGCACACAGCTGCATGGAGTTGCCTGGAAGAGGTTTCCTTAAGCAGAGTCAGTGCTCCTGTATTTTGCAGAGAGCATTTGCCAGCATAATTTCTGATGAAATGAGCCCATATCTAGGTGATCATTGGATGGACTTTTCATGTCATATTGTAATGTACAAAAAGATTATATGACTTTAAAAAAGGCTTTACTCAGGACTTTTTTTGTGGCAGAAATTCCTTGGCATATTAGGCCCCACCCCCCTGATGTAGCCAATACTCCAAGAGTTTACAGGGCTTTTATTACAGGGCCTACTGTAAGCTCCAGGAGGATTGGCTACATCAGGGGTGTATGGCCTTATATGGAACTCCTTTGCATATTAGGCCACGCACCCCTGATGCAGCCAATCCTCCAAGAGTTTACAGGGTTTTTATTACAGGGCCTACTGTAAACTCCAGGAGGATTGGCTACATCAAGGGTGTGTGGCCTAATATGGAACTCCTTTGCATATTTGGCCATGCACCCCTGATGTAGCCAATCCTCCAAGAGTTTACAGGGCTTTTATTACAGGGTCTACTGTAAGCTCCAGGATGATTGGCTACATCAGGGGTGTGTGGCCTAATATGCAAAGGAGTTCCTGCTACAAAAAAAGCCCTGGTTTTACTAAACATTGGTAGCCAGTACATCACAGTGTTGTTTTGCTGTTGTTGTTTTGTATTGTCTGCAATGTGAACTGTGATTACAGGTTGTTGGGTCAGAGCTGGCAAACCTACCCGGAATACATATGGAGCAGAATGTGGTGTATTACTTCAGAATGAAGACAGGAAGTAGGGTTGGGTTGGGTGTAGTCCCATAAATTTCTCCCTCAGAAGCAGCCATTTTCTCCAAGGGAACATCTCTGTCAGATGGAGGTTGGCAACATTAGTGAGGAAGTCTTTTTAAATAATAATAATAATAATAATAATAATAATAATAATAATAATAATAATAATAATAATAATAATAATAATAATAATAATAATAATAATAATAATAATAATAATAATACTCTATCATACAACAACCCCTTGCAAATTATATTTTTTAAAAGGCACTCTAGAATGAAAGGTTCTAACCAGCTGTTTACATGCGGTACTTGTTTTCCACTTTCAGGGAAGAATTTATGAGGGGAAATCTGAAAGATGGGAACTGCCTTGTGTGCAAGGAGATTAAGGTGAGGCAGACATGTTTTAACATAAATAAGTGATCCCCCTTCCATCTGAAATGATAGCAACTTTTTTACCTAATCACTGCCTCACCGCGTTGCTTACGTAGGCCAGGCCCTGGTTCCTTTATTTTAGGTTTTTCATTTAATCGACAGCAAGCTGCGAGGTGAGCCGAAGAGAAACAAATTATAAATTAAGAACGAAAAGAGGTGATTGGGATCCTGTTTCGTACAACATGATTTTGAGGACAGTACCGAATCTTCACCATTCCTTTGTGACCAGCTGATGTAACGAAACCCTCCCTGTTCTTGATTCTTCACCCTATTCTTCATTTCATATTTTCCCTGTCATTTGGGAAGCAGACGTTGCCCGTCAAGGTTAAGAAAGGGATATAACATTTGCTGTTTAACATTCCCCCCCCCCCTTCCCCTTGATATAATGAACATCTTCTCCTTGCTTTGCTAGCATCAGCAAAAGCCGGCGTCGAAACAGCGAGGTCTTTAAGCACTTAAACGGCCCCTGTCATTACCTCGTCCGCCGTATCAGGCCTTGAATGTTAGGCTATGAGAATCTTTCAAGACTACTGTGATTGAGGGAACGTTGCACGATGTTTGCGATGCCACCGCTTAAATCATTTGTGGGGACATAAAGCAAGGCGTAGGCCTCGCCTTGTCCGGAACCTAAACAAAAGATAAGGATTACAAATTCTGCTCCACAAGGTTAAGACTTGATGGCGTGATGGTACAATCTTTTTTTTTTCTTTCAGTGTCATTTAATTCATGAGCCCTGGAAGGCTCCAGAGCATGTTATCAAAAATGGCATGGCAACACAGCTTTTTTTCCCCCTTTGCTGAAAGCAGGTAGAATATTGATATGATTGTCTATCAAGCTGGAGCTCATGTACATCTTTAAGAGCCCCGTGGCATAGAGTGGTAAAGCTGCAGTCCTGCAGTCGGAGCCCTCTGCTCACGACCTGAGTTCGATCCCAGTGGAAGCTGGTTCAGGTAGCCAGCTCGAGGTTGACTCAGCCTTCCAGCCTTCTGAGGTCGGTAAAATGAATACCTAGCTTGCTGGGGGGAAAGCGTAGATGACTGGGAAAGGCAATGGGAAACCACCCCATAAAAAATCTGCCGTGAAAACATTGTGAAAGCAACATCGCTTTAGAGTAAAAAAAAAACTGGTGCTTGCACAGGGGACTACCTTTACCTTTTTACATGTAAATCTTATGCTGGAGTAAGTAGATACTTTAGAAAGTTCAACCCCAAAAATTATTTTTTATGGAATGCAGAGCTTTTTTAATAGCAGGAACTCTTTTGCATATTAGGCTGATGAAGCCAATCCTCCTGGAGCTTACAGTAGGCCCTGTACTAACAGCCCTGTAAGCTCAAGAAGAGTTGGTTACCTTAGGTTACCTTGAGAACCAGCTTGGTGTAGTGGTTAAGTGTGTGGACGCTTATCTGGGAGAACCGGGTTTGATTCCCCACTTCCACTTGCAGTTGCTGGAATGGCCTTGGGTCAGCCATAGCTCTTGTAGGAGTTGTCCTTGAAAGGGTAGCTGCTGTGAGAGCTCTCTCAGCACCACCTACCTCACAGGGTGTCTGTGTGTGTTGATTTCAGGGTGATACAATTGTGCACTTTATTTCTGGGGAAAACACAAATATCCCCCCAAAACACACACACACACACACACACACCCTTTTTTTACTTTAAATACAAACATACTTAAAACATTAACACTCTTGCGTGCTGCCTGGAGTGGGGGAGTCTACAAAACTAAACTGGAGTGCTTGTCTACAAAATTATAGTCTTCCCCAGAAAAATAGCTACAACTCCTAAGAGGCAGTACAATAAGAGAGGGGTGGGTGGGAGGAAGGGAAGCCGACAAACTTCTGGCTTGAAGAGGACTTCCTGGGTCTTAAGTGCCACTTGGCTCCAACTTTCCTTTGCAAACAAAGATGCTGGGGGTGGGGGGTGGGGGAAGGGAAACGGATCAGCTCTCATGCGGCCCACTTGCCAACAGGCTGCGGACCGGTACTGGCCCGTGGACCGGGGGTTCGGGACCCCTGATCTAAGTGGAGACAAGCAATGGCAAAGCACATCTTTTGCTTTGAAACCCCATGATGTTGCCATAAGTTGACTGTCACTTGATGCCCCTTTCCACCACCACCGGGCTGTGAAGTCGTTTTAAAAACCTTTCGTCCCATGTGCGAGAAGGAAGGGAATTCAAATGCATTGAGAAGAGCTTGGGTTTCAAGGCACCCTGCTACGGCATTAAAAATGTGTCTGGCTTTTCCATTAAGGTTACTAGCAAAGCATATTAATCTTTATTGTTGGAGGAACACCGAAATATGCTCTTTTTGTGTGCGCTAGTAGGGATGACAGCGTCATTCAGTGATGACAGGGCATTAAGCATATAGCGGATTGCTGTTTGGTCCAAAGATGACCACAGCCGAAAGGATTAAAAAGTCATTTCAACCTTTTAATGCATGATTCCATTTTCAGAAAGGAATCTTAAAAGTCGTTCAATTCAACAACCCCCATTGATATTTGCCTTAAAAATACATTAATACTTAAATACGGTCTAAACGAGGGGGGGGGAGTCCACGAATGGCTATCTTTTGAAGATCTTACTTTCATCTACAAGCGCTATTAGAAGTCGATGGTACTAAAACGGAATATTTGCAACCATTACTTTCCCCAATTGCCTTCTCTTAAAAAATAAGTTAACCCCGATGTCTGTCGAATTGGAAATGACAATGAATGGTTTTAAGCTCCAAGTTTGGATGTATGATAATCCCTTTAGAAATGTACAGTAATATTAAAAAGAAATATCCAAAGAAACTAAAAGAGGCTGTTGGTAAAGATTTCAGTTGTACAAGTGTAGCTAAACACTTATAGGAACGGACACATTTAAAGCAGCCTAACAGCTTTTTGATGCACCGTAATAAAGCAAAATGGGGAGAAAAGCCTGTAGCTTTTAGTGATTTGATGTACTAAATGCATTTCTGCTCCAATTCTTCCATGTTGTAGGGTGCTGCATTTATTCCTAAATAGGTTTCAGATAAACACAAACGCCAGCTGATATATACTTAAGATGATGTGTTTTGGACAACATATTGGGCATTAAGACTGCGGCTCCAGCTGGATAAATGCATCAGTGAGCTTAACGCGAGGGAGAATGAATGCATAACCTTTCTCCATCCAGAAGTTTTCAACTTGGGGACATTTTCTGGCACTAACACTTTTAAAGCGTTCAGCGCTGATAGATGCAGGGCCCGCCTTGGCACTAGGCAAACTGGTCTATCGCCTAGGGTGCCGGCCTTCTGCAAGCACCAAATTGGACACTCCCTCATGTGACTCGATGATGTTATCAGTGAGGGGGGTGCGGTGCAAGAAGTTAGCCTTGTCTAGGGTGCCAGACAGTCTAGGACTGGCCCTGGATAGATTGAAAATCCATAGCTTTGCTTTTGAACACTTTGCCAACAGGTAGTCTTTTACAGCACAGGGATAGACTGGCATGCACCAAGAATTGCTTCTCCTGATTCTACAGATGACATAGCTCGTATGTGAGTCATGTACTTCATATATGTATCCCGTATCCAGACACATGTGAAGCACAGATGAATTTTGTCAGTTGCCAAATGCAGCAGTAATTCAACTCAGATATCATGCCCAGGCCTCAGATTCAGCAGGAGCTCGCAGGAGCTCAGCTCCTGAACCTTTCTGACAGTTCCCCCTCTTCCTCCCCACCTACCTTGTCCATTGAATAGCAGGTGCAGCTGCATAACAATCCCTGGATTAGGAGAGTGGGCAGCCAGCCAGCCAGCCACCAGGGGCTTTTCCATGCCCCCAGCAGCCCTCATGAACCCCTGGAGAAGCCTGTGCCACCTTTTCTCCACTTCTGATGTGATTTTGGGCAATGGGTGGCTTGCTGGTCTTTTGACTGGTATAACAGCACCCGCCTCACGGTCTCACTTAATCATTTTTATGTGTTGTTTAGGCTACCCCAGCCCTCTTTCTCCTCAGTTCTTCCCTTAAAACTTTTTTCTCAGGGCTATATACAACTCAGGGGGTGGGTATGATGGATTTCTCTGTTCTAGTCTCTTCGGGGTGGGGGGGGGGGTTGCTTACTTTCAGATGTATAATACAATTCATAGGGGACCACAGCAGCTTGGATAGTTATCCCAAAAATATAGGCTCCAGAGAAACTTTAACGTAGACCACAGATATTTATTTCAACACAAAGACTTAAACTGGGGATATGGGAGATATTTACATGGGCTACAAAGAATCTCATACAGTTAACAAAATGCTCAGTTGTTTCAGGCTTTCTAATATATCTTTCTTAGGTCTCTCAGGTTCACAGTTCCTCTATATAATACACTCTCCAACTCTAGCAAAGGCTGGCCTCTTGGGTGTAATGTGCCAAGTCTCTCAAGTCAACTGGAGCCTCTACTCCCAGTCCTTCAGACTTATAGACTCACATATGTTCCCTCAACCACCTCTCTAGCTCTTAGGAAATGTATATGTGTCTGTGACCGTTCAGGTCTTCACAGTGACTCTCCTTCTTAGTCACACACAGCCCCTTGCTGTTTTTATAGAGCTAGCAGTCAGCTTTTCTTCTCACGAAGATTCTCCTTAGCCACTGTCTCAGCTCCTTTCAAGACCAACTCTCTCAGATTCTGTCAGGTACCAACTGCCTCCCTCAGCCATTAGCTGACCATCTCACACTCTGAGAGTTCCGAGCACTCTGGCCCCCACCCTCAGGTCACCTGACGCAGGCTCTGTGAATCTTCAGTTTTCTTGGTTTTCTGTTTAACCCATACCTTACTGTCACAACTGGGGTTGGGGGTGGTCCAGGAGAGCTCCAGGCAACCGAGGCATGCTTGGGCTGGCTGGATTTCTAGCCAGTTCAAGCAGACTTCACTCGCCCGGGGCTCTCTTTTTTTTGCATGAGGTTGCTTTTGGCTGGGGGTGGCAGCATATGCTAATGATTTATGCTAATGAGCTCCACCACTTATTTTTCTACAAAAGGACCCCTGATCGTGCCAAACCAAACTTTCCCATCCGCAAGCAAGTTTTCTGCTAATTAGGGTTTGATCTGATATCCAGCTTGCAGGGCTGCCAAGATTTTATCAGCCTCTTACTTGACGTGACCCCAATCTAAACCAAATATCCTTTTAGAAATTACTTGGTTGGCTGTTGCCACTGAGAATATACGTGCGATAAATAAAAGTTGAGCAAATTGTCACTTTCCTGGGCTGAAAGGACACACCGAAATTCAGTAGCCGACCTTTAAGGTTCTTGTTTATTTTATTTTATTTTTAAGTGGGAAAGCGGGATTTACATTTCTTAAATAAATGCTCCAATCAAAGGTTTTGAAATTCTGGGAATTTGACCAATTGTATTTTCGAAGGAAAATATATACCATCTTAGGCATCGATTATGAAAACTGAATACCTGCGAAAGAAGAGAATTCCGAGACAGTTTAATACTGAGTGAATTTTACATTGACGGCTTTGCTTAGATGTGGTTTCAGCAGGAGCTCAGCTCCTGAACCTTTCTGACAGTTCCCCCTCTTCCGCCCCACCTACCTTGTCCATTGAATAGGAGGTGCAGCTGCATAACAATCCCTGGATTAGGAGAGTGGGCAGCCAGCCAGCCACCAGGGGCTTTGCCATGCCCTCAGCAGCCCTCATGAACCCCTGGAGAAGTCTGTTGAAGATCTTTGTTCCTTCATTACTTCTGCATCAACAGAGCACTGATAACCTTAAACCTTTGCTGCCTTCGGTGTCATCAAACCATTTGGAACATTATATTTTAATGTTACATTTTACATTTTGATAGTATGTTGTGGCTTTTCATTATCATGCCCTGTATAATTTTGCGCCCTCATTCCTGAGCAAAGTGTAGATTTTTCTGTTGGATACATTTCCTTTATTTTTTTTTCCTATGTGAAACATCTGGTATGAAATGTCAGGTGAGTGGGAGGATGCACATACATGAATGGTGCTCCTGAGTGAAGAGTGGAGCGGTGGATCCGGAACGAATCTCTGTTTTTGGATTTTCACCAAAACAGGGAGAACTGCAAACAGTTTCTTCCACTGGTCAAATCAGCATATTCGTACATTTGGAAACTGTCCACACCTAGCAAAGATCCTCCCAGGCTGCTTACAGATGGGCAGCTCCAGGCAGCATCAAGCCACCCTGGAAGTGAGCTGCCCGGAAAAGGAGCACCCGGAAGCATCCTGTCAGAATGGGCTGTGGGCACCCCAAGGAGCATCTAGAGCCAGTTTGGTGTAGTGGTTAAGTGTGCAGACTCTTATCTGGGAGAACCGGGTTTGATTCCCCACTCCTCCACTTGCACCTGCTGGAATAGCCTTGGGTCAGCCATAGCTCTTGAAGAAGTTGTCCTTGAAAGGGCAGCTTCTGGGAGAGCTCTCTCAGCCCCATCCACCTCACAGGGTGTTTGCTGTGGGGAGAGAAGACATAGGAGATTGTAAACCGCTCTGAGTCTCTGATTCAGAGAGAAGGGCGGGATAGAAATCTGCAATTCTTCTTATCTGGGAGAATCGGGTTTAATTCCCCACTCCTCCACTTGCACCTGCTGGAATAGCCTTGGGTCAGCCATAGCTCTCAAAGACGTTGTCCTTGAAAGGGCAGCTTCTGGGAGAGCTCTCTCAGCCCCATCCACCTCACAGGGTGTCTGTTGTGGGGAGAGAAGACGTAGGAGATTGTAAACCGCTCTGAGTCTCTGATTCAGAGAGAAGGGCAGGGTATAAATCTGCAATTCTTCTTATCTGGGAGAACCGGGTTTGATTCCCCACTCCTCCACTTGCACCTGCTGGAATGCCCTTGGGTCAGCCACAGCTCTCATCTGATGTTCATTTTAAAGAACATCAGAGAAGACAGCTCATGTTTTATTTCAAAACCGTTTACCCCATGTTTTTAAAGCAACTAAAGGCAGCTGACGTCTAGGCGTGGATCACTTGTGCTTCTTAGAGAGCAACTGTTGCCTCTGAGAGGCAAAGCACAAGAGGGACACCATCCACCTGACTGCAGTCACCATGCAGGTCTCCTAAGACCCAGACCATTTACTGCTGAATCCCTCCCTACATAGGGTTGTCCATCCCCAGCTGGGGGCAGGAGCTCCCCCGGTTTGGGGGCCCTCCCCCTGCTTCAGCATCATCAGAAAGCGGTGGGGGGAGGGAAATGTCTGCTGGGCACTCCATTATTTCCTATGGGGACTAATTCTCATATGGTATAATGAAGAATTGATCCGCAGGTATTTGGGGCTCGGGGGGGAGGGTTGTTTTTTAAGGTAGAGGCACCAAATTTGCAGCTTAGCTTCTGGTGCCTCTCCTCAAAACACACTCCATGTCTCAAATAGATTTTGCAGTAGCTCCCAACCTTTTTGGCACCAAGAACCGGTTTCGTGGAAAATAATTTTTCCATGGACCGGTGGTGGTGGTGGTGCTGGGATTTTTGCCACCCCAGGCTGCCCCCCCGACCCATTCCTGCCCCCCATGGGGGTCTTTAAATGAGGGGTATTTGAGATATGGTGCTGGAGAAGAAGCATGAGAGTCCCTTGGACTGCAAGAAGATCAAATCAGTAAGTCCTAAGGGAAATCAACCCTGATTGTTCCCTGGAAGGTCGGATGCTGAAGCTGAAGCTGAGAGCCAGTTTGGTGTAGTGGTTAAGACTGAGGACTCTTATCTGGGAGAACCAGGTTTGATTCCCCATGCCTCCACTTGCACCTGCTGGAATGGCCTTGGGTCAGCCATAGCTCTGGCAGAGGTTGTCCTTGAAAGGGCAGCTGCTGTGAGAGTCCTCTCCAGCCCCACCCACCTCACAGGGTGTCTGTTGTGGGGGGAGAAGATATAGGAGATTGTAAGTCGCTCTGAGTCTCTGATCCAGAGAGAAGGGCGGGGTATAAATCTGCAATTCTTCTTCTTCTTCTTCTTCTTCTTCAAATACTTTGGGTACCAAATGAGAAGGGAGCACTCCCTGGAGAAGATCCTGATGCTGGGAAAGACAGAAGGGAAAAGAAGAAGGGGACGGCAACAGATGAGATGACTGGACGGTGTTACTGAGGTAACTAACATGAATTTGAGCAGACTTTGGAGGATGGTGGAAGACAGGAAGGCCTGGCATGACTTTGTCCATCGGGTCGCAAAGAGTCGGACTTGATTGTGTGACTGAACAACAACAAAGGTCACTGCTGCACTGCCCCTTCCACCCACTTGGGACCCAAGCAGATGAAAGAGACTTCAGAGCAAGGCTGCACTGCCTCTTTTGTCTGTCTGGGTGGGTGGAAGGGATTGCGGGGGTGCTCTGCCTCATTCCGAGGCTGCCTCTCCTGAAAGGGGCGGTGCAGCACCTCTGCCTTGCTCTGTGGCCCAGTTGCTAACAGGCCATGGATCGGTACCAGTCCACGGACCAGGGGTTTGGGACCCCTGGACTAGGGGTCTAATTATGTGAGCCCCAAAAGGAGGTGCCCCTATCCTTCATTATTTCCAATGGAGGGAAAGCATTTAAAAGCTGTGTGGTCCCTTTAAATATGATGACCAGAACTCCCTTTGGAGTTCAGCTATGCTTGTCACAACCTTGCTCCACCCTCAAAGTCCCCAGATATTTATTGAATTGCTGGCAACCCTATCCCGATAGATGGAACCACTGGTCATGCCCTTGCAAAAGCCACCATTCATGCATGGGTTGGATTCGCTCTCATTGTTGATGTCACAGTTTGTACCACTCCAGCCTGGATCACAGTCACGCTTGTAACTTTGTGGTAAAATGGAAGGCGACGATCTATGAGCTTGAGTTTATACCACAATATATTGATACCCGGTACTTTCAGACAATCCTATGCAGTATTATTCCAGCCTGAGCTTGCGGATTTCAGCGGGCTTAGAATAGGGCAGGGGTGGCCAACGGTAAATCTCCAGATGTTTTTGCCTACAACCCCCATCAGCCCCAGCCATTGGCCATGCTGGCTGGGGCTGATGGGAGTTGTAGGCAAAAACATCTGGAGATCTACCGTTGGTCACCCCTGGAATAGAGTAGCATTGCAAGAAGCGACCATCATACAACTGCATTTTCTTGACACTGCTGAAGACAAGGAAATGGCTACAATATGTCTATTTATTTTATTTATATATGTAATGTATTTATATATCCACCTCTCACCCAGGTATCCCAGGACCTATGAAAGATAATAGTGCAAAAATAATAAAACAGCAATTAAAAACAAGAGTAAAAACAATTAATGCCCCATCCTGCAGGATATTCCTCTTTGCCCATGCTCAGAAAAGTTCTCTGGAACAGTTCTGTTTTGCATCTTCATCAGAAAACCAGGAAGGATGAAGCCCCCAGTCTCCTTCTGGAAGCATTTCCTGAGGCACTGCAAAAAAAAAAAAGGGGGGGGGGCTCATTCATACCGTGGCCTCATTCATACCGTAACAGAATGTGCCCTAGAAAATGCAGGAACTCATAATAGACTTGTTGGGAAGAATGGGAATGACACATGGGAAGAAGAAGAAGAAGAAGAAGAAGAAGAAGAAGAAGAAGAAGAAGAAGAAGAAGAAGAAGAAGAAGAAGAAGAAGAAGAAGAAGAAGAAGAAGAAGAAGAAGAAGAAGAAGAAGAAGAAGAAGAAGAAGAAGAAGAAGAAGAAGATGATGATGATGATGATGATGATGATGATGATGATGATGATGATGATGATGATGATGATGATATTGGATTTATATCCCGCCCTCCACTCCGAAGAGTCTCAGAGCGGCTCACAATCTCCTTTACCTTCCTCCCCCACAACAGACACCCTGTGAGGTGGGTGAGGCTGGAGAGGGCTCTCATAGCAGCTGCCCTTTCAAGGACAACCTCTGCCAGAGCCATGAGTGACCCAAGGCCATGCTAGCAGGTGCAAGTGGAGGAGTGGGGAATCAAACCCGGTTCTCCCAGATAAGAGTCTGCACACTTAACCACTACACCAAACTGGCTCCCACAAGCAAAGGGAGGTGCCCTTCAAATATGTGGGTCCCCAAGTCATGAAGGGCTTTAAAGATGAGTGCCAATGTCTTGAATCGGGTCCAGAAAACAATGGGCAGCCGATGAAGAGACCTCAGCATAGGACTTATCCATTCTCATCAGCTAAGCCCAGATAGCACATCAGCTGCTGTTTCCGGATTGTCTTCAAGGAGATGTTCTGCTAGGCATTTGGTGGGGGACAGCGACAGTCCCATCCTGGTACTCCCACCCCGCTGCCCTTTCCACCACGAGACAGTGGCACTGCTGGGGTTTAGTGACATCTTTAGTTACGCCACTGCGCTTTTATTGTTTTACCTGGTTTTAATTGGTTTTATTTCATGTTTCATGGGATTGTGCTGTATGACATCCTGAGCCCAGTTCCCTCAGGAGGGAAGTTGATACATTCAATAAACAAATAAGCTATAAAATTAATTGAGATATTCAGCAGAATTGTGAGCCGCCCTGAGCCTGCTTCGGAGGGGAGGGTGGGATATAAATCCAATAAATAAAGCCTTTCATGGACAATTTCATTTCAGGGTAGAAGGGAGAGTTTATATACCTGAACTTATCCCCCTCCCCCCCAAAAAAAATTGAGTTTTGTCTGTTTACCGTCACACAGAAAATAGGAGAAAACTAGGCCAGTTGCCCTTCCCATGACATACAAGTTATCTGTGTTCAGGCAGGGCCAGAGGTGGGATTCTAGCAGGAGCTCCGTTACATATCAGGCCACACCCTCTGATGTAGCCAATCCTCCAAGAGCTTACAAGGCTCTTTTTTGTAAGCTCCCGAAGGATTGGCTACATCAGGGGTGTGTGGCCTAATATGCAAAGGAGCTCCTGCTAGAATTCCACCCCTGGGCAGGGCTGTTTTGAGACTGGCAAGCCTTCGAGCAGACAATCCTCCGCTTGCAGCCTGTGGCGGTACAGTTCAGAGAAAGCCTCACCCGCCCACAGACGTCCTTTACGATGAAATGAACAAACCTCAGGAGGCCGTCATCAAATGCAAACGTGCCTGAGCATGAAGTGTTGTTGTGCGAACCACACTTCATTATTTGCATGACGGGCCTCTGCAGTGGCACACAAGCCTTGTCATGACAGAAATATGGCACAGAAGCTTGACTCCGGAGTCGTTAAATCTGTTGTCCTCGATTCACACAACTTGTTTTCCTTCCATTCAAGCAGTGGAGGGGATTCGATCAACTCATTTGCTAATTGGAACTCAAATCATATTGCATACTGATGACTGACCGAGGATTCACTCTATAAAGTATTGCTGCTTCTATGTAAGCTCCTTTACGGGTGTCCCCCCTAAACATACCGGCACACAAAACACACACACACACACACAAAGGCAAGTGAACTGAACAGGAATAATCTCAAGTCTAGTATTGTGTTCTAATCTCACACCTTGGAGTGAAGGTGGAATAGTATAGCCCAAGGCCGCATAGAATCAACATCAGATCTGAAATCCACCAGGGACAGGGCCTTCTCTGTAACGGCTCCTTTCTGGTGGAACCAGCTGCCGGAAGAGGTGAGGGCCCTGTGGGACCTTGGCCAGTTCTGTAGGGCCTGTAAGACAGCCCTCTTCCGGCTGGTTTATAACTAATTGGCATTGGAAACTGAGTGTAGTTTTTGATAGACCGCTGTTATATATTTTATTATTTTACTGTTTTAACTGTGTAAGATGTTTTAAATTCAAAATTTATGTTAGATTTTATATGCTGTGAGATCTTACAAGACTCCACACCTTAGAAGGAGCATTGCTTGGAAGGGCGACCACCAAGGAAGACTGTGCAGAGGAAGGCAACGGCGACCGCCTCTGCTTTTCACTTGCCTTGGAAGCCGCTTGCTGGAGTTGCCGTAGGTCAACTGCAACAAGATGGTGCTTTACACACACTGTCTTACATCGCCTCCCCTCTTCTCAGGGCTTTTTTTGTAGCAGGAGCTCCTTTGCATATTAGGCCACACACCCCTGATGTAACCAATCCTCCAAGAGCTTACAGGGCTTTTCATACAGGGCCTACTGTAAACTCCAGGAGGATTGGCTACATCAGGGGTGTGTGTCCTAATATGCAAAGGAGTTCCTGCTATATAAAAAAGCCCTGCCTCTTCTTATATTGCATTGCTTATTGAAGGCATCGTATTGTTTGTATTTCATTTTTTTTCTCTGACAGCATGTTCCAATTTTATTGCATTTTTTATTGTGCATATTATACTGATCTTTATTGCAATGCTTTATTATTCTGTAATTGGTTTTGAGTTTGTATAAGACACATGAGTGATAAATGAAGTAAATAAGATATCAAATTTGCCTGGTGGATTTAGACAGTTGCTTAGTACTCAGTTGTGCTTTCTGAGTGGCATGAAATTTGAGGTAAGGTTTAAGGTTTATTGGATTTATATCCCGCCCTCCTCACCGAAGCAAGATCAGGGCGGCTCACAACCAGCAAAATAAGAACAATTTAACAGCCAAGAGAGGCCAAGCTAAAACCAACAAGGGAGCAGGCCTTCTCGACAATGGCTCCCCAATGGTGGAACCAGCTGCCAGAGGAGGTGCGGGCCCTGCGGGATCTTAACCAGTTCCGTAGGGCTTGTAAAACCGCCCTCTTCCAACTTGCCTTTTAAGGTGGAATCTTGGCAATGATATCAAGCCACCTTTATATATGTACTGAAACTGTAGCACCATTAATTTATACTGGTTTTAAATTATTTATCTAATTTAAATTTACGAATTTGTATTTAACTGTATTTTATTGTATTAATTGTATTTTATTGTTATATCATGGTATATGGACCATGTCTTGCAAGCCGCCCTGAGCCTGCCTAGGCGGGAAGGGCGGGATATAAATAAAAACTTATTATTATTATTATTATTATTATTATTATTATTATTATTATTATTATTATTATTATTATTATTATTATTAAACAATAAAACAAGTTAAACAATTACAATGGTTGAGAACAATTAAAACAGTCTGGTGCTAATTGTATCTCATGTTTTCTCGCTTCAGATGGCGTTCAGTCTATATTCGATGTATCTCAGTCACCCCATATTAGTCCTTCAATGTCAGATTAAAGGCCTGCTGGAATAGAGTTGTCTTACAGGCCTTGCAGAACCGGGCGTCCCGCAAGGCCCTAGCTTCTTCCGGCAGTTGATTCCACCAACAGAGGGCAGTGGGGACAGTAAGGAAGTGGGCAGGGCCGGCCTTAGACTGTCTGGCACCCCAAGCAAGGCTAGCTTCTGACCCCCTCCCACTGCACTGATAACATTATGTCACATGGGGAGTGCCTGATTTGGCACCCCGAGAAGGTTGGCACCCTGGGCAATTGCCTAGTTTGCCTAGTGGCAGGGATGACCCTGACTGAATCCCATGGGCAAGAAACAATCCCATTTCCCAAATAGTGAAGCTGCCCTTGCTATGGCACCTGTGGACTGGAAACTGAATGTATGTATTGTGTCGCTCCTTGCGGGCTACATCCAGAACGGCAGCTTGGGGTGGCATCGTGCCAATCTGGAAGATGACCAGCACAAAAAGAAGTTATCCAAATTATACAAAGTTCTGCTTAATTCACCTGAAACTAAACCTCTAAACTATCAGGCTAGTTGGGTCAAAGACATTAATAAACAAGAACATAAGAGAAGCCATGTTGAATCAGGCCAATGGCCCATCCAGTCCAACACTCTGTGTCACACAGTGGCCAAAAACAACAACAACCCAAGTGCCATCAGGAGGTTCATAAGTGGGTCTAGAAGCCCTTCCACTTTGCCCCCCCCTCAAGCACCAAGAATACAGAGCATCACTGCCCCGGACAGTTCCAGTAATATACTGTGGCTAATAGCCACCGATGGATCTCTGCTCCATATTTTTATCCAATCCCCTCTTGAAGCTGGCTATGTTTGTAGCCGCCACCACCTCCTGTGGCAGTGAATTCCACATGTTAATCACCCTTTGGGTGAAGAAGTACTTCCTTTTATCTGTTTTAACCCGACTGCTCAGAAATTTCATTGAATGCCCACGAGTTCTTGTATTGTGAGAAAGGGAGAAAAGGACTTCTTTCTCTACTCTCTCCATCCCATGCATAATCTTGTAAACCTCTATCATGTTACCCCACGGTCGACATTTCTCCAAGCTAAAGAGCCCCAAGCGTTTTAACCTTTCTTCATAGGGAAAGTGTTCCAAACCTTTAATCATTCTAGTTGCCTTTTTCTGCACTTTTTCCAATGCTATAATATTCTTTTTGAGGTGCAGTGACCAAAATTGTACACAGCATTCCAAATGAGACCGCACCATCGATTTATACAGGGGCATTATGATACTGGCTGATTTGTTTTCAGTTCCCTTCCTAATAATTCCCAGCATGGCGTTGGCCTTTTTTATTGCAACCTCACACTGTCTTGACATTTTCAGTGAGTTATCTACCACGACCCCAAGATCTCTCTCTTGGTCAGTCTCTGCCAGTTCACAACCCATCGACTTGTATTTGTAGCTTGGATTCTTGGCCCCAATGTGCATTACTTTGCACTTGGCCACATTGAACCTCATCTGCCATGTTGACGCCCACTCACCCAGCCTCAACTGATCCCTTTGGAGTGCCTCACAATCCTCTCTGGTTCTCACCACCCTGAATAATTTAGTGTCATCTGCAAACTTGGCCACTTCACTGCTTACTCCCAACTCCAGATTATTAATGAACATGTTAAATAGCATGGGACCCAGTACTGAGCCCTGTGGCACTCCACTGTTTACCATCCTCCACTGCAAAGACTGCCCATTTATACTAACTCTCTTTCCTATTAATTAGACAGTTTTTGATCCACAAGAGGACCTGTCCTTTTACTTCATGACTCTCAAGCTTACTAAGGAGCCTTTGACATATTGATAGCTTTCAGTGGAACAGAACTTGGTCCTTGTATGGTAACAAATCTAATATTTTTAATATTAAATTCCAATTTGTAAAAATTCTTATGAGGTGGTATTGGTCTGCAGCTAGGTTACATAAATTTGTCCCTTCTATTGCACCTAGTTGCATTAAAAATTCTGGTGAGGTTGCTTCATTTATACATGGATGGTGGACGTGTAAGGATATTTCAAAATTTTGGAAGCAAATCCAATTCAGATCAAACTTATTACAGACTACTTTCTCCCTCTAAAACTGGATGAATACCTTTTATACAATTGGAAAGACCAAGCGCTTAACAAAGGTACTGTTGAATTAATTAACATTTCGATTGCGGCAGCTAGAACAACGATAGCTGCAAACTGGGTAAACTCTTCTCCATCTTTATTAGATCAATGGTTGCATAGGCGGTGGGAATTGTTTGTGCTGAATAAAATTGCATGCAATTCTTTTGATTTTTCAATTGGACATTATGTGGCAGCTCTCTGGCATCCTCTGGTAAAGTATTTCACTGAATATGACATTGTACCTAACAATTCATTCTACGAAAAGCTGCTCTATTTTTGGTTTGTATTTCATTTTTGTTTTGTCCTTGTCTACTGTGATGTCAGATTTGATGTATGCTAAATTGCTGACACTTTGTAATTATTTTATGTAAAGGTTAAATAAACTTTATTATTGTAAAAAAGAAAAAGTGCCCTCGGACAGCCAGACGGCTTGCAGACCACTTCTGGGACAGGGGCAGACAACATGCACCTTAGAGGAGTATCCACAGCACCAAAACACTCCAAACACCATGTTTCTGCCTCTTCCCGGCTGTCCAGACGGCTGGAAGGCCCCTTGGAGGCCCCTTGGAAACCACTCCGCTAGGGTTGCCAAGTCCAATTCAAGAAATATCTGGAAACTTTGGGGGTGGCGTCAGGAGACTTTGGGGGTGGAGCCAAGAGACATTGGAGCCGGAGCAAGGTTATGGCAAGCATAATTGAACTCCAAAGGGAGTTCTGGCCATCACATCTAAAAGAGATTGCACACTTTTTAAATGCCATCCCTCCATTAGATATAATGAAGGATAGGGGCACTTTCTTTTGGTACCCTTCTGGTCCAATCTTTTTGAAACTTGGAAGATGTTTTGAGGCAATGCCTTCTCCAATTAATATAGAAACTCCAATTTCTTTACTGGTATCAAAGAATTCATGAAAATTAGGGTTTGTAGAATCTTTCGGGCTCAAGTGCCGTGTTCTACTGGAGAAAGTTCTTCTTCCGGATGTTTCGTTCTTGGCTGCGGAGAACATCCTCAGTGGTGTTGCAGCCGGAGCAGGCGCTCTGACCTTCTTGGCTGTTGTGCACTGAAGATGTTCTCCGCAGCCGAGAACAAAACATCTGGAAGAAAAACTTTCTCCAGTAGAACACGGCACTTGAGCCCGAAAGATTCTATAAACCCTAATGATGTTACCAGCCGTGAAAACCTGAAATCTTTGAATTCATGAAAAATTCATAGAAATTCTGGATTTGCACAATGTATGCAAAGGATACTTAAATCAATTTCCAAGTACCACCATCAGCTTACAGGTCTAACCGGTCTGAACTCCTGTTTCGCATTACTGCTTTATCCAAGCTACAATTTCATACCACTACATTGCTTCACTCTCCACCTTAATACTCAATCCTTATTCCATTATTTCAAAGATACCAGCAAACATTGAAATAACAGGTGTTTTTACATTCAGTTTGATCCAGAGTTTTAGAGTCTTCAAATTGCCTGGCACTGTTCTCCTTTAATTATTTCCCTTTTACATTTAAGCATTTCAATTTGGGGTGTGTGTGTGTGTGTGTGTCTGATCAGAGGGCAGCCGGAATACCAGTGCTTAGTTAAATGTATACAATTGCTTGGAAATCGTGTCAACACTGCAAAAACAATACACATTTAAATGACTAGATGAGGCAAGCAATGATATGTAAAAATTTCAAGTGCTGTCAGTTCTCATGCAAATGACTGTACCTTGTGGTGACTTTTGAAGGAGCCTTTTAAAACACATGAAAACTTCTACAATACAAGTTTGAAACACCTGTAGAGAAAAGACCAGATCAAAACTAGCGTGGAGAAAAACGTTGCAGAAGCAGCTCCAAAACTCATCTCACCGATGAGTAGATGCTTCGGGCAGCAACGATGCAGAACAGTTGTGAGAACGTTAGGTAATGTAAAAGGTGAGTTTCCAATGTGGTGATAGAGAACACACAATGCACAACTTTTCACCTGGGGATTGGCAACCCTACGCTCGACTGATTTGCTATCACTTCGGAAGTGGTAGCTTTTTGCGGCAGGACTCAGACGACTGGCGACGGGGTGAGTGCGGGAGCAGGACGGGGGGGGGGCAAATTTGGTCACACTTTTTTGCTCCACCCACATCCTGTCCCTGAGCTGGCTTAAAATGCCGGTCTGGACCCAGCCGTGGTGTCATTTTTGCAATGGCCTATTCGTACATGCAAGGCATCATTGGACGTGAGCACGCACGCACAAAGCCGTCCTCATTCTCATCAGCTTCAATGTGAAAATTAAGCCCTCAGCACCAATGAGATGACTGTTGTGCAGTTATTAAAGGAGGGGGAAACGCAGGGTTTAATTTGTGCAAGAGCCTAAGATGTCTTTATATTTGCTTGCTGCTCACATCTAACCTTGTTTTGTTTTGTCCCTCCCCCTCCCCTTTGAATTTACCCTAGACCAATCTAACAAATGCAAATGTTGGTGGGACTGAGCATGAATTATACAGACCTACGTTCGTATAATAAATAAAGGGAGCCGCAATTCACTTATGGTCTTTTTTAAGTTGAAAAAAAAGACGGCGTTGCCTTCAACAGATTATCTCACACAGCATGGACTTAATGACAAAAGTCTGCCTTCCTTTTGAGAGACTTCTGTCAAATTATCTTGTGTTCCTTTTATTGTCATATGCCCACATGAGGTGAACCATCTGGGTACATCACAGCCTAACTGATCTGATGAGAGGATGCTCAGTTGATATTTGAGAACAAACCCAAAACAAACAAACAAAAAATTAATGCGAGCGGTTATAGAACTTTCAAGAGCATGGCTTTTGAAAGGCAGCTTCACACTGGGAAAGAATAAACACACACATTTATTTATTTCATTCGATTGACTTGACTGTCTCTGGAAAAAGTTATAGGCCCCTTCTTCAGAGACTTGCTCGAGGTGGCTTAGAATGACACAAAACTATTTTAAAAGCAGCCATTAAAAACACAACAGGATCAGTGAGACGAGCTAGAGACGAGCCACAAAAAAAGTAGGGGAGAAGAAGTGGAAAGAAAGCAACTTTAAATGCATTATTCAAGCTGCTGGCTGGCTTGGCTCGGAGAAGTAATTTAAAGAGGGAAATGCTTTCTCCAAGCTGGCTGATGTTGTTTATTCGAGAGCCACACATCCTGAACCACAGTTTGGTCACTCCACCATAAAAAAGTATGTGTGCTTTTATCAAGTGCCATCAAATCACTTCCCAGTTACAACAACCCTATGACTTAATGTCAGGGGTGGAGTTCTAGCAGGAGCTCCTTTGCATATTAGGCCATACCCCCAGATGTAGCCAATCCTCCAAGAGTTTACAAGACTCTTTTTTGTAAGCTCTTGGAGGATTGGCTACATCAGGGGTATGTGGTCTAATATGCAAAGGGGCTCCTATTAGAATTCCACCCCTACTTAATGTCATCAGGAGATGAGTTGTAATTCCAGGAGATCTCCAGGCCCCACCTAGTTGGCCTTGAACCATTTTGAGCATGTTACCAGTAAGAAAATTTTTGTGGAGGTTTTGTATCCTAAGTCTTTAAACGAGATTTAATACAAGAATTAATATAATCCCTTGCCTGAAGAAAATTAATTTGAAACAGGTGTATCAAGTCAATGGCCTGTCAAATATATACGGGATTTACCACACAAAAAAACATTTGAAAGATTTATTCTTGTATATGGAATTTATATTGGAGAGCAAAGTATAAATGGAAGAACCGTCTCTTTAAATACATCAGGATTGTTTCTATGTTGTCTTGGAGCATGGAATTCACTATTTTTAGAGAAGAAGAAGAAAATATTGGATTTATATCACACCCTCCACTTTGGATCTCAGTCTCAGAGCAGCTCATAATGTCCTTTATCTTCCTCCTCCACAACAGACACCCTGTGGAAGTGGGTGGGGCTGAGAGCACTCTCACAGAAGCTGCCTTTTCAAGGATAACCTCTGCGAGAGCTATGGCTGACCCAAGGCCATGCCAGCAGGTGCAAGCGGAGGAGTGGGGAATCAAACCCGGTTCACTCAGATAAGAGTCTGCACACTTAACCACTACACCAAACTAGCTCTCAGAAGAGGATTACCCTTTTAAAATTTGTTAGTGACCATGTGTTGGACTCTTTTGGGACTGGTATTTTGATTTTTGCTTCAGTTATGACAATGGATATGGAATGAGTACCTTTAAAATAAAGTTCTACAATGTTAATTCGTAGTCATTTTTTGTCACAATTACTTTTGTTGTCAGTTTGATCCCACCTGAAGGCTGACAACCCTAGCAGGAGGTTTTTGCCAGCCGCAGTCACATATGTTACATTTTGCTATACTAGAAGGGCATTTGAACCTCCCTCAAATCGCTTTAGTTAGAGCTAAATGGATGAAACAATGGGTGAAATCGCATGAGAGATTTGTCACCTCCCATCTGGATTTAATGTGCTTAATCACCAGGGGTAGAATTCTAGCAGGAGCTCCTTTGCATATTAGGCCACACACCCCTGATGTAGCCAATCCTCCGAGAGCTTACGAGGCTCTTTTTGGTAAGCTCTTGGGGGATTGGCTACATCAGGGGTGTGTGGCCTAATATGCAAAGGAGCTCCTGCTAGAATTCCATCCCTGTCAATCACACATGCATATCTGCCCCTGGAGTCCTGCCTTGACCTACCTAGGATGGGCCAGGGCCAGATTAAATAACTACCAGGAACTTCCTGGTAAAAAGGTAAAGGTGCAAACGAGTCATTACCGACCCATGGGGTGACATCGTATGTTTTCTTGGCTTGAGCACTGAGGTCAGCAGGGAAGAACCTGCTGACTATCCCCGGGCCAAAGGAGGTAAGACTCCAAAGTACCCGTATTCGGGCCTTCTCAGTTCTGGCCCCACAGCTGTGGAATCAGCTCCCAGAGGAAATGCGGGCCCTGCGGGACATTGAACAATTCCGCAGGGCCTGCAAAACCACTCTGTTCCAAATGGCCTTCACCAGCTGATACTACTAAATTGCCAACTAAACTTACTGATGGAATAGCACTAAATGTATTAATGTTTTTAGAATTTTATGGATTTAATTAACTGTTTTTAAATGTTATTTATTATACAATGTATGTATCAAATTTTATGCTGTTAGCCGCCCTGAGCTGCTTGGTTGGGGAGGGCGGGATACAAATAAAATGTATCTATCTATCTATCTATCTATCTATCTATCTATCTATCTATCTATCTATCATCTACTTTTTACGTGCTGGTTTGCCATTGCCTTCCCCAGTCATCTACACTTTACCCCCAACAAGCTGGGTACTAATTTAACCAACCTCGGAAGGATGGAAGGCTGAGTCAACCTCAAGCTGGCTACCTGAACTCAAATTCTGCAGGGATCATATTCAGGTCATGAGCAGAGCTTGGACTGCAGTACTGCAGCTTACCACTCTACGCCAAGAGGCTCCTGAACTTCCTGGTAGTAACCTCTAAAATGGATGTAGGGCACATTTCCAGGCTATCCGGGTGCAGTGCGCCCACCCTGCAAGTGCATGAGCTGTCCGAATGCTTATCTTGTGTGAATACGGCTCACGCCTCATGCAGCAGCAAGGCGGGGCTGTATGAATGCCATGGCACAGATCAAAGAGAACCGGCTTTTTCAAGCCAGGTTACTGCCACGGCAAATCTCTCATTTGATCCCACACGATATAGTTCCGCAGAAACATTAGCTGTAATAGGAGAACTGGAATAGTAAGCCAGCATGATGGAAGGAGAGATGGATTATAGGCAGCATACCATTGAGAGAGAAGAAAAAAAAATTACTGAGCTGAACACATTTATCCTTGAACAATAAGTATGTGTGTGTGTGTGTGTGTGTGTGAGAGAGAGAGAGAGAGAGAGAGAATGATTTTATTGTATAATATAGGTATACAAAAATAAGATGTAGAATTAATGAATGGGGCCACTCAAGGCACATGAATGATTCAAATGCAACATCTAATACACAAGAAACGCAGATCAGTAAACTGGTTTTCAAGAGATAAAACATCCTCCCTAATACGGGTGTATTAAATTTTAAGACGTCAATGAAATATTTACTGGCACAACATTAAAGAAACCCACAAGCATTTTTAGCGATGGACAAAATACCCTTAAGAGAAAATTGACAAAGAGATATCAACATTGTGTCAGTGGAAGAGATGAAGAATGTACCGTAAGTGCAGACTGCTAGATCAGACAGATGGTCCACCTAGTCCAGCATATTTCCTAGTGCAGTGGTCCACCAATTGTCCTACAGGGACAAGGAAACAGGATGCAGAAGCTGAGACCTTCCCCTGATGCTGCTTCGGGTTATTCAGAGGGTTGCTCTCTCTGTATATTGAGTTTTTGAACCTATTGAACACATGAAGCTGCTGTATACTGAATCAGGCCCTTAGACCATCCAAGTCAGTATTGTCTACTCAGACTGACAGCAGCTCTCCAGGGTCTCAAGCTAAGGTGTTTCCCATCACCTCCTACTTGAGCTCTTTAACTGGAGATGCCAGGGATTGAACCTGGGATCTTCTGCATGCCAAGCAGATGCTCTACCGCTGAGCCACAGCCTCTCCCCTCCCTCCCAATGTTGGAAAGCTGAGACCTTCTCCTAATGTTGCTTCGGGTTATTCAGAGAGTTGCAGTCTCTTTAGAACCTACTGAACACATGAAACTGCCTTATCCTGCCTGAATCAGACCCTTAGTCCATCAAAGTCAGTATTGTCTACTCTCTGAGGCTTCAGGCAGATGTCAGCTTCAGCATCTGACCTTCCAGGGAGCAGTCTGGGTTGATTTCCTTTAGGACTGACTGATTTGATCTTCTTGCAGTCCAAGGAACTCTCAAGATTCTTCTCCAGCACCACAGCTCAAAAGCATCGATTCTTCTGCACTCGGCCTTCCATATGGTCCAACTCTCACAGCCATACATTACTATTGGGAACACCATTGCTTTGCTCTGTAGCTCCAGTGCAACTGGGAAAACCTGGCAAAGCAAGCTATGATGCAGAAGGAAGCAAGAGAGAGGGAGAAGGAAGGAGATGATAGTCAGTTGCTCGGGGACCTGATTCATCTCCTGGGCCACGTGTTTGATGCCCCTGCTTTATCATATTATATACAACAATGTTATATTGATTTTATCTTTGGTTTGTAATGTCCTATGGCTAAATACAAATAAACACTATCACTCACTCACTATAGCAGCCTCTGTTTGCCTCTTTTTCTACTCTCAGTTCCTAACTAACCCTACTGTCTCTTCACACTGTCCAACTAGGAGGGTTACCTTCTCTAAACTCTCATGGATACCAAGCAAAGCTATCAACCAACAATCTCATCAATTAACACCCACTGAAGCAGCACTTCTGAGTCATCAGCGTAAACCACTGTATCCCATAAAGTTATATATATTTTTTCTGTTCTTTCTGAGCTGGTAGAGTCAGCAGTCAGTGAAAAATGAACAGATCCAACAAAAGATTGACTGCCGTCTCTTCAAAATGAATTTTGTCCTTTTACGAAATTCAGCTCCATTACTCCAAAAAGAGAGCTAAAGGTCACCTTTTCCAAACTTCATGAAGCAATTAGCTGGTTGACTAACCAACTGAGAAGGAGCCTTTCTGGGATACCTGAGAACTACTCAGGAGAGGTAGCACTGAGCGTAAAGTAAAAACTGCATTTGATTAGAAATGGTTGGTAAATTAATTATCCCTAGATTAAAGCATCCATGGATTATTCAGTTCATTAATTTGTGGAGAAGATCTCCAAAGCTTCGGTCTCATCTTTACATTTTCAAGTTACATTTGGCGAACCATCCACATACATATGCAAATATTCAGTTTGGGGGAAGATTTTTCATTTTGGAATAGAGGGATGGAGTAAGCCATACTAATGGATTTTTTAAAATCACCATGAATTGTATGCTGATAGCTCATTGGAGCTAAAAAAAAGTCCTGAATCAACAGCAGTATGAGTGTCTCTTTCTCTATTTAGAAAGCAAATGGTTCACTTCCATCACATATTGAAAACTAAGTCTTGAACTAGACTTTACAATTCTGAAAACTTGAGCCTTATATCTATTTAATTTAATTTAATTTTTAGATTTATATCTCACCCTATCCCGCAAGTGGGCTCAGGGTGGCTTATAACAATAAAGTAAGTTAAAATAATATCATAAAAAACAGACATTACAAAACAGGAGCAGTATAGTATTTACTTAAGGTCCAACTAAGGTGGAACACACAAAAACCTTATTATTATTATTATTATTATTATTATTATTATTATTATTATTATTATTATTATTATTATTATTATTATTATTATTATTATTATTATTATTATTATTATTATTATTATTATCATTATTAATTTGTTGTTTCCCTGTATGATACCTGCATATCCTGCATAAAGGGGCAATTTGTACTGCAAAACTGCCATGGGAGTGAACCACACAAACCAAAGGGAAAGAAAAACTCAACCACTTAAACCGGTGGGTACTCGAAAGCTGAGTTTAACAAGTAAAACATTTTTCACATTTTCAATCGTCATAGAATGGAAAAAAAAAAAACCTGCAGTATGTTTTAATTGTTAAACTCAACTTTTGAGTACTCAACTGCCATGGGGGTAAGCCAATCTTAAAATGGCTGCCATGAGATGTGACCATCAAGAAGCAAGTGGATGCCAGAAAATGCAGGCACTGTGACCCAGGGCCAGATCTGGAGGGGGGGAAGAGGGGGATGCTTGCCCCAGGCACCACCGGAGGGGGGGACACCAAATTTGGTATGGAGTCCATTCAATTCTATGGGTCCATAAGGCAGAATGGGCCCATAATGGGGTGCCATTATTTAATTTTGTGCCCCCCCCCCTCAAAAAACACGTAGATCCGGTCCTGTGTGTGGCCCCCATGAAACCACATTGGCTTTGGGATTCTTAAAATACATGTTGTCATTGAGGTGAGATTTTCAATTTCCTTGCCTGCAATGTGCAGAAGTGAGGAAACCTGCAATCTTATGGCACTTGACCACATAATCAGTATACTAAGTAGTGGCGGAATTCTAGCAAAAGCTCATTTGCATATTAGGCCACACACCCCTAATGTAGCCAATCCTCCAAGAGCTTACCAAAAAGAGCCTTGTAAACTCTTGGAGGATTGGCTACATCAGGGGTGTGTGGCCTAATATGCAAAGGAACTCCTCCTCCTGCTAGAATTCCACCCCTGATACTAAGTACATAGCATTGCCAGCTCTGAGTTGGGAAATGCTTGAAGATTTTGGAGATGGAGCCTGGGGAAGCTGGGATTTGGGGAGAGGAGGGACCTAAACAAGGTATAATACTATAGAGGCCACCCACTAAAGCAGCTATTTTCTACAGGAGAACTGATCTTGGTCATCTTCATATCAACTATCATTAGGGCTTTTTTTGTAGCAGGAACTCCTTTGCATATAAGGCCACACACTCCTGATGTAGCCAATCCCCCTGGAGCTTACAGTAGGTCTTGTACTAAGAGCCTTGCAGGCTGTTAGGAGATTGGCTACATCAGGGAGGTGTGGCCTAATATGCAAAGGAGCTCCTGCTACAAAAATAGCACTGACTATAATAGCAGGAGATCTTCAGGTGCCACCAGAAGGTTGGCAACCAACCCCGTAATATCGGAGAAGGTGAAAGCAAAGCTACAAACTGGGGTGTGAATGCTATGTCCTATCCTAATGTAATGATGTAAAAACAAAAATTTTGGAAAGGAAATGCATGCACCAGAATTTAAATTCGGAATTGTTCATCGTTCTGTCTGTGTTTTCCTCAGAAAGCCACATTTCATTGTTGATTTGTTTTCGTTCCCAAATTGGAAAGTCAAGTTAAAAGATTTCAGTTGTCGGGGCCCCTTGCCAGATAAGCCTAGCAAGCATCCCACGAATCTTCAGCTCATTGTTAATCTACAAGTCACCTGCTTGTTGATTGAAATAATTTATTTTGTTTTCTTGTGCAGAAAAGAAGCCGTCATTAGAGTAATTTTTCTGTTCAGTACCCTCTTAGTTTCCTCAGAGCAGCCAGGGGTATTTTCTTCAAAGTAGGTGGTTCAAAAATAGCTCCTGACGCTCTCCGAATGAAATAGAATTGGAATTTATGTGCTCTGCCTCTCTCGCTTTTGGAGGCTGAAAGAATGCCGAATGTTTTCTTTCCAACTCCAATCATGTCTAGCAAGCTCTCCTCAGCATGACATGTGCTCGTATGTGCTTGCGCATAAAATGAACTGTGTCTCAGCTTAGTAGCATGCCAAACATGTATTACAAATAAGTGACTGACATTTTCTATAATTTCAGATTTTAAAGGAAGGCAACCCAACATTTCCACGGCATTGAGGCGGGAACGAGCGATCTGCGGAGGAGCTGAACTTTCAAAAACAGTTCTGCAAAAATGAGTTGGTTGGAACCACTTCATATTTTTCAAAGAAGGGAAGAGAAAAAAAAAAAAAGATCAAGAGTTTCCAAACTGCTGCCAGAATACTATTGTGCATTTTCAATGTCATGAAATTATTTGTCTCCTTTAAAAAAACACACACACACAAAAAGCAGTGTCTTAAGAGGTAGGTGAGATGCAATTGATTTCTATGAAATAGAAGAAAGTAGTTTAGAAAAACAAGATGGTTGTGGAAAGTGCCATCAAGTCGCAGTGAAGATAACCCCCCATACTTTCACCAAGCATATCTACCAGGGGTGGAATTCTAGCAGGAGCTCCTTTTCATATTAGGCCACACACCCCTGATGTAGCCAATCCTCCAAGAGCTTACAAGGCTATTTTTGTAAGCTCTTGGAGGATTGGCTACATCAGTGGGATGTGGCCTAATATGCAAAGGAGCTCCCACTAGAATTCCACCCCTCATATCCACAGTATTCCAATGTATTTCTCTTTTAGAATAGTGTATTAGAATAATGTGTTTTGTATTGACATACTCAAATAAGGGATATTGGCTGTTTATCTCATTACATATACTAAACCCATCTTCCACTATATTATAATGTATATTTTTCTAAAGGCAAACTAGAATGATGTCTACATGTATGTTACATGTTAAAAGGTAAATTTAATTGGATGGGAAAAAAACTTCTGAGAAAGAAATGCCCTCGTTTTGGTCCAGGCTTAATAGCAATAGAATAAACAGACATTCTCACATTCTGATATGTTACTGTTTTATTGATTTCCCATGCTAATGTTACCCAGATCAAAGGTTTTTTCTCAATCTGTTAATTTTACTATTCTGCCCTTGGATTTTAACTTTGTGCCACTTTGCGCTCTAAACCACTGCCCACCAGCTATACGTGGCTCTGCTCACTGTACCTCATTCCTCGTCTGCAGAAGTGTGCATGCGCACGTAAGCTTACATTCTGAATAAAACTTTGTTGGTCTTAAAGATGCTACTGGACTCCTGCTTGGTTCTATTGCTTCAGACCAACACAGCTGCCTACCTGGATCTACCTAGGCAGAAGAAGATATTGGATTTATATCCCGCCCTCCACTCCGAAGAGTCTCAGAGCGGCTCACAATCTCCTTTACCTTCCTCCCCCACAACAGACACCCTGTGAGGTGGGTGGGGCTGGAGAGGGCTCTCACAGCAGCTGCCCTTTCAAGGACAACCTCTGCCAGGGCTATGGCTGACCCAAGGCCATGCTAGCAGGTGCAAGTGGAGGAGTGGGGAATCAAATCCGGTTCTCCCAGATAAGAGTCCGCACACTTAACCACTACACCAAACCGACTCTCGGAGTCTCAGAGCAGCTCACAATCTTCTTTACCTTCCTCCCCTATAACAGACACCCCGTGAGGTGGCTGGGGCTGAGCGAGCTCTCCCAGAAGCTGCTCTTTCAAGGACAACCTCTGCCAGAGCTATGGCTGACCCAAGGCCATTCCAGCAGGTGCAAGTGGAGGAGTGGGGAATCAAACCCGGTTCTCCCAGATAAGAGTCCGCACACTTAACCAATACACCAAACTGGCTCTCTACACCAAACTGGCTCTGTGTGGTTTGTCATTGGCTGTTCTTGCATAGCAACCCTGGACTTCCGTAACGGTCTCCCATCCCAGTACTAACCAGGGCTGATCCTGCTTGGCTTCTGAGATCAGATAAGATTGGGACAGGGCTTTTTTTTTTTTAAGTAGAAGCACACAAGTACACAGTTCCAGCTGGTTTGGAATCAGAGGGTGTGGCCTAACATGCAGATGAGTTCCTGCTGGGCTTTTTTATTTTAAAAAAAGCCCTGGGTTGGGCTATCCTGGGTCATGCAGGTCAGGGAGGGGGGGGAGCTTTTTAAAAAAATAATAAAAACCCCACCCTGACACTCTTGAAAATTATGCTCAGATTTGATCTTCCTTTTCTGAATCCCTGTTGTCTACTTGTCTTTTCAGATTCATTTCGGTACCCATGGTATTAGTGCCATCCAGCTACGAATATAAAGCCAGAAGTCTATTCCTACACACACGCGCGCATGCACACAGCCTGAAGCTTTTGGGGAAACTGACTGTAGGTGCAGATATATTCTTAAAGGCCTTGGCCTTAGGGTTGCCATCGCGTTTTCCTCTCAAATTGCTAGAGCATCCGGGAGAAGCACAGAGTTTTCTCGGTCGCTCCTAGAGCAGCCGGTGCGTGCTGTTGCCAGCATGATGATGTCACTTCCGAGTGATGTCATCATGCCAGGACATCAGGGGAGGATCCCCCCCCCCACCGGCCCAAAGTGGGCTGTCAGGTTGGGAACCTCCAGGGCAGGAGAATCCCCACCCAGCTCGGGAACTTGGCAGCCCTACTTGGCCTGGATAGCCCAGACTTGCCCAGTCTCATCAGAAGCTAAGCAGGGTGCATTCTGGTTAGTATTTGGATGGGAGGCCACCAAGGAATACCAGGGTTGTGACATGGAGGCAGAGAATCGCAAACCACCTCTGAATGTCTCTTGCCTTGAAAATCCCATGGGTTCTCCATAGGTTGACTGGGACTTGATGATGATGATTGAATCCAGAACTCTTTTTTGTAGCAGGAACTCCTTTGCATATTAGGCCACACCCCCTGATGTAGCCAATCCTTTTGGAGCTTACAGTAGGCCCTGTACTAAAAGCCCTGTAAGCTCTTGGAGGATTGGTTACATCAGGGGTGTGGCCTAATATGCAAAGGAGTTCCTGCTACAAAGAAGCCCTGATTTAAATCTAATCACTTCTGTTTAGTTAAGTTATTCAAGTATTTTTCATAGATTGGTTTCTGGTCTAATATTGTTTATTCTAGGGAGCTGAAAAAAAGAAAAGGCAAACGTGAATTTAGGTTTTAAAAACTGAATGGATTTATAATTGGGGGGGGGTTTACATCTTCAGTAAACTAATAGCTCTTTACTGTGACAATGGGATGGCAGCCATAAAACTACTTGGACATTAATGATTTCAAAAGGACAAATTAATCAAACAGATGACTATGAGATAGCCTATTAAAAGGTTGTTAAATACTCAAATGCATCTTTACCTCATTTTTAATATACAAAAGATTATAGTTTAACTCTTTTTTATATAACTCTGATCACAGACTCCATTTTATAATATAATAGATTTTATAATATAATCTATTATATTACAGGGGCGGGCTGCAGGAGTGCCTGAGAGCATCTGGAGCCCTCACCTACCCCATCTGTGGCTCCCTGTGTGCTTCCTAGCCATCCAGATGGCTAAGGAGGTGCCTCAGAGATGCCACAGTGAGCTGGCTCCAAGTAAGTCGAGGATAGCTTGGGGGCAGGATGGGGACAGCAGGAAGATGTGCTCATGTAGACACACTTTTTAGATCTGCCTGCCTGCCTGCCATCCTCGGGGTGGCTTTAACCACCTGAGTGTAAGCAGCCATGGTGGATTATATGATAATTTCCCATCAATTAGTAAGCATGTTGCAAAAATAACAGCATTTTTATGTAGAAGGAAGGAAGGAAGGAAGGAAGGAAGGAAGGAAGGAAGGAAGGAAGGAAGGAAGGAAGGAAGGAAGGAAGGGAGGGAGGGAGGAAGGGAGGGAGGGAGGGAGGGAGGGAGGGAGGGAGGAAGGAAGGAAGGAAGGAAGGAAGGAAGGAAGGAAGGAAGGAAGGAAGGAAGGAAGGAAGGAAGGAAGGAAGGAAGGAAGGAAGGAAGGAAGGAAGGAAGGAAGGAAGGAAGGAAGGAAGGAAGGAAGGGAGGGAGGGAGGGAGGGAGGGAGGGAGGGAGCCAGTACTCATATAGATGGTTGTACTGATTCCCCCAATTCCTCCCTCCTCCTGCTGATCCCCAATAGGCTGTTCCTCAGGGTCCACACTCTGTTTCTTTGTCTGAGTGGAGTAAACTGAGGGCTTTTTTTAAAAGCAGGAAAACACCAGTTCCAGCTGGCTTGGCATCAGGGTTGTGTGGCCTAATATGCAAATGAGTTCCTGCTGGGCTTTTTCTACCAAAAAAGCCCTAAGTAAACTGGTGCACAAAACCAGAGCTAGTGAGAGCCCTGAGGTAAGGAGATGGTACTCTGTACCAATAAGTATCACCATGGGGAGGGCCAGTGACTCAGTGGTAGAGCATCTAAGCAGAAGGTCCCAGGTTCAATCCCCGGCATCTCCAACTAGAAAGGGTCCAGGCAAGTAGGTGTGAAAAACTTCAGCTTGAGACCCTGGAGAGCCGCTGCCATTATGAGTAGACAATACTGACTTTGATGCACCGAGGGTCTGATTCAGTAGAAGGCAGCTTCATATGTTCATCCCAAAATAAGCTCTTTTTAAAATGATAACATGTGGCAATTATTGAGCAGTCAATAAGATAAGAGTACATTTTAATTTAGCAGTAAAGATGTTTGGTAAGACGAAATAATGCAGACGGGCTTGGGCATGCTCACTTATTGGCAATTGCTTCACTTTAGCCAATCCTGCATTCTTTTCATAGATTCTTTAAAAAAACAAAAACAAAAAACCTCAATGAAAGTAGTGTTCAAAACCGGTGTTCTCTTATGCCTGAATAGTTTTTAATAGTAATTAGATTTTATTGGGGATATAGAAAAAAGGGAAATAGGGAAAAGGGAAAAGGCATTATTAAGTCAATTTGCTTATAACTACATAGTATGTGGGCAGTTATACAAATGGTAAGGATATTTCTTGGATCTTGGGATATGAATTTAAGAAAGTTGCAGAGACTTTTCTGTTGGGATTACAAATGGAAAAATTTCCAAAAGAAGATAGGTACTTGCTTTCAGCTGCTAGGACATTGTATGCACAGTTATGGAAGCAAGAAAAAATACCAGAGAAATGGGATTGGATTGTAAAAGTTATGACATTGAGTGAAATGGACAAATTAGCAAGAACTTCAAGAGACTATGACTTAAAAGTTTTTTAAGATGGAGTGGAAAAAGTTTAGAAGATATGTAGAAAAAGAGTGGAAAATAAAAGGACATTGGACAATTTTTGATAATGATTAAGTCTTAGAAGGAAGAAGAATATTAATCTTTGTTTTTATTAGTTAAGGGTACCTTTAAATATTAGTGTTTTAAGTAAATAACACCAGTGGGGGTCAAGTAATGGGGGGAGGGGTGGTTAGAAAGTAATATATGGGATAGATTAAAAAAAAGCTACTAATGATGCAAGAAATAGATATTGTTTCCATATGTTACAAATAAAATTATTTTGAACACAAATGGTAAGGAAATTTCTTGAACAGTGCATGAATATGTAGGAAAATACATGGCAATTAATTTCACAAATACATGACATAGCACAATATATGTTGGCATATTAATGTAAGAATATTTCACACTAATGTATGTTTGTGTATATGTGCATATATGTGTATGTGTGTAGTAATATATGAATGGCATAATGTCACATGATTATTTAGAGGTCAAGATAATTGCTTTTTAGAATGTCTATTCAGGGCTTTTTTTAACTGGAACACACAGGAAAGCGGTTTGGCTGGCTTGGTGTTGGGGGTGTGGCCTAAATGCAAATGAATTCCTACTGGGCTTTTTCTATAAAAAGCCCTGCACAAAACAATGGGGATATCAGGGGCATGGCCTAATATTCAAATGAGTTCCTACTGGGCTTTTTCTACAAAATGGTGATGTCATGGGGTGTGTGGCCTAATATGCAAATGAGTTCCTGCTGGACTTTCCCCCAAAAAAGTCCTGCCTCTATAATCTACAATATTCTCATGCTTTCTAATTTATTCTGCTATAAAAAGCCCAGCGCGAAATAATGAGGATATCAGGGGTGTGGCCTAATATGCAATTGAGTTCCTGCTGGGCTTTTTCTACAAAAGCCCCATGCTAAACAATGGTGATGTCAGAGGTGTGTGGCCTAATATGCAAATGAGTTCCTGCTGGGCTTTTCCCCAAAAAAGTCCTGCCTCTATAATCTACAATATTATCATGCTTTCTAATTTATTCTGCTATATGATGTAATATAAGTAACCTCAGAAGAACGGTTATAAAATTATTGTGCTAAAGTTTGCTATAGTAAAGAAAAGCACTTAGAACCAATGCACATAATATTTTGTGTTGAGTCTATCGTATAATACACTCATATACCAACCAACCGTTCAGAGATCTACCTACAAGACTTTGTTATAATAATCATAGAAGATTCTCCAGCTATTAATAGCATGACTTTTGATGTTAAACCCCTTCTGCGGGCTCTGAAAATGTTTGTATCATCTTGCAATTTCCAGGCAAATATATATTTTCCCACTTATTTTTAATTAAATGCCTAGGCTGCAATTTAAACAAAAGTTTATTGGGTGTTGAGAAATTTTTGCTGCCATCCTACGCACCCTTATTTGATAGTAAATCTCATTGAACTTGGAGACATTTACATTTGAATCAACACACACAGAAGTAGGCTATAAGAGCCAGATCCAAAAGTAAGGGACTGAATTACCTTTGTTGTTAGAACTGTAGCTGTACTGTTCAGTCCTATGCATATTTATTTAGAAGAACAACCCAGCAAATTCAGTGGAACTGACTCCCAAATAAGTGGATGATTGCAAAATGGTTTATAGGTAGGGATGGGAAAGCCATCACCTTGCTCCCGTTCAATCAGGCTTAACTACATTGAGGTGTCTGCCATAAATAAGGCTACCCTGAATGTATTTCCAAGTGTCCCAGCACTTTTAATGATGTCATAAAGAGTGCATGGGGTTCTCAACAACCGCCACCCTCTTCCCTGATGTAGCTACTCTGCAATGGCAGAAGCAAGTGAAAGCAAGTGTCTGCCTTCCTCCTTCTCTATTCCCCCCCCCCCTTCCCCACAATTGCACTTAACACGTGTCGGTTCATCATAACTGGGGCATTATCAGAAATGTAATTCTGAGGATCCCGGGACCTATATTTCTCAGAGCACACTGAGCACTTCCAATCTTGTGTGTAACCTGTTCTGGTAGGGTTACCAGGTCCCGCCTCCTCCCCCCCCCCCGCCACCAGTGAGGAATAAAAGGTCATCTGAACATTTGCCTATAAGAAAGAAAGCCACGAGACATTTTGTCTTTCATAAGCTTATGTACTGAAACGATGTCTTCCTTGATGTTATGAAATAAAATAACAATCCCGTGCCTGAAGAAGTTTATGAAACAGGAAGTGGAATACCGGCTGTCCTGTTGCATGTATATTTGCACGCATATATTTTTCATGGGATTTGATTACATTGGGCCATGACTGCATGCATAGACTCTACTGGAATCTATGTGATTACTATGAACTGAGTATTTTATTACTGGACTGAGTTTCAGTGGCTGTGTATTGAGGATTGTAGTATTTGCCTGTCTTTCTTGTAATAAATGCATGTTTATTATTATCGTAATTTGGGTCATAGGAACTCTTTGGGTTTATGTTGTTAGAGTGACCTCTGGAGACCCACCAGAGAGACCTCTCTCATTGTACTTCCACCTGGATGCTGGCATCCCTATGCTCTGGGAAGGAGGTTGTCCTGTCCTTTTTTGTTGTTGTTTTTTTAAGTTCAAAAGATGGTAACTCAAAAAATGAAATTCAGTAATGAGTCTCAAATAATGAAATTTGGTGACTGGTAAATTATGCATTCTTGCAAAAGAAACAGAAAAGGAAACGGATGAGTGCCAAATAAACTCCACGCTCATGCGAATGATGGCTTTTCAGGATCTTGAATGTCCACACGGAGCTCGAAGGACATTTGAGGTTTCATATTGGTTCTATTTAAAGCTCAGAAGATGATTCCACGACTTGCCAAGTGACGTGCAGACCACTTTGATGGAACCGTCTTGCTCCGGATTTGTACTTTCTTAGAGCAAAGGCATGCATACTTTTTTTTTTAAATTAATTATTCATCTTATTGATTTTTTTGTACATCTTCCCATGCTTAAGTGCTTACTGCCTCTCTCCTTCGCCCATGCAATTGAAAACAATTAAAAGGGGTAATGCAGTATGGGATGGGCTCTTTTGTAAATAATGTATTTGGGAGTAGCGGTGGACCTTTCTTTTAAAAGAAATAAAATTAAGGACGATTTGAAACTAACATTCATCGGGGATTTCAGAACTGTATGCTGTTTGGCAGACATGTGAAAAGAGAAGGTCAGGAGAGCTGAAGCTAGATTTTGGTGGGTGTCCACGCTGGTCTAAAGCAGCAGAGTAAAGTTTAAATCCACCGGTTCTTTTAAGACAAACGAAGTTTTATTCTGGGTATAAGCTTTCATATGGAGTGTGCATGCACTCAAAAGCAAAGAAGAAGAAGAAGAATCTGGGAGAATCAGGTTTGATATTAGGCCACACACACCTGATGTAGCCAATCCTCCAAGGGCTTACAGGACTCTTCGTACAGGGCCTACTGTAAGCTCCAGGAGGATTGGCTACATGGGGGGGGGGGGTGGCCTAATACACAAAGGAGTTCCTGCTACAAAAAAAGCCCTGGACATAAATATAAATGCTATCCAAATTGCACAGAAATGTCCAGCCAGTTCGCCAGAATGTTTACCAGGCAAGAGCCCATTGATTGAAAAAAAAGTATGTCCTAAGCAGTGACGTGCACATTAGACTACATCTATACATCAGTTTGGTGTAGTGGTTAAGGGCACGCACACTTATCTGGGAGAATCCAGTTTGATTCCCCACTCTTCCACATGCAACTTCTGGAGTGACCTTGGGTCAGCCATAACTCTCTCAAAGTCAGGCCTCATGTTGTGCTGGAGCTCACAGGAGCAGAGCTCCAGAACCTCTAAATTTTATCGTGCTCTTTATTTTTTAAACCTCCACACACACACACACCCCAAAAAAACCTTGCTTCTGAGCTCCACTGTGGAAATTTTGCTGAACTCTTCAGATCTGACAAACTTTCTACTATTTTTCTCCACAAAAAAATGGAAAAATAATCAAAACCTATAAAGCAGACAGATGGAAACCTTCATCATGCCACTGTGACCACATAAGAGAAAGTATGATGGGAGTGAGCTTTTATTAGGACAATTATAATTCAAGAAGCATTTTAAGGTAGATACTAAGTTGATATAATTTAATACACCTTCCTGTGATGCCAAGGGTGTGTGGCGTATACAAATTAGTTATGCAAATGAGTTGTGCTAATGAACTGATATGCTTTAGTTCACCTTCCAGTGATGTCAGGGGTGTGTGGCATATGCAAATGAGTTGTGCAAATAAGCTCCAGCACCTTTTTCTACCAAATGACCCCTGCTCAGAGCTGTTCTGCTCAAGAGCAGTTCTCTCAGCCCTATCTCATCCCCATCTACCTCACAGAGTGTCTGTTCTGGGAAGGGAAAGGAGACTCCTTCAGGTAGTGGAGGGCAGGAGGTAAATCCCATCTTTTCTTCTTATTTCACACAGTTCATGAGGGGACACAATAGAAGAGATGGTTAGATAGAAGGAAGAAGAAGAAGAAGAAGAAGAAGAAGAAGAAGAAGAAGAAGAAGAAGAAGAAGAAGAAGAAGAAGAAGAAGAAGAAGAAGAAGAAGAAGAAGAAGAAGAAGAAGAAGAAGAAGAAGAAGAAGAAGAAGAAGAAGAAGAAGAAGAAGAAGAAGAAGATGATGATGATGATGATGATGGATGATGATATTGGATTTATATCCCAAACTCAAACTCAAAAGCCTTTATTGGCATATATCAGATTATAAACAAACGAACAGCTACAGAAATAACAAACAAACAAAAGTCATATGCAGCTATACCTTGGACAATCGATCCTTGAGTACCACACTCAAGAATAGAGCAATGTTTTCAGTTATTTCAGATGACAAATCATTCAGACGATGGCAAACCTTTACAGCATCTGAGCAGCCTGTCATATTGAACAGAACTGGATCTAGAAACCTAAGGCATATAGGCCCTTTTCACACTTACCAGTGGAAACCGGAAGGGAGTCGGTATTGTGCCGCTTGCAGTAATCCGAGACAGGGATGGGAGTTTTCAGACACATGTTGTTGTTTTTTCCGGTAGGGTTCCGTGATTGAAGCGAGCCATTTCACACTGTTCCGCTCTTATCTCGCTTCCACCAGCGCTAGCCGTTTTTGCCTGCCGGCTCGCGATCTCCAGCTTATTTTTTTTTTTTGGCACGTCGGGCTAAGATCGCTATAGCGCTATAGCGACGTTTCACAACAGCAACACCATAGAGATAGCTAGGCTCTATTGAGATAAGTTACCAGGTTTCAGCGGTGGCGATATCTGGCATCTTAATGGAGCCCAGGCATCCCTATGGTGATGCTGTTGTGATACGTTGCTATAGCGCTATAGCAATCTTAGCCCGACGTTAAAAAAAAAAAAGCCGGAGATCGCGCACGCCGGCGGGCAAAAAAGGGTGCGAAAACTGCTCCCGGGTTAGATACTGGACATTTCACACAGCACCCCATAGCGATTTCAACCCGGAAGGAGGGGTTGAAAAGTGGAAGAAGCTGCTCTTTGTTTGTAATGACTCAGGCACGCCTCACTACCGGGACAGTCACTGGAGTGTGTGAAAAGGTGAGAGTATTCCGGTAGCAGCCAGTTACTGAATCAGGTCTGTCTGAAATGCCAGCAGAAACCCGTTACTGTTCAGTAACTGACCAGCTTCCATACCGGAATACATAGACTGTGTGAAAAAGCCCATAGTATCATAGAGGGGACAGTAAAGTTGAATATGGGATTTATATCCCACCCTATACTCTGAATCTCACAGCAGTCACAATCTCCTCTCCCTCCCCCCCCCACTCCACAACAGACACCCTGTGAGGTAGGGTGAGGGGCTGAGAGAGCTTTTTTATACCAGCTGCCCTTTCAAGGACAACTCCTGCGAGAGCTATGGCTGATCCAAGGCCACTCCAGCAAGTGCAAATGGAGGAGTGGGGAATCAAACCCGAGTCTCCGAGATAATATTCCGCGCACTTAACCGCTACAACAAAGTGGCTCTCATATGAACCATCCTCTAATTCTATATAAAGCAGCTTTGTATGTTCATTTTCCCAAGAGCGTGTGTTTGGGGAGGGGGGGGGGGAAGAATTCCATTTCTAAGTCAGAAGAGAAGGAAACTTCCTCCGCCACGACATTTTCAAAGACATGCGGCAGCTCTTCGAAGCTTTGGAGTAGAATCTTAGCATAACCCAAAGGGAGGCAGATTTGCAGGAAAAGTTCAGGCGTGTGATGGACAGAAACTAGCATTCATCTCCCTAGTTTACTCACTGGCTGGGAACAGATCATCCTGTTTCACCGTGTCCCGCATAATCACTACATACACACACTCTCTCTCCCTCTCTCTCTCCCTCTCTCTTTCCCTCTCTCTCTCCCTCTCTCTGTGCGTAGCATAAATGGTAAATAATGCAGGGCGCTTATTTCAGGGGATGTTACAAAAAAAATGAAAAAGTACATCTTTTTTTTAGGAAGGGAGGGAGTGAATATGCTGCAAGTTAAAGCCGGCTATGTGATCTAAGCCCCCACCCCCGTCGTGTTTGGATGAATGTTTCATGACCTTCTCAGAGGATTTAATGAATCTTGTCCCCCACCTCTTTGTGCCTGTGTGTACTTTACATCCTATTCCTGCTTGTTAACCTAAGCACATTTGTGCTTTCTCTCTCTGAAGTCACCAGTCAGTCTTCTGCGATGGTCTCCTGAGAAGACTTGCTCCTGCCTAAGCCCATTGCTTTCAGCGGGCTTAGACGGAGGAGCTGCGCCTTGGACTGCACTGACAAGTTTGTCTTCTTTCAACTTCAGTGCCTCTGCCACGTGCATTTGTAGGAGTGTGGTGATAGAAGCACTGTTGAGTGGATGCTTGACGCTGGTTGCCATTGCCTAGCAGGGGTATGACAGAAATAGAAACCACCCTTATTAAAGTTTAAAGTGAAACCAGACACAGGGGTGGAATTCTAGCAGGAGCTCCTTTGCATTTTAGGCCACAAGCCCCTGCTGTAGCCAATCCTCCAAGAGCTTACCAAAAAGCGCCTTGTAAGCTCTTGGAGGATTGGCTACAGCAGGGGTGTGTGGCCTAATATGCAAAGGAGCTTCAGCTAGAATTCCACTCCTGGCCAGACTAATGTCAAAATTTCTTGCTGGGCTATACCACTTCAGAAGACAGTGGGGACTCACAATTTGTTCATATTCTTCATATTTGTTTTAAAGCAGAGCTTTTTTTTTGTAGCAGGCACTCCTTTGCATATTAGGCTACACCCCCTTAATGTAGCTAATCCTCCAAGAGTTTACAGGGCTCTTAGTACAGGGCCTACTGTAAGCTCCAGGAGGATTGACTACATCAGGGGTGTGTGGCCTAATATGCAAAAGAGTTCCTGCTACAAAAAAAGCCCTGTTTAAAAGTATTGAAATCCATAAACAGGAAAACTGACTTGTCAATATGAAAGATTCTAGACAAATCTGCACCAAGAGATGCTAGATTTCTCTGTGCAGGAAGTGTTAGCACAGTGTAGTGGTTAAGAGTGGCAAGGACCTTTTTTGTAGAAAAAGCCCAGCAGGAACTCATTTGCATATTAGGCCACACCTCTGATGCCAAGCCAGCTGGAATTGTGTTCCTGCTCAAAAAAAGCCCTGAGAGTGGCAGACTCTAATAGGAAAAAAATAGGTTTGATTTTCTGATTCTTCACAGGACTTGTTGGGTTACCGTTCTCTCAGAACTCTCTCAGCCCCATCTATCTCACAAGGTGCTTGTTGTAGGGAGAGGAAGGGAAGGTGATTGTACGCTGTTTTGAGACTCCCTGGGGTAGAGGTAAGTAGTGCATAAAAACCAACTCTTCTTCTTCCTCCTCCTCCTCTTCCTCTGTTGCAAAACCATAAAGTTTCAGCTGAATGCTAGAACAATGTCCTGATCTGTTGATGTCACTTACAGTTTTGTTCCTGAAATGACATTAAAATGCCTCTTGTGGGGCGGGGAAGAGAATGTGATTGTAAGCTGTTTTGAAACTCCTTAAAGTAGAGAAAAGTGGGGTATGAAAAACTACTCTAAACCTACTCTTTAGGGATTAAGAGCATGTGGAAACCAAATGAGAACTTATTCTCATTTATTGAAAGCATTCTTTACCCTTTTTGAAAGCATTCTTTAGCTATTTCTGCAAAGCAGAAAACTGCAGTTTAAGGGTAATTTGAAAATGTGTGGTATTACTCTTTGCCTTCTGAGGGAAGAGTTCTCTAGTATTTGTCTCTTGGAGGGAAGGGTTCTGTAGTATTCCAAAATTCTCAACAGGGCCTCCAGTGCTTGTGTGTGTCCAGTTTGACCCTGACACACTCAGAGGCCAGATTGAGTAGCAACCTTGTTAATATTTCTTGTCACATATATTTATTTATTTAAATCTTTATAGAGTCCAAAGTCCATTTTATTCTCCATCTTCTATTGCATCCTCTCAACAATATATCTATAAGGTAGCTTAGGCTGAGAGAGAGAGAGAGAGAGAGAGAGAGAGACTGCCTCAAGGTCACTGACAGCAGAGGGAGGGGATTTGAACCTGGCTCCCTGAGATCCTAATATGATAACCTAACCATGACAAACTTGGCCTTCTCATTTTTTAAAGTTTATTTATTTGCATCCTACAAAATACTATTTAATTTGAGCGGGAAGCTCTAAACTTGCACAGAAGTCTCACTTTGGGCAACCATTGGTGACAACCTTCTGGGGAAAAAAAACAGGGCTTTTTTTGAGCAGGAATGCACAGGAATGCAGTTCCAACTGGCTTGGCATCAGCAGTGTGTGGCCTAATGAGCAAATGAGTTCCTGCTGGGCTTTTTCTACCAAAAAAGTCTTGTGTGGAACAATGGTGACGTCAGGGGGTGTGGCCTAATATGCCAATGAGTTCCTCCTGGGCATTTTCTACAAAAAAGCCCTGATTTTTTTTTTAATGAACTATGGTTCCCATCCTTCAGGTGGGGGGCATAGAGATCAACTGGTATTACAACTGATGTCCAGACTACAGAATTCAGTTTCCCTGGAGAAAATGGCTGCTTTGTTCATTGGACTTGACATTATACTGCAGTTGCCAGCTCTAGGTTAAGAAAGACCTGGAGATTTTGGGGTTGGAACTCAGAGAGGGCAGGGTCTGTGAAAGGGAGGGGAGGGTCCTCAGCATGATGTAATGCCACGGAGCCCGTAGAACCCACCCTCCAGAGTAAGTCACTTTCTCCAGGGGAATTGATCTCTGTTGCCAGGAGATCAGCTGTAAAAGCAGGATATATTCAGGTCCAGGGGTGGGATACTAGCAGGAGCTCCTTTGCATATTAAGCCACACACCCCTGATGTAGCTAATCCTCCAAGAGCTTACAAAAATAGAGTTTTGTAAGCTCCTGGAGGGTTGGCTACATCAGGGAGTGTGGCCTAATATGCAAGAAGAAGAAGAAGAAGAAGAAGATATTGGATTTATATCCCGCCCTCCACTCCGAAGAGTCTCAGAGCGGCTCACAATCTCCTTTACCTTCCTCCCCCACAACAGACACCCTGTGAGGTGGGTGGGGCTGGAGAGGGCTCTCACAGCAGCTGCCTTTTCAAGGACAACCTCTGCCAGAGCTATGGCTGACCCAAGGCCATGCTAGCAGGTGCAAGTGGAGGAGTGGGGAATCAAACCCGGTTCTCCCAGATAAGAGTCCGCACACTTAACCACTACACCAAACTAGCTCTCCTGCTAGAATTCCACTCCTGTTCAGGCCTCACCTGGAGGTTGGCCACTCTGTGTTATACCTTGATGAAATCCTTCCCCTTCCCCAAATCCTGCCATCCCCAGGATCTACTCCCTATCTCCTAGGCTTTCCCAACCTGGATTTAGGGCTTTTTTGCAGCAGGAACTCCTTTGCCTATTGGGCCATGCCCCCCTGTTGTAGCCAATCTCCCAAGAGTTTACAACAGGCCCTGGACTAAGAGCCCTGTAAGCTCTTGGAGGATTGGCTACATCAGAGGGGTGTGGCCTAATGTGCAAAGGAGTCCCTGCTACAAAAAAGCCCCGAGCAACTGTCAATCTTGTCCCTGTTGCATTTTGGAATAAGTTAGTCCAGCAAGAGTTGGATTGCTGATTCTGCTGTCATCATTTTTTTTTTTTTTTTGGCCTTATCCCAGCTCCAGTGGGCATCAGCATTAAGCACAGTATAAACTGCTAACAGACTGAGGCATACCAAGAAGTGAAAATAGCCCTGGACCAAGCCAGGCTGAGTGACCCCTGTGGTAATACAAGTCCACCTGGAAATTTCCCTGCAAGTGAAATGGCCAGTTCTCTCCTCCTCCTCTCCCTAAATATCACATAGCGAAAATCTTTCATCTCCAAAATGTCCAAAAAGGAAATCAAAAGAGCTGACACCTTGGAGAAGGTGTTTGCACTGAAAATTACTCCTTCGGTAAGTGTCAAGGCTACTCCGCAAATATTCCAGTTTTCCCATGAAGTTTCGAGGATGAAAGATGTTTTCCATTTGCACATAAAAGATGAGGTGACACAAAAACTTCCCCAAAGTAGAGAAAACAGGATTTTTCACCAGTTTTGTCAGCGGGTCAATTTTGCCTGCAGGATTCAAGGAGGTGTGAAGGACTTGTAAGAGAAATGATGCTTAGAGTGACAGGCAGATGTTTCTAAAGTGTAATGAAAGCAGTTTCGGCACATGTCCATTGTGTTCCATTGGGTACGACGCACTTCCATAGTGTTTGCTGTGGGAGGTGCTCCCATTGCTGCTGTTTGAAGTGCTGGGGAAGAATCTTGAGAGTCCCTTGGACTGCAAAAAGATCCAATCAGTCAGTCTTAAGGGAAATCAGCCCTGACTGTTCCCTGGAAGGTCAGATGCTGAAGCTGAAGCTCAAATACTTTGGCCACCAAATGAGAAGGGAGCACTCACTGCAGAAGACCCTGATGCTGGGAAAGACAGAAGGCAAAAGAAGGGGATGGCAAAAGATAAGATGGCTGGACAGCGTTACTGATGTAACTAACACAAATTTGAGCAGACTTTGGAGGATAGTAGAAGACAGGAGGGCCTGACATGACTTTGTCTATGGGGTCACAAAGAGTCAGACTTGATTGTGCAACTGAACAACAACAACAACAACAAAATAAAAATAGACTCTTGACCACTCACTTTCTGGGAAGATGCAATATTTTACATGAAGAGGTAAAACTTAACTAGGTTGGGAAATTAACTAGATTTGCGAGCTCTGGGTGGAAATTTGGGGGTTGGAGTCTGGAGAAGGTTGGGGTTAGGGCGGGGGTAGGGAGTTCAGCAGGCTACAATGCCATAAAGCCCGTCCGCCAAAGCAGCCATTTTCTTCAAGGGAACCGATTTCTGGGATCTGGAGATCAATTGTAATAGCAGGAGATCTCCAGGCTTCTCCCAGAGACTGGCAAATTTAATTGATAGTGCTGAGAAGATGGCTTTTTCTTGAGTAAGACCAGCAGAAGCTCTTATTATTACCATTTCTAAATTTGCAGAGTGTTACACATATGATTTTTTTTTAAAGTGTCTCCGAGTGGGTAGTGTTTTGTCAGTGAAGGCACAGCCAGATCTCGTCTCTGAAAAAGAAAGGGACAAGATAAGAAAGCGTAAAGAAATGGCAGAGTTTCCAGGCCAGCAACATAGGGTATGTCACATCTGGTAATATTAATAAACAGGGGTGGAATTCTAGCAGGAACTCCTTTGCATATTAGGCCACACACCCCTGATGTAGCCAATCCTCCAAGAGTTTACAAGGCTCTTTTTTGTAAGCTCTTGGAGGATTGGCTACATCAGAGGTGTGTGACCTAATATGCAAAAGAGCTCCTGCTAGAATTCCACCCCTGAACGTGATATATGCACTTGTGAATGTCTTTATGTGTACTCTTGAGATGTAGTTTCTGGGCGTTTTCCCACAGAGCTTACCTTGGAGCGACGTCCCTCTTCACCGCGCAGCATCTGCGCGGATTTCCCACCAACTGCTCCGCATAACCAGGAAGAGCCACGGCTTTTGCGTCGCTAACGTAAACTGGTTTTTAGCAGTTTACATCTGCGACGCAAAAGGTCCGGCACTTCCCGGTTATGCGGAGCAGTTGGTGGGAAATCCGTGCAGACGCTGCGCGGTGAAGAGGGACGTCGCTCCGAGGAAAGCTCTGTGGGAAAACGCCCTCTGTTTCCCCCATAAGGATTTTATAGTGAGGGCCTCACTTGGATCTTGGGTTATAATCCCTCTATTGCATATTTGTGTTCTATGTTAGCAATTAGGGTTTCCGACTTTGGATTGAGAAATTTCTGGAGAGTTTGGGAAGAGGAGGGATTAGAAGTAAGGTTACCAGGTCTGACTCAAGAAATATCCAGTGACTTTGGGAGTGGAGCCAGGAGCAAGGGTGTGACAAGCACTATTGAACTCTGAAGGGAGTTGTGGTAATCACATTTAAAGGAACCACATACCTTTTAAATGCCTTCCCTCCACTTGGAAATGATGGAGAAGGGGGGTGGAAATGATGGAGAAGGGGGATTTTTGGGGGGGTGGAATAGAGACAAAAAAAGGGGAGGGACTTCACTAAAACATATAATCTAAATCTGAACAAGACATTTTACCAAAAAATGCACTGTATCATAACCTGATCTACTTCTAGACAACTTTGTGAACAGTTATTTGAGTTAGTTTGAATGTTACAGGAACCATTTATACACACTATTTTTGAAATGACTTTTTTTTAAAAAAATAGACCCTGATAGCCCCAAAAACCCACGGGTCAATTTTCCATTATACTCTATGGGAATCAGTATCCATAGGGTATAATGAATTGCCCAGTGATCCTGAAGTGGCGGAGGGCCTCCAATTGGAGATTAGCAACCCTACAACAGGCAGTATTGCCACAGTGTCCTCCATCCAAAGCATCCATTTTCTTCAGGGGAATTCATCTCTACAGTTCAGAGATTAGTTGTAATGTCAGGAGATCCCCAGACCCTCCCCCCTCCTGAAGAATGAAATCTCCAGACCCCCTCCCCCCCCCCACTCCTTTAGTAATCTTCTCTTTTGGTGGGAAGTAGTAAATAGACCTGTTGTTGAAGCTACCGGAAACTCCCAAGTTTTGACCACAGGAAAAAATTGATGGATGAACTCAGCTGAATAGGTAACACCCCCCCCCCCAAAAAAAAAAATTATGGTACAACAACCCTTGAATGAGAATGTAGAGGGAACATATGCAGGGCTTTTTTGGTAGAAAAAGCCCAGCAGGGACTCATTTGCCTATTAGGCCACACCCCCTGACATCACCATTGTCTCACACAGGACTTTTTTGTAGAATGGGAAAGGAAACGGGAAGAAGGGAGCGGTGGCGGCACCCTTTCAAGACGCTGGTCCTTCATGCTGCTGCTGGCCTGCCCCGGTGCTAACAGACAGTGAGTGCCATGCAGTTTTACCCATCGATCAGCTGATCGGGGGGGGGCGCCTTTAGATAACCCGAGAGTAGTGCTCGACCACCTTTCTGGGCATTGAAATAGACCTGGGGTGGGGAAGGGAGGGAGGAGGAGGCTAGGGAGCAGGCAAACTAGGGGGAAGGTCGAATTCGGTGCCCCGCTCATCTAGTGCCCTATGCAACCACCTAGTTTGCCTAGTGGGCGAGCTGGCCATGCCTAGGTGTACATCTAAAAAATGTGTGGGGGGGGGGGGGAATTGTGTACATGTATGTTCTGGGAATGTTCATCACAACATTGTGAATGGCTACATTTCTCCATAGAGTTTTCACTTGATGGTAAGCTTAATTTTGTCTGAGCATTCTGCATGAACAGGATCTGGAGCAGATATATTAATCTTGGGTGCTGTTTAGCCAGTGGTGGCCATGCTACTATGTGCCTACACATGCTTATTGGTGACTGTTGGTTCTAGCTGTGCTGGGATAAATTTTGAAGCGCTCTAAAAACTTGCCAAAGCCATTGGACTAGAGATCAAGGTAGCACCACGTGAAAGCTGAACTCGAGGATCAGAACCCAGGACCACTCTGAAATGCCATCATCAAACTCCATTTGTCCATATGTGGCCTCCGAGTAGCTCCAGAGGAAGCACAGAGAACCAATAACTTGTCGTGGAGTGTATTCACATTTTGTGAACCCTAAAATGTCTCCTAATTTTGTCCATCATTGACTTTTACGATTGTCCTAAGGCTCACGCATATGGAAAGCAGTGACATTTCCTTTGCAGGAAGGAAAAAAAGAAAAGCAAACTCTTGTGCTAAGTAGGTTTTTCCCTGGTTTTCACAAGCCCCAGTTCACTTTGCAGCCAATTAGTACAGTAGGATGAAACATAAACCGTATGATTGCTTTGGTTGCACTAGATAATTACCATATACTTGAGAGAACAGACTGACTCTGGCAAAAATCTTGAACTAGCAGTAGGCAGAGTTCTGCTTGAAACGTCTGCATTCCTGAAAATTGCTAACCGCAAACTAGCGCTGGGAAAATCTTTGATGCGTAACTGTCCGCGATAGCATCAATCAAACTAGATAAGGCTTTACGCTAGCTCCATTAAAGTAAAAAAAAAAAATACAACATTCAGATCCTTGGAAATGTGTGTGTGTGTGCATATATAGTTCCAGAAGATTGTAAAGTCGGAATCAAATTGCTTTGTAAAAGTAATTTGAGTGATTGCTGACATTTTTCTTCCAAGACCGGCTTGCAAAGACCCATCCAGAATGACAATGCAGTTACAGGCGATGGTAAATTAAGATAATGGTGCACTTTTAAGCAGACCAAACGATCTGTTGTGTCGACCATCATTACATATTTTCCCATTCTGCCAGAGCAAGTATTGACTGACATTTTTGATGGAATAAAGTTAAATACAAACCCATCAGCTGGCTGAGATAGCAAGTTGCTCTGTTGATCTTTTTTTTTTTTTTCCCCCAAATGTAATTTTATCCATGCTGTGCATCTTTCCCCCTGGAAGCTGATTTATCGAGGATATAATGTGATTAGAGCATTTTCGAATTCAAATGGATTTCTTTGTGATGAGTGTTTTGTACCGGGCCTGAAAAACAGATTTCCTGAAGATGATGCGTTTCCATTCATTGTCATTCGTGGCGGATGGGACGTCTAAGGGTGTGGGTGCAACACTGGAATCTGTAAACTGCTGAAATCAAAACAAAACCAGCATTTTAACATTGGTGAGTTTGCTTTCTTTAAAGCAAAGCATAGGTGATAGATGATAGCGTGAACCTACTTGGATTGACAGAGCTTGCCTCCAGAGTAAATGAACGGAGGGTTGACTAATATATAGTTTGAAACAGTAATGAAAATGTATACCTGAGCTGGGAAAACTGTTGGACCTTACCTATGACCAGGGCTTTTTTTGTAGCAGGAACTCCTTTGCATATTAGGTCACACACCCCTGATGTAGCCAATCCCCCTGGAGCTTACAGTAGGCCTTATACTAAGAGCCCTGTAAGCTCTTGACAGACAGACAGACAGATAGATGATAGATAGATAGATGATAGATAGATAGATAGATAGATAGATAGATAGATAGATAGATAGATAGATAGATAGATAGATAGATAGATAGATAGATAGATAGATAGATAGATAGCAACCAGTGTCCACATGACTCCTGGCCAGGGCTTTTTTTATTTTGTAGCAGGAACTAATTTGCATATTAGGCCACACACCCCTGATGTAGCCAATCTCCCAAGAGCTTACAGGGCTGTTAGTACAGGGCCTACTATAAACTCCAGGAGGATTGTCTACACTCCAAAGGGATCTGTTGAGGCTGGGTGATTGGCATCAATGTGGCAGATGATGTTCAATGTGGCCAAGTGCACATTGGGGGGAAGAATCCCAGCTACAAATGGGTTGTGAACTGGCAGAGACTGACCAAGAGAGAGATCTTGGGGTCATGGTAGATAACACTCTGAAAATGTCAAGACAATGTGTGATTGTAATAAAAAAGGCCAACGCCATGCTGGGAATTATTAGGAAGGGAACTGAGAACAAATCAGCCAGTATCATAATGTCCCTGTATAAATTGATGGTGCAGTCTCATTTGGAATACTGTGTACAATTTTGGTCACCGCACCTCAAAAAGGATATTATAGCATTGGAAAAAGTGCAGAAAAGGGCAACTAGAATGATTAAAGGGTTGGAACGCTTTTCCTATGAAGAAAGGTTAAAACACTTGGGGCTCTTTAGCTTGGAGAAACGTCGACTGCGGGGTGACATGACAGAGGTTTACAAGATTATGCATGGGATGGAGAAAGTAGAGAAAGAAGTCCTTTTCTCCCTTTCTCACAATGCAAGAACTCATGGGCATTCAATGAAATTGCTGAGCAGTCGGGTTAAAACAGATTAAAGGAAGTACTTGCCCCCCCAGTCAGAATGAAGAGGCTGACACAGTGTTGGATGAAAACCGGGCCGCTTTATTAAACATAACTTGAACGAGCAGGAATGGCAAGAGGTCTAGGCATAACAGGACAAGCCCTGGGGTCAAACCCAGGACCCCGCCTTGTCCAGGGAGGGCGAGCCACCCTGTCCCCAGCACAAGCCGAATATCATCTGGCTGGTGCTGAGCAGCCAGGCCCAAACTCCACCTCCACTTAGGCCAGCATCCAACCCACTGGAAGGATCCGCCCCGGTGAGGCTTTGTCGTTATCTGCACTCCCCGCATTGAGCCATCAAGCCCATCTGCCGTTCGTACAGACCACCTAGCCTACCTGGCCCCTAATAAGGCGACCGGTAAAAACCTGTACTGCATAGGGCGGGCCGAGAGCCCAGAACTCCGTTGGTTGGGGCGGGGGCAGGGCTTTATAGCCCCGACACCATGCCCCATCAGCTCTCCGTATGTTGGGGAGCTGAGTCATCCCTCCCTCCTTCCGGGAGGGCAAAATCCGGCCCCCAGCCTGAAGCGGCGATGCCGCTCGGCTGGGAGGGGGCCAACTTCTTCACCCAATGGGTGATTAACATGTGGAATTCATTGTCACAGGATGTGGTCTACAGGCATAGACAGCTTCAAGAGGGGAATGGATAAGCATATGGAGCAGAGGTCCATCAGTGGCTATTAGCCACAGCTTATCATTGCAACTCTCTGTCTGGGGCAGTGATGCTCTGTATTCTTGTGCTCGGGAGGGCACAATGGAAGGGCTTCTAGCTCCACTGATGGACCTCTTGATGGCACTTGGTATATTTCACCATTGTGTGACACAGAGTGTTGGACTGGATGGGCTACTGGCCTGATCCAACATGGCTTCTCTTATGTATAGCAGGGTGTGTGGCCTAATATGCAAATGAGCTCCTGCTACAAAAATGTCCTGCTCCAAAGTTTGCCACTCCATTGGTTGCACACCCAGTAGGTGGGCTGTGGCGTGGGGTTAACTAGGCCCCTGGTTTTGATTCCACCCCCGTGCTGCACCAGTGCTCTGGCAGTGTTTTCAATAAACATGGGTCCCTTTATTTTCCAAATCATTGTGTATGTTTCCTCCATCCCCCCCATCTGCATTCATCCACAAATGCTGGATTGGTCCTTTTCCATCCCCCCAGCTTCTTATCTACACGGAAGGACATGCAATATTTAACTACAGGAGTCACAGCATGGGATTGGAAAGGGAAACCATAAACCACGGCAGGGCTTTTTTTGGTAGAAAAAGCCCAGCAGGAACTCATTTGTGTATTAGGCCACACCCTCTGACATCACCAATGTTTCACATGGGGCTTTTTTGTCGAAAAAGCCAAGCACAAACCTATTTGCTTATTAGGCCACACCCCCTGACACCAAGCCAGCCAGAACTGCGTTCCTGTGCGTTCCTGCTTTAAAAAAAAAGCCCTGGGCCACGGTATGCTCATGTTGACATCAAGGCAAACTGAAGAATGGATTGAGGCTGGCAGATGGCGGCACGATAGAAGCTTAAAAGGAAACTGTCTGTTCCCAAACAACTGTTGGGGTTTTGTAGGCAGTAGTCACACAGCTGTGCATCCCCACCTGGCAGAAACTAGCTTCTAAAGTTTTTGTTTTAGGTTTTATGCCCCTCCCCCATGGATAGCTTAACGGATGGACAACCTAAATAGCAACTGCAGCGAGTTCCAGGGCTTCGTTTGAGCAGGAACACATAGGAATGCAGTTCCGGCTGGCTTGGTGTCAGAGGGTGTGGTCTGATATGTAAATGAGTTCCTGCTGGGCTTTCTCCACCAAAAAAGCCCTGTGTGAAACAATGCGATGTCAGGGGATGTGGCCTAAGATGCAAATGAGTTTCTGCTGGGCTTTTCCTACCAAAAAGGTCCTGCATGGAACCAATTTGGAATACACCTCCAAGGTTTAAGCTTTTCCTCTGTTCTGTTTTCCTGACCTGAAGCAGCCCATTAGAGCTACTGTTTGCTCCTTTGGGGGGATTTGCATGTACTGATAGGCTACCTGGAACTTTCTATCAAGGTGCTAATAGGATGCCCTTGTGGATTGAAAAAAACATTGTGATGGGGCTTCAAGCCGCTTCTTCTTTTGTTCTGCAGTGGGAATCTGAATCAGGCCATGCACACTTGGAAATTAAGTTCCAGGCATGAAATTCCCAGCACAGGTCTGGAGGATGGAAACGTGTTGATGATGATGATGACGACGACAATGATAATGATGAGCACTTTGATCAAGTTCTCAAAATCTTTTGGCTGTCCCTGGGCTAAAAGAGGCTAGGCTTAATTCCACCGGAGCAGGAGCCTTCTCGGTTGCAGTCCTAATACTCTGGAACACCCTCCCAGAAGCCATCAGGGCCCTGTGGGACTTATTGCGGTCCCAGAAGGCCTGCAAGGCTGAACTGTTTCAGATGGCATATCGTATGCCCTCTACAGGGGGTTGCCTCTGTGCCGAACCCGGAAGCTGCAGTTAGTGCAGAACGCGGCTGCTAGACTGTTGCTGGGGCTCCCAAAGTGGGAGCACATACAGCCGGGGCTGCGTGAACTGCACTGGCTGCCAGTTACATACTGGATTCGTTACAAAGTGCTGGTCATTACCTTTAAAGCCCTATATGGCCGAGGACCTGCGTACCTTAGGGACCGTCTCTCCCCACACGAACCCCAGAGAGCACTGAGGTCAGCAGGGAAGAACTTGCTGACTATCCCCGGGCCAAAAGAGGCAAAACTCCAGAGTACCCGCACTCGGGCTTTCTCTGTTATGGCTCCACAACTATGGAATCAGCTTCCAGAAGAAATGCGGGCCCTGCGGGACTTTGAACAGTTCTGCAGGGCCTGCAAGACCATCCTGTTTCGAATGGCCTTCACTGACCAGAACTGCTAAGTAAAACTTGCCATCTGAGTAATAGCACAAAAATATTAATTTTATTGTTTTTAGAATTTTAATAGACTTTAATGAATTGTAGTTAAAATGTTATATTGTGCAATGTATGTATTGAATTCTTGCTGTTAGCCGCCCTGAGCCTGCTTCGGTGGGGAGAGCGGGATACAAATAAAATGTGATGATGTGATGATGATGATGATGATGATGATGATGATGATGATGATGATGATGATGATGATGATGATGATGATGATGATGATGATGGAGAGGACTGCCACCGTATCTGGATCTATCGCGCTTCAGTACTACTGCCTAGGATCTGTATGTGTTGAGAAAGGAAAATATTATAGTATCCGTCTGAATAGATGACGTGGCACCATTGCAATTTATTAGATTTCTTTATTGTTTTACTTGTTTTAATATTGCTTATTGTGTATTTTATGCCGTTAGCCGCCTTGAGTCCGCATAGAACGGACAGGATATAAATATAACGTAAGCACATAAATAAATGACTATCCCACCCTCCAGTCCGAATCTCAGAGTCTCAAAGCCGCTCACAATCTCCGTTACCTTCCTGCCCCGCAACAGACACCTTGTGAGGTAGGCGGGGCTGAAAGAGCCCTCACAGCAGCTGTCCTTTGAAGGACAGCTTTGCAAGAGCTACAGCTGACCCAAGGCCATTTCGGCAGCTGCAAGTGAAGGAGCAGGGGATCGAACCCGGTTCTCCCAGATAAGAGTCCGCACACTTCACCGCGACACCCAACTGTCTCTCATTCGACCCTCAGGGAGAACAAGGGCTAAGACTATCAGCCATAAATGGAAAAGCCTGCAGTTCCTCCGCTGTGAAATTGATAGGTCACCTATAGTCTCCAGACCTAGAAATGAGAGGTTTCTATTTTCCTCCCTACAGCCTTCTTCTGCTTTTCCACTGTATACTTTGATTTTTATAATGGAACCTTTGGGGACTGCTTCATCTTCTGTTTCTCAGTGAGGGCAATGCTTGGACTCAGGACACTGCCTGGCATTCACTTGCCCTATTATGAGGAGATCATAGGCTTGAAAGAGCCACACAGTAGGCCTGAGGAAAACAAGGAAGAGACAGGTTTGTTTCAGTGGATCACATGATGCGGCTGCTTCTTTGTTTCCCTTTTCTCCAGCCAGCTCAAACATTACAGGCAATATAACAGGCAATGACCTTTTCGAAAAGCAAGCTCATCGGCCTAACAAAGTGTTTAAAAAGAAATTATGACTGGAAGATCAGCTAAAAAGGCTTGGGAGGCCGGGGGGGGGGGGAACCAGAAGGGATGACACAAACGGTACAGTGAAATCCGGTCGCTATTTTTAACCATCGGACTACGGCTGGAACTTTGGCATGCCAGACTGCTCTCTGAGACGCTTGACTATCTGAATGCCAAGTGCTCGTATGGAACTGGGTCTTACTGAGGTATAGTGGATGAAACCAGACTAAGCAGGATGAGAGGAGACGGGGGAAGGACAGGGTTTATTTTGTAGAAAAACAGGTGGTGGAGCTCATTAGCCTAACTCATTAGCATATGCCACTGCCCCCTGCCAAAAGCAACCCGATGAAAGAAAGGAGAGCCTGGGCGAGTGATGCCTGCTTGGACTGGCTAGAGATCCAGCCAGCTGAAGTCAGCCTCGTTTGCCTGGGGCTCTCCTGGGCCACTGCCCCCCAGTCAAAAGGCCGGCCAGCCACCCGCCGCCCAAAATCACATAAGAAATGGAGAAAAGTTTGTGCAGGCTTCTCCAGGGGTTAATGAAGGCTGCTGGGGGTGTGGCAAAGCCCCTGGTGGCTGGTTGGCTGCCCACTATCATAATCCAGAGATTGTTATGCAGCTGCACCTACTATTCAATGGACAAGGTAGGTCGGTGGGGAGGAGGAAGGGGAACCCTCAGAAAGGTTCAGGAGCTGTGCTTCTGTGAGCTCCTGCTGAATCTGAGGCCTGGGGAGGATTTTCTTGTACTGAGATAGGTCTATCCAATCCGACTTAAGTGAAAGTAGTTCATTTGGGTGCTGATTCCTGCAGAGGTATTTCTTTTTTCAGCCTTGCCCAAACTTCTCACAGATTATGTAAAGCACCATGAATTCAGAATAAGTTTCTCAATTCTAAACTTTGAATGTAAACTTTGACTTTAAAAGGCATTTTCAAAAACTAACGCTTGCTAGTGTTGGAGGATTAACGTTGAGAATCATCACCAAATCTCACAAGGACTCAGTCCTGCAAGATAAATGAGTTTCCATGGAAGCAATGGGATGGGATTTAGTCCTGATTGGCTTAAATTCCATTTTCTTCCCAGTAAGACTGTGATCCTCTGCACTTTGGGGTAAGTCCCACTGAACGAAGCAGGGTTTAATTCTAAGTAAACTTGCTTAGAATTGGGGTGTTAATGGTTATCGAACACAGGTTTCTTGTGTTCCAAATATATATATTTTAGCATCTAAAAATCTGAGAAATCCAGAACATATTCAAATTTAGGGTAGTGTGAGTAAGAACTTTGGTGAACATTTTTAGAATAGGTTTTTGAATCATTTTTGTTCTTGTAAATGCAAAATGCAGCTCTACATAACACTTTTCAACCTCTCATTCTCAATCTTTGTGTTAGGCAGAGACATTAATTGAAAAGAGCTTTTGAAAAGCTCCTATGGATGTACTGGAATATTACTTTCAAGCTATGGTTTATCCACCCAGCATATTGAGTCTTTCTCCACAATTTGCTGTCTTCTTTGCACTTCTTAGAGATGCCAGCTTTCCACAGGTGAAGGGGGGGACAAAATATTTATAATACAAGGCTGGAAGTTGGAGGTAAAATTTACTAAAATTTAGAGAGTAAGAGTTGCATAGGCTAGAACAGGGAATTAGTAGATTGCAACCCTTGAACAAATGTTTTGACCAGCAATAGGTTCTAGCTGCCCAGATGTCAAAACAGATGTGAAGACAATGGATCCAGTCATGAGACTTTCTAGCAGACCAGTGGGAGTAAGGGATGGATACCATCATCAATTCCCTCTATGGTCTTCCAGTAAAACTCATTGTTGGCCAAGGAATGCTGGGTCAAACTCTGGCTCAGTGGTGCTGCTCACTGGTTGGTCTTGGGCTCAATTTTGATAGAGTTGTTTCGATTCTGAAGTCTCACTGTGCCATTTGAAGGGGGAATTATTAGTGATATGTCTAAAATATTAGTTTTTAGGATTCCACCATGATGAAAACGAAGACTGTAGATTTATTCCCCACCCTTCTCTCTGAATCAGAGCCTCAGAGCGGCTTACAATCGCCTTTCTCTTCTTCCCCCACAACAGACGCCCTGTGAGGTAGGTGTGGCTGAGAGGGCTCTCACAGCAGCTGCCCTTTCAAGGACAACCTCTGCCAGAGCTACGGCTGGCCCAAGGCCCTTCCAGCAGCTGCAAGTGGAGGAGTGGGGAATCAAACCCGGTTCTCCCACATAAGAGCCCCCGCGCTTCACCACTACACCAAACTGCTTCAGCTTGCTTTGCACCTTCAGACCAAAGCAAAGGACATAAATGTGCAATAGTGAAGAAAGGAGAAGATGTTGAGCAAGAAAACCTTCAACAGATAGCAGCCCCCCCCCCCGAAAGTGATGGAAAGCAAGGCTGAGTGGTTTATTTACTTTAATTATATCCTACCTTTCAACCCAATGGGTGCCCCAGGCAGGTTACAGCATTCTCCTCTCCTCTGTTTCATCCTCACAACAGCCCTATGAGGCAGGTTAGCCGGAGAGTGTATGACTGACGCAAGGTCATCCAGCAAGCTGCCATGGCAGAGTGGGAATTCAAACCTGGATTGCCCATACCCTAGTCCAGAACTTTAACATTACATTACTTACCTGGAAGGGGAGACACCTTGGTCACGAAGGAAGCTTTCCCAAGGTGAGGCACATTCATTGCACTCCAGGCGTGCTGATCCCTGCAATTTCCCCAAATGCAGGGAAACTCAACTGCACTACGTCATATTGGCTATTCGAGTCAAATGATTATATATGGCATTGCGCATGTCGTACGTAAATCAGAGGAAGTTAATTCTTCTCAGTGCATGACAGAGTCCCAGGAAGCCAAGTCACCATCCAATCTCTTTAGCCCAACAGGCAAAAATGAAAGCATATCTTCGGAGGGGGAAAGTAGAGAGGAGCACACTGTACAAGTCCTCTCGATGATGAGGAGCAACAGACAGTCTCGACCCATTTGTCATATGGAGCATTAGGTTCTCACTGCAGTTTATTGCTCCCATAGTATACGCTCTTCCAGATGGTGTGTTTTCACAGTGGAAAAAGAGAGAGTTATTTGGCAAGGTTAAGAACAAGATGAAGAAAAACAGAGTTGAGCACACTGTTAGAGAGCTGTCCGAGGTTCTGAATTTTACAAGCTAATCCTACAGTGCAACCTGAGACCAGATTTATTTTAAATCTGCATACCTACTTAGCCTCTCTCCTGGGATTCTTATAAGACAAGGCCTTAAGACTGTGAACCAAGGCATCTTCCTCACCCCCTCATCTCCATTTTTTTTAAAAAGTGTTAAAATGTCTGAGGCTACCTGCAACCTCTTATTACTTCAAGAAAACTGGATTTGATAAAGAATTGTCAGCTGGGAAAAGCCTGTACTTATGGGTTCCTTCACAACACAAGCTAATACCCAATTTGGCCTCTATTGACTTTTTACCTTGTGCACCAGCTAAAACTAATCCCCAGCAATGTTATCGCAAGGACTACCATATTTTTCCTGTCTTCTCAGCATTCTAAGAGATCTGTGTGTGTCTTGTCTGGTGTTAGAGCTTTGGTCATCTGCTTTTTTAAAGCTTTGATTTTTTTCCCCCTCCCTTCTTCCTCCCAGAAGGCCAAGGGATGCTCACAAGACTAAAGTGTTGAGATCATGGTCCAAGACATCCATTTTCCTTTCTCCACTTCCTTTATTTTTTTTTTAAAAAAACTTCAAGTTAATGAAGAGTTCTGGAGAACTTGAGGAATTGTTGGGGGGGGGGGGGTTGTATCATTTTGGCGCAGAGTGCCAAAGCTACAGTATTGCAGTCCAAGCTCTCTTGCTCACAACCTGAGTTTGATCCCGGCAGAAGCTGGGTTCAGGTAGCTGGCTCAAGGTTGACTCAGCCTTCCATCCTTCCGAGGTTGGTAAAATGAGTACCCAGCTTGCTGGGGGGAAGTGTAGATGACTGGGGAAGGCAATGGCAAACCACCCCGTAAATAATAATAATAATAATAAATTTTATTTATATCCCGCCCTCCCTGCCTAGGCAGGCTCAGGGCGGCTAACAACATTCAGATAAAACATTATACAATAAATACAATAATTTTAAAACAGCATTAAAAGTCATACAGTAGTTTAAATCAATAATATCTTAAAAACCATTCCAGTTTATATAATATAACAACACAATGATGTTCCTGGCGCTATTCTGTCCGTTTACATCACGGCAAAAATCATTCTATAGAGTCACTTCGATGGATCATCAGTTCGGCCATCCTTTGTAAAAAGTCTGTCGTGAAAACGTCATGATGAGACGTCACCCCAGAGTTGGAAACGACTGGTGCTTGCACAGGGGGCTACCTTTACCTTTAATAAACAGTAGTATGTGCCTTGTGTTTTGGATTTTCCTTTCCATGTTTGTGTGAAGTCGTTCCCAGTGAATTTTAAGAAGTGTGCATATCACTATAGCCTTAATATGAAAAAAAGAAATATGGTATTGTTCCGCTGAGTTAACCCCTTCATGGTATCTCACTCCTTTTTCTTATATTTTCATTATACTACCAAATATTTCTGAAATTCATTGTCTGACACCCCCCATCCACCTGCCGGCAAGAACTTGGGGGCTCCAAGGGTGCTGGGCTTGATTCTGAAATGTCACCAATAATATCAGTAGTGTCCCATCATTTTTAATTGTGAACATTTACTGAACAATGTGTGGGCATGGCTGAATGCTTGCCCCATTGGTTATGTAAAACAGCATAGAAGTGGTGCAATTACTTTAGTACACCAGCAGTGAAAATGGGTGAAACAGAAAGGCTCACACAAGAAGACAGAACCTACATCACAGGGTTATTGTGAAGATAAAATAGAGGAAAGGGGAATAATGTGAGCTGGAAAAAAATATGGGGTATAAATGAATGAGAGAATTAGTTAATTAAAGAAGTATATATAGATATAGAATAGAAAGAATAGATGCTTTCGAGCTGTGGTGCTGGAGAAGAATCTTGAGAGTGCCTTAGACTGCAAGAAGATCCAATCAGTCAGTCCTAAGGGAAATCAACCCTGACTGTTCCCTGGAAGTTCAGATGCTGAAGCTGAAGCTCAAATACTTTGGACACCAAATGAGAAGGGAGCACTCACTGGAGAAGATCCTGATGCTGGGAAAGACAGAAGGCAAAAGAAGAAGAGGACGGCAAAAGATGAGATGGCTGGACAGTGTTACTGATGTAACAAACACAAATTTGAGCAGACTTTGGGTGGAAGACAGGAGGGCCTGGTGTGACTTGATCCATGGGGTCACAAAGAGTTGGAATCAACTGCAACTAAACAACAAAATTATTAGCGTGCCTTCAAGAATTGCCAATCATTTACAGAGCTGTGCTTATTTCTGCATATTAAGAATCCAATGAGCTTGTTTCCTGGGTTTTTTTTTTCCCCCACGAGCTTTATTTTAAATTTGAAGCTCAAGTACAATATTCAGAGAGAGTAGTCGTTTGGGTTATAGTTCCATGTCAAATACAAAAACAACGACAAAATTCACAGAAAACTAAAACAGTTATGAACATTTCCATTTTAAAAGTATAACATCTTACTATAAAGCATTCTGCGTGGTAGGGCATTTTGTTCCGATAGGTAACTTATTACTGGATACCATACAGCAATAAAAAGGGTTTAATAATTTTCAGTCAAAGGAATCTGGGACTAAACAGAAATCTTAGTCGTTCCCAGAGTCTTTGTTGCCATGCTAGGAGAGCTTGTTTCCTGTTACGTTTTTCCAAGGGTGGAATTTGAGCAGGAGCTCCTTTGCATATTAGGCCACACACCCCTGATGTAGCCAACCCTCCAAGAGTTTACAAGGCTCCTTTTTGTAAGCTCTTGGAGGATTGGTTACATTAGGGGTGTGTGGCCAAATATGCAAAGGAGCTCCTGCTAGAATTCCACCCCTGTGTTTTTCCATCAAAGGGAGGGCACTTCTGCTATTGGAAAAAGAGGTGACTTTTGATAACTCCGGTGGAGACCCTCACTTACTTCCTTACTCTGTTCATGAGCATCCTCTTATGAGGGTGAGGGGTCAGTCAACTGCAGAGAGAAAAGACTGATGGGCAAGCTGTGCTCTGTTAGCAGAGCTTCTCGGTCATCAGCTTTTGATTTTGTTTGGTAAAAATCTTCTTTTTCTTCATTGGTAAAGGCTACAATCATGTTGTTGCTCAAATGAAAGTTGAGGTTCTCCATTGTGGGAATTCCAAATTTAATATTACACCCGGTGTTCCATTCTGTGTCTTTATGAAAACATATCCTGATCACATCTGTGCCTATTTATAGGGAAGTTGCCAAAATCGTTGAGGCTTTGGACTGATGGGACACAACACTGGGGAGTTTCGTGTATGGTACTCCATGTGTGGTTTGGTACAGCCCCAGCTGTCCTCCATTATTTCTAGGGGGGGGACCCCCCAAGGTGTTTCCAGAGCAAAAGCCATTCCTGCAACCAAAAATCACTGGCCAAATGCTTCCGGTGGAAGAACCAACAACAAGTCCCATAGAACCACTGCAGAATTTAGCCATCCCAGCAGAACCACAAATCCATATGCCAAGCCGAACCCAAATTTAAACCAGAGCATCTCTACAGTGGAACCAAAATCAAACCAGAGCATCTCTACAGTGGAACCCAAATCAAATCAGAGAATCTCTACAGTGGAAACTCAAGGGGGGAAGCACATTTGCAAGCCTAGGAGAATAAAGGGCAATGTACTCATGCCAAGCCAAATCCTGTGCTATTGTGACAGCGCAAGCTCAGCAGGACTAATGTTAAGCCAGAGAATCACAGACAGCAGAACAATTCCAGGTGTGTGTGGGAGGCATTGCAAGCCCAACAAAACAGATGGCAATGTAAGTAAGTAAGTTTATTCACAGCAAAAGCCAGCAAAAAGAAATACAGATAAAATTAATGCCGGTTACAGTAACCCATATAAATTGTGCTGAAAGAACAAAGGTAAAATTGCTACAATCGATTATAAAATGTACATATATACATACAGCTAATGATGGGATTAAACATTTTAAAAACTACCAACTAAGAGAAAGAGAAAGAAAATGCCTAGCTATTTCCCTTCAGAGGTATGAGTGACTTTCTAGTTCTGGTGGCAAGCCAGCCAAATTTAGCTAATTTGAGTATAATCCAAGGGTTCCCATCATTCACTGTACAGATGCCCAGCAGAACCCAGTGCCGCTATGGCAATGGAAGCAAACAGGATGTGATATCGGAGAATCACATCAGAGCAAATCCAAGTGGCCGGGATTTTTCAAGAGCAACACTAAGAAAAGTGTAAACTGAACAGCAAGCAACTCCAGCAAAGAAAAAGGAAAAAAAAAAAAGATTTGACATTGACAAACAGATTTGAAACTGACAGAAGCAGCCTGGCAAGCCCATAGAAAGCCCTGGGAGACCCAAAAACAAAGGGAAAATAGGGCGGCAATAATCCCAGGAGACTGCTGGTTCCTGATCTTTACAGTAAATCTTGAATATTTTCAGGATATTTCAGAACCATTTTTTTCAGCATCCTGAAAATTTCCTGAATAGATTTGGGATACTGCATATACCCAACAAATGCTGACACAGTGGTTTTTTTTTTTTTCAGGTATGTGTTGGCTCATTTGTATCCAAATGCCCATCTCTACTAGGGAATCCAGACTTGCTGGGAAGATTGGATGGGAATATGAAGCCTCTGGATTAGTCAAGCCTTGCACAGGTTTTCCCTTGAAAAGTTAACTGATCAGTACCTGTTACATGTCAGTTTCCAGCAACAGACCGCAAGGGCTCTGGGGTGAATAGTGCTTACTCAGGGTCTAGTTTGGGGTCAGTTACTCATGGTCCCAGACAGATTCTAGCTATAAATAGCAGGATCTTTAAAATTCAAGCTGCAAAGTTAACATGCTACATCTCATCTGGTTTTCATCTTGAAGTTCATTTTCCATTTCTATCTTTTTAATTATTATTGACAGCTAGTGCCTTAAATATGGCTAATGTGTTCCTTTGGACCACTTCTGTTTCTAAGTACACACAATGCCTCTTCGAGGTGCATTTATATATATATATTTTTGTAAGTCCCCAGTTCAAAAGAGCACCTACATTGGAGAAGTAGAGCATGCATAATATATAAATATACCTCACAAGCTCTTTCCCAGCTACACGCTTCCTGCTACATAAGCAAAAGCTCACCCAGAACGGATTCCAGTTTGAAAGCTTTGTGTTAAAATTGCCAATGAAGTCAAATTAGCAGAAACATTCCGAGATGTGAAACTGGCTTCGGTCATGCATAGCGAATCTATACACACTCATCGCAGGTAAACAAGACAAAATACATTTCACAGTTGTGATGTGAAACCTTTTGAGTGTTTGAGGTCACTTTAAAAAGAGAAATGCTTGCAACCAACTCCTATCCTTAAAAAAAAAAAGTATTTTAAAAAGTGATTTGGCAAGCAGTAATGTGTTAAGACAAATTCTTTTTGACATATTTTCGAGGCTGCTTTCTACACTTCAGAGTGCTAGGGTGAATATAATTCATGAGTGCAGAAGCTGGTGATATTCAGAGGGCCCAAAATGCACAAGGTCACCAGTGACCAGGAATCTGAATAGGATCTCTTGATGCAGAGAAACCAGGCTACCTTGAGCCAAGAGGAAAGGTAGGGTACAAAATATCTTAGCAAATTCATGGTTGAGGTCTTCTTCAAGACTCCTTCTTGACATTGAGATTTTGCCTAAAGCAAAACTTGAAGGTAGTGCAGAGTTTCTTTGGGTGAAATGTCTAGAAAGGTTCAAGCAGCAGGGTTAGAACAGATAAAAGGAAGTACTTCTTCACCCAAAGGGTGATCAACACATGGATTTCACTGACACATGAGGCGGTGGCAGCTACATGCATAGACGGCCTCAAGAGAGGATTGGATAAATATATGGAGCTGAGGTCCATCAGTGGGTATTAGCTACAGGGTATAGATGGAACTCTCTGACTGGGGCAGTGATGCTTTGTATTCTTGGTGCTCGGAGGGGGCGGGCAACAGTGGGAGAATTTCTAGTGTCCTGGCCCCACTGATGGACCTCCTGATGGCACCTGGTGTTTTGGCTGCTGTGAGACAAGGTGTTGGACTGGATAGGCTATTAGCCTGAACCAACATGGCTTCTCTTATGTTCAAGAGTTTTGCGAATGTTTTGAAAAAAGCTCTTCACATTCCTACCTTGTTCCTGGATTAGGGGTCAGGACTCTAAAATCATAGGTTGTCCCTGCCTGACAATCATAACTTGGGTCTTGCCAGTTCTTTGATTTTGTCTCCCAGTGTGCACTTCTCTTTAGAAGACTTTAAGAATTGGGTATATAGAGGGGAAGAAACATAGTTTGTTGGGATTTGTTAAGGTTGGTGGTGGACTTTGGAAAGCAACCAAGTCTCTCTTTAATAATAATAATAATAAAAAAAATCTTTCTAATTTGCTGTTGCTGAACTAGATAGGCATTCAGTCTTTATGCTATTTATCTTGAGAATTCAGCTTGAGAAATCAAGTTTATAACTTGAGAGTTCAAGTTTATGTTCCAGGTTATAATTGGAGCGTAACCAATTGCAGGCTCTGAACAGATGTAGAGAAGAAGTAGAACGTGTCCAAATAGAAGAGTCTACAAGCTGCAGGAAAGGAACCTCTAACAGAAATATATTGGGGATGGGACGGTGGCTCAGTGGTAGAGCATCTGCTTGGGAAGCAGAAGGTCCCAGGTTCAATCCCTGGCATCTCCAAAAAAGGGTCCAGGCAAATAGGTGTGAAAAACCTCAGCTTGAGACCCTGGAGAGCCGCTGCCAGTCTGAGAAGACAATACTGACTTTGATGGACCAAGGGTCTGATTCAGTATAAGGCAGCTTCATATGTTCATATGTTCATGTTCATATGCTCTGCTGGATGACCATGGCATAAATATGTCAAAGGATCCAGAATCAATTTAATGCCCAAGCAACTGGGCATTAAATGACTGCATGGGATGCCAGATTGATAGGGGATGGTGGCTTTGATGGGAGAAGACTACAATAGATGGGACGTTTGGATGGGAGAAGACTACCCTGGCTTGGCCTGGCTTACAATGGCTTGCCTCAGCCATTGCCTCCTAAGAGACATATGTCCAAAACAAGCTGCAGAGTCATTGTGTCCTAACTTAGAGGTGGGAAGAAGGATACAGAAGGGGATGTGATTCCCCCTTGTGCCATCTTCAGGGGCCAAGACAGACCATACAGCACATGCAGTCTCTTTTGGAGGGCAACTTGTATTGCTGCTGTTAGGCTTCAAACCATGGAGCCCTCGTGTGTAGCATGGCTTTCCCCCACCACTCCTCTGCCAACTCTGCACTTCTGCAACTCTCCTTGGGGCCACTGCAGCTGGTACGTCCCACCCACTTGTATTGCCTCTGAGCTTCGCATCTTAAAGTCTGAAGGGAGTGGACCAGGAGCAAGGTGCTGAAGGTAACAAAAGGCATTCAACAGGCCCTGTCGGGATTTCCAAGACTTCTAAGTCGTACTGCTTTACATATTTCAACAGTCTCAGCCAGCCATCTTACATAAGAACATAAGAGAAGCCATATTGGATCAGGCCAATGGCCCATCCAGTCCACCACTCTGTGTCACACGGTGGCCAAAAAACCCCAACTGCCATCATGAGGTCCACCAGTGGGGCCAGGACACTGGAAGCCCTTACACTGTCCCCCCCACCCCCCAAAAAACCAAAATACAAAGTCTCACTGCCTCAAACAGAGAGTTCCAATGATAAGCTGTGACTAATAGCCACTGATGGACTTCTGCTCCATATTTTTATCCAATCCCCTCTTGAAGCTGGCTATGCTTGTAGCTGCCACCACCTCCTGTGGCAGTAAATTCCATATGCTAATCACCATTTGGGTGAAGTACTTCCTTTTATCAGTTCTAACCTGACTGCTCAACAATTTCATTGAATGCCCATGAGTTCTTGTATTGTGAGAAAGGGAGAAAAGGACTTCTTTCTCTGCTTTCTCCATCCCATTCATAATCTTGTAAACCTCTATCATGTCACCCTGCAGTCGACGTTTCTCCAAGCTGAAGAGCCCCAAGAGTTTTAACCTTTCTTCCTAGGGAAAGTGTTCCAACCCTTTCAACATTCCAGTTGCCCTTTTCTGCATTTTTCCCCAATGCTAGAATATCCTTTTTGAGATGCGGTGACCAGAATTGCACACAGTATTCCAAATGAGGCAAATGAAATTTCCTTTCAGTCATCAAAATCAACAGGGCTTATACAAGTTACAGATCTCGCAGCCAAATACCAATCCACCAGCCACATCTTATATTCTCCAAGTGCTTGAACATAAGAACATAAGAGAAGCCATGTTGGATCAGGCCAATGGCCCATCCAGTCCAACACTCTGTATCACACAGTGGCCAAAAATTTATATGTATATGTGTGTGTGTGTGTACACATTGTGGTTAACAGCCACTGATGGACCTCTGCTCCATATTTTTATCTAACCCCCTCTTGAAGCTGGCTATGCTTGTAGCCGCCACCACCTCCTGTGGCAGTGAATTCCACATGTTAATCACCCTTTGGGTGAAGAAGTACCTCCTTGACAATTCCCATCCCACCCCCCACGCCCCTTGGTCAGCGGCTGCTCTAGAGTGCTAGCACATGGCCGGTGCCATAGGCAAGGTGCCCTGCCCCTACTCCCATCCCCAGCAAGGGTGAGCACAGTGACTGCATGGCATAATGGCTGTACCTTAGAGTGAATGCTGCCAGGCTGCTGTAGCTCTGTCTCCCATATCTAATGCACAAGGCAGAGCGACTGCAGCCCGGTGGTGCACTCTAAGGCACAGGTGCCCTGCCATGTTGTGGCTGAACCTGGCTATTTCCTTCACCAGAGGAGTGAGGGTGGGCAGGCCTGAACTGGTGCCCTCTCCAGGGGTTGCACCCCAGGCAGCCACCTAGAGCTGCTTGGTGGATGGGCTGTCCTTACCATTTGTTTTCAGTCCCAGGAATGGAAAAGAAAGGTCCCCTGTGCAAGCACCAGTCGTTTCCGACTCTGGGGTGACGTTGCTTTCACAACGTTTTCACGGCAGACTTTTCACGGGGTGGTTTGCCATTGCCGTCCCCAGTCATCTACGCTTTCCCCCCAGCAATCTGGGTACTCATTTTACCGACCTCGGAAAGATGAGTCAACCTTGCACCGGCTACCTGGAAACCCAGCTTCCACCGGGGATCGAACTCAGGTGGTAAGCGGAGCTTAGGACTGCAGTACTGCAGCTTTAACACTCTGCGCCATGGGGCTCTTTTTCAATCCCCAGGAGGCAGCAAACTCATTGTTAAATTGTCCATTCCTATTCATTTGACCCTGATTGCTTGAAAATGTCACTAATTTTGATACTTCTTGGATTCTTCCTTATTAACTCCTATACAACAAGTGGCCAGAGCTACAAAGTTATCAGAGGTTCAATAGACCTGAGTTTGCTGCCTCCTTTCAGTCCCACGGTCTAACAGGTCTATGGAACCTCGGATAACTTCATAGCTCTGGCCACATGTTGTATAGGAGCCAATAAGGAAGAATCCAAGAAGTATCAACATTAGGAACATTTTCAAGCAATCAGGGTCAAATGAATAGGAATGGACAATTTAACAATTTGTTATTTTGGGTGCTTAGAAAAGTTTTCTGAAAAGTTTCATTGAGCTTAGCCTCCTTAAAAAAAAAACAATTTCCAAGTTTCAAAACTGCTTCTCAGAGCTTAGGTTTTCTTAACATTTATTTTCTGTTTCATCCAGAGGCTTAGTTCTGCTTGGACAAGAATTCGCTGTGGAACCATTTTCAGAGTTAGACACTTAAATATGCCTGATGGGACCCACTTTGACAGGAACCAAGAAGCAGGATTATGGGGGAAGAAATCTTAGTCCACTGGAACTCTTAAAACAAGTCATTCGCTGTGCTCTTTTGTGTTAGGAAGAAAATATGTTCTCATAGGACTAAACAGCACGGTATGTTTTTGGGGGAGTTGGGATCAAGTTCTCCAAACCCAACTTGCTTTCCTTGCAGCCACAGAGAACACAATTTTTACTATCAGATGGAGCCTGATTCAGCTCAGAAATGTGACAAGGTGTAGAATATAGTGGGTTCAACGCATAGACAAGACATAAGAACATAAGAGAAGCCATGCTGGATCAGGCCAGTGGCCCATCCAGTCCAACACTCTGTGTCACACAGTGGCCAAAAAAACCAAGTGCCATCAGGAGGTCCACCAGTGGGGCTAGAAGCCCTTCCACTGTGCCCCCCCAAGCACAAGAATACAGAGCATCACTGCCCCAGACGGAGAGTTCCAATGATAAGCTGTGGCTAATAGCCACTGATGGACCTCTGCTCCATATGCTTATCCATTCCCCTCTTGAAGCTGTCTATGCTTGTAGCCGCCATCATCTCCTGTGGCAGTGAATTCCACATGTTAATCACCCATTGGGTGAAGAAGGACTTCCTTTTATCAGTTCTAACCCAACTGCTCAGCAATTTCATTGAATGCCCACGAGTTCTTGTATTGTGAGAAAGGGAGAAATCCTTCTTTCTCTGCCTTCTCTATCCCATGCATAATCTTGTAAACCTCTATCATGTCACCCCTCAGTCGACATTTCTCCAAGCTAAAGAGCCCCAAGCGTTTTAGCCTTTCTTCACAGGGAACGGGTTCCAACCCTTTCATCATTCTAGTTGCCCTTTTCTGCACTTTTTCCAGCGCTATAATATCTTTTTGGAGGTGTGGTGACCACACTTGTACACAGTACTCCAAATGAAAACCTCCAAGATTGATTTCTCACTAGCATTTGTCCCAATTCCGTGCTCCTTTTGCCCACAGCTCTTCTGCCCGGCTTTGCACACACTGAAATGTGGCCATGACTTGCCCCACCACTTTCCTAAGCTCCCTCCACAGCTTCAGGATTCTCTGAAAACCAGGATCCTGAAACAACAGAGGGAATTGAGGAAAGAGGTGGGGCAAGTTGCGGCCCCATGGCAGTGTGTACAAAATCAGTCAGAAGAGCCACTGGAAAAAGGAGCCCAAGACTGGGACAAAGGCTAGTGAGGAATCAGTCCAAGTCAACATCTGGTTTCTTCAATGATCCAAATAGAACACTTCCAGGGCTCTCACAGGTTAAGAAAACAGGATAAGGGAGGCTAACACCCATTCTCCATATGTGCCCAACTGGACACCAGATTTGGTCTTCTTATTCTTACACTTCCGCCTCCTTAAATATTCAAAGGCTGACTTACAAATTGCTATTAAGATGATACATAACACCTAAAAAATTACACCATATATCATCAGAACATCCTCCTTCTTGCTGGAAGGGATGTGGCGAGTAGATGACTTCCTACACTGTTGGTGGCACTGTAAGTTTATTAAAGAATTCTGGATCTTAGTTGCATCACATATCAAGGTTATTACTGGTTACATTGTTCCATTCACCCCTGAATTGATGTTACTAGATTTATGGCCTAACCTAATAATGCCACAGTTTAGTAAATCTCTATTCTCTACACTTCTTATGGCAGCCAAAATGGTTATAGCTAAAAATTGGAAGGCCTCCGGTCCATTATATATTAAATTCTGGTATTCAACAATATGGGAATTCTATTCAATAGATAAAATTCTAGATGCGATAACCTCTTCGGACAAGTGATGCTCCTCAGAACCTATTGCTCAAATGGCTACCTTTTCTTGAATCATCTGCTCGAACACCAGCTGCTGGATCATTTATTCCATCCTGATGATGTGACATTATAAATGTTATGTAAGGTATGTTATTCCAGTGATTATTTAAATACTCTTATAATTTTTCAAAATAATTTAATTTTGTAATTATGAAAGTCTCGGATTTGTTATTATTACTGTTTTTATTGATACCTCTGCTGCTGACTTGTGTTTGTTTTTGTTGATGTTATGTAGAGTTCTGTTTCAATAACATTTTTAAAACTGAAAAAAAAAAGACACAGGCAGGAAATTCCAGCCTCAACCTGTGTACTCTTGTAATGAGCGGACTCTTATCTGGGAGAACTGGGTTTGATTCCCCACTCCTCCACTTGCACCTGCTGGAATGGCCCTGGGTCAGCCATAGCTTTTGTAAGAGTTGTCCTTGAAAGGGCAGCTGCTGTAAGAGCTCTCTCTGCCCCATCTACCTCACAGAGTGTCTGTTTTGGGGGAGGGAAGGTAGAAGAGATTGTGACCGCTCTGAGACTTTGAGATTCAGAGTAGGGCAGGATATAAATCCAATATCATCAGCATTGTAAACTCCCCTGCCACTGTTCCAACCATTAAGATTTGCTTTCACTAAGCTAAATTTTTTTCTTCCAGCTTTTTAGTCAGTGAAAATTGTCGTTGATTTATCTACTAATAGTATTAGTGAAATCTTTCAACCTCGTAAGCGTGGCATGGGATGGAAGATTATAGGAGAGGTTTTTTTCCTCCCGATTTCACGCACGTTTCAATGGCTGCTCTCTAAAGAGTTACCCAAAATAAAACTTTATTGAACAGTTGGAAAGGAATAACTTCCTAGTTTTGCAATGTTTTCTGTTTGGTAACTTTAGCAAAAGGGGGGGGGGGACTTTTATTACTCTCTGTTTGATCCTATAACCTGCTGACATTTACCAGCGGCTCTATAATACCACCGCATCACAGAACAGCTCCATTTTACTTGTGCTAAGGTTGAGGTTCACAAACTGTATCCTCCAGAGAATATCCCCTCACTTTGGCAGCATTACTCCAGAGTAAGCTGCTTAAGAATTACAGTCAGATGCTGACGCGTTCTTTGAGGAGCTGCATTTAGCAGGCTAATCACTTCAGCTCATGAACTCCCCCAGCTTATTGATTTTTTTTCTTCTACTTTTTTCTTTCTTTCCTGAGGAAAATAAACTTTCCAATTTGAGTTTATTTTTAGAGGTTAATCCATTGCCAGTTAACTTTCTCCCCTCTCCTTCTGGTTCCGATCTGGCGCTTGAGCTTGCATGCGTATATTTAAAAGCAGAGTTACTAGTCAGACAGGCTAAGAGCATATTCACACATGAAGTTGTCTTAGACTAGTTTCGTGTAGCAGTTAAGTGCGCAGACTGTTATCTGGGAGAACCAGGTTTGATTCCCCACTCCTCCACCTGCAGCTGCTGGAATGGCCTTGGGTCAGCCATAGCTCTTGCAGAGCTGTCCTTGAAAGGGCAGCTTCTGGGAGAGCTCTCTCAGCCCCACCCACTTCACAGGGTGTCTGTTGTGGGGGAGGAAGATAAAGGAGATTGTGAGCAGCTCTGAGACTCTGAGAATCAGAGTATAGGGCGGGATATAAATCCGATATCATTATCATCATCATCCATTATCCTCCTCAGGAGTCATTTTATAGAAAAAGAGGTGCCGGAGCTCATTAGCACAACTCATTTGCATAACTCATTTGCATATGCCACATATCCCTGGCATCACTGGAGGGTGTACAAAATTTTATCAGCTCAGCATCTCTGTTAAAATGCTTCTTGAATTGTTATTGTCATAATAAAACTTTACTGCTATCAAGCTTTTTAAATTACTTTCTGCTATGCGGCCACAGTGGCATGAGGAAAATTTCCATCTGTGTGCTTTGTATGTTTTTATATGCTTTATAATGCCAGGTAGTAGAGATAGAAACTTTATAAAGGACACAGACAAACACAATTAAAGCTTTTTTAAAAAAACTTTTTTTAAAACCATGCTTAAAATATTAGCACTTTTTGCTCTTAAAGGTGCTTTCTTTGTATCTCTCCTGTGCAATCCAGGGAACTGGGCAAAGGAAGCTCTAGCTCTTTCCTTCCCCAGGGAATTAGGAGGTGGAAGAACCTCAACCAATAGAAGGAAGTGAGGCTTGGCTCAGTAACTCTGCTGAGCGATTGAGAGAGCCTGGCAAAGCAAGCTACTTCTCCCCCCTCCCTCCCTAAGGGAGGAGCCTCAGCCAATGGAGAAAATAGAGGCTTTGTTCTGTGGCTCCTGGCAAAACAAGCTACTTCTCCCCCCTCCCTCCCTAAGGGAGGAGCCTCAGCCAATGGAGAAAATAGAGGCTTTGTTCTGTGGCTCCTGTGTGATTGAGCAAGCCTGGCACAGCGAGCTGTGATGCAGAAGGAAGCAAGAGAGAAAAAGAAGAAGAAGAAGAAGAAGAAGAAGAAGAAGAAGAAGAAGAAGATGATGATGATGATGATGATGATGATGATGATGATGATGATATTGGATTTATATCCTGCCTTCAACTCTGAAGAGTCTCAGAGCGGCTCACAATCTCTTTTACCTTCCTCCCCCACAACAGACACCCTGTGAGGTGGGTGGGGCTGGAGAAGGCTCTCACAGCAGCTGCCCTTTCAAGGACAACCTCTGCCAGAGCTATGGCTGACCCAAGGCCATGTTAGCAGGTACAAGTGGAGGAGTGGGGAATCAAACTCAGTTTTCCCAGATAAGAGTCTGCACACTTAACCACTACACCAAACTGGCTCTCCAGGGAAGCAGATGATAGTCTGTTGCTTGGGGGCCTGATAGGAGCCATCTGGGGGCTTGATTTGGCCCCTGGGCCACATGTTTGACACCCCTGCTTTAACGGAAACAGCTCTTGAGAGGAACAGCTCTTTGAGAACTTGTAATTTACTCAAGGTCACATCAGCAGGTGCATGTGAGGAGTGGGGAATCAAACCCGGTTCTCTGGGAAAAGAGTTTGCACACTTAACTACTGCACCAAACTGGCTCTCTATAATACCACCGCATTGCAGAGCAACTGTCTTTCCCCACTGCATTTTCACAATGATTCTTATTCCTATGATCTGTCTAGATTCTAAGGGACCGCCTTTCCACATATGTTCCCCAGAGAGCACTGCATTTGGGAACTCAAAATCTACTGTCCATCCCCAGACTAAGGAAGGTCAGACTGGGCCCTATGCAGGCCAGGGCCTTCTCAGTGGCAGCTCCAATGCTGTGGAATACTCTCCCCGAGGCCATAAGAGCCCTGAGGGATCTCTCCCATTTCCGCAGGGCTTGTAAAACTGAACTTTTTAAACAGGCCTATAACAGTTAAGGGAGAAGGCTGCTGGGCAACTCCACCAGAAGGACCACCAACAGATAAATAGAAGGCCAAGTACAATCTGAGCCGCCTAGGCTTTTAATATTCTGTAAAGCAATGATATTTTGTTTTTAAATTACAAATTATTATGTTTTATTGTTTTATACCTGAAATTGAGATGATTGTTAGCCACCCTGAGTCCGTTTGGAATGGGCGGGATATAAATTGATAGTAAATAGATAACATAATTTAATATTCTCAGTTTTGTCCCTTTTACTTATTCTTCATTTTGTTTTCATAAAAGCATATCCTTTTATAAAGTGTCCCAGATACCCTTCCCCCCCAGTAGATTTTACCCCCGTCCTTTTTTTTTTTTTTCCTATTGGTATGCTGAGCTGAAAAGACAATCAAAGCGGCGCTGCGTTCTACACAGATGACATTGTGCAAAATGGCCCAGAGGAAACAGCCAAGGCAGTGCAAACAAGTGGGGGAAATGATTTTGCTCTCACTAATGAGCAGCTGCTGCCGCACAATGAAGAAAACAAATGAGCAGACAATAGAAGCGGTGGAGGAGCAAAGGAGCTGAGGGAAAGGCACACAATGACTCGCGACAAAAGCTGCAATACAGCCGGGCCCCTTTCTGGGTACCGGGAGGCCCATGGCAACAGATGACAGCCTTTCAAGGCTGCCTCTGAAACTTTCTGAGTCATGCTCTACAATCCGGCTGCTGTTGGGACAACTTTCTCACAATATGAGAACTCGTGGACATTCAATGAAATTGCTGAGCAGTCGAGTTACAACAAATAAAAGGAAGTACTTCTTCACCCAAAGGGTGATGAACACATGGAATTCACTGCCACAGGAGGTGGTGGCGGCTACAAGCATAGCCAGCTTCAAGAGGGGATTGGATAAACATATGGAGCAGAGGTCCAGCAGTGGCTACTAGCAACAGCATATCAATGGAACTCTCTGTCTGGAGCAGTGATGCTCTGTATTCTGGGTGCTTGGGGGGCACAATGGGAGGGCTTCTGGTGTCCTGGCCCCACTGATGGACCTTCTGATGGTGCCTGTTTTTTTGGGGGGGGGGTTGCCACTGAGGGATGCAGAGTTTTGGGCTGGATGGGCCATTGGCCTGATCCAACATGGCTTCTCTTATGTTCTTAATTGTACCTCCATGGCATGGGGGGGAGGCTGCATCTATGGATGCCAGCCTCCAGTTTGGACCAGTTTTCCCTCTAAGCTGAATTGGTGTGAGCTAGCTCAGTTTTTTAGCCTCCGACTCACATGTTTTTGTCTTAGCTCAGCAAACTAATTTATGCAATAGCTCACAAGTTTAATGCCAGTAGCTCACAAAGTGTCATGAGCCCTGATGAGGGGGAGCTGGAAGGGTTAACAGACCTGGAAGAGTTGCCAGCCAGTTCCTCAGCTGAACAAACAGCAGCTGGCCCATCAATCACTCTCCAGGCACCAGTGTCAGCTGTTGACAATCAATCTCCTCCAAGCTCTCCTCCCATCTCAAGAGTTCGAAGCAGGCTCCGGAAAGAACTTTCAGAGTGAAGACATGAGGCACGCTGAGGCTTCAGATCTCTCAGCCCTGAGTTCTAGCAGAGTCACTGCCACCAGGGAGCAGGCTGATTGAGACTCTCATATAGCTCCCACCCAGGACATGGTAACCTTGTGGAAGCAAGTCTGTTCTCTGGCTTGCGTCCATGCTTCTTCCTGATCCTGACCTGCTTGATTTCCTTGGTACCCTGACCTTTTGGCTTTTGGACATAGACTTCTGATTCCGGTTTGTGATTCTGCATTGGTGACTTGGCTCCTGCTTGACATCCTGGACTTTGACCTTGGACTGGCTTTGGACACCTGCCTGCACCCTGAGAATGTGACACAAAGCAGAATTTTTGCTCACAAGACTCCACAGCTTAGAGGGAGTATTGCTTGGAACCTGGGGATCTCCTGAAATTCATCTTCAGATACAAAGATCAGTGCCTCTGGAGGAAGTGGATGCTTTGGAGGGTGGACTCTGGGGCACTGTACCCCACTGAGGTCCCTGTCCTCCCCAAGCTCCACCCCCAAAGCTCCAGAAGTTTTCCAACCTGGAATTGACAAGCCTATCCCCCTGTCCCCTGCCAGAGGGGGTGTGGCAACTCAAACCGCACCATATGTTGGGTTTCATTAAGAGATCAAAATCTGAGCATGGCTCATGATGCTAAGTTGCTGGCAAAAGACAAGCCACCCCACCCCCACCCCAAACTAGCATAATTTTAAGCACTATTGAAATTTTCTTCTGTCAGAGGTTTGAAAGAGGCTTCAGTCCTTCTAGCACAGGGGCGGCCAAACTGTGGCTGGAAGCCACATGTGGCTCTTTCACACATATTGCATGGCTCGTGAAGCCTCCACCACTCCATTGGCCAGCTTGGATAAAACATTTGTCTCTTGAAAGCACTTCTCTAAGCCAAGCCAGCCATTGACTTGGAGAATGCTATTAGAGTTAAAGCTTCCTTCCTTCCTGCGGCTCTCAAACAAATGATGTTCATGTCTTGTGGCTCTCAAACATCTGACATTTATTCTATGTGGCTCTTACGATAAGCAAGTTTGGCCACCCTTGCATTTGAGAATTCCTTTTATCTTTTCTGCATTTCCAACATTTGTTTGTATAGCTTGGATACATTTTAGCCAATCTCTCCAGGGTAAGGTACCATCGATACATCATTTTATATAAATTTTCCTTTAAAAACGATGATTTGGTCAACTTTATATTTTGTTTCCAAACCTTTTCCCATTCCACCAATTCAATAGTATAACCAAAATCCTCTAACCATTTTATCCAACTTTCTTTTACCGATTTGCTTTGCATCTTGACCTGCAGTAACCAATTATAAATTTTCAAAATAAGTTTTTGGGGATCATGGATCAGTGTATCAAATTCATTTAATTCCGAATTTTTGGGAAAACCTAATTCTTTATCTGATTGATACCTTGACTTTACTTGACATCTGACCCACCAGTCCGATATTATATTACCCTCTAATTTTAGGTTATTTCCAGTATCCAACAACGTACCATAATTGTAAGAGTTTCCCCAATCATATAAATTTGGATGCATGGCTGCCTCTACCGGGGATACCCAAAGTGTAGTATAAGTATAAAATTTACTTTTGATTTCCGTCCAGACCTTATAGATTGCTTTTCTTACTTCATGGTTCAAGAAGTTACTATTTCTCTGGGGAGTCTGGTACCAAGTATATGCATGCCAACCTTTAACCAGCCCTGCACCTTCAAGAACTAGCAATCTTTTATTTTCCAGTAGAAGCCAATCTTTGGCCCAGGTTAAGCAGCATGCTTTATAGTATAGACTCCAGTGCAGTAATGCCAAGCCACCTCTTAACTTACTCTCTTGCAGTAAGTTATTCTGCAAAAGCCTGAATTTTGAATTCTTCATTTTTAATTTTCGTACCTCTAATTTCAGTATCATCTCTTATCTTCTTTATCAAGAATTCTAGCATTAATACAAAAAGCAAGGGGGATAAAGGGCACCCTTGCCTGGTGCCCTGTTCTATTTCAATCAATTCCAAGTTACATCCATTTATATTTATTTTCACATTTTGCTTGGTGTATATAGCCTCCACAAGCTTTCTAAAAATCTTCCCACAGCCTACCGCTTCCAATGCTTTATTGATAAATTTCCAGTCAACATTATCAAACACCTTTTCAGTGTTTAGCGAGATACCCACAAATTGCTTTTCAGGGTGTTCCCTATAGTATTCCAAAATATTCAAAAAGAAATTTTGTTGCATCATCCCGGTATGAATCCCGTTTGATCTTCATGTACTATGGTCGTTATAATTTTTTTAAGCCTGTTAGTTAGTATTGCCACAAAGATTTTATAATCAGCATTCAGAAGGGAGATCGGTCTATAGTTTTTGATATCTGATGGTTCCGTCCCTTCTTTATGAATTAGTGATATCAATGCCTCCCTCCATGATGCTGGCATCCCAGCTGATTCTTGAATTTTTTCTATCACCTTTTTGTAAGGAATCAAGAGGAACTCTTCGAAAGATTTATATACTTCCACCGGTAAACCGTCCAGACCGGGGGCTTTATTGTTTTTCTGGCTTTTAATTGCTTCGATTATTTTGTGTATTGTGATGGGACTCTCTAAAGATTCCTGTTGTTCCTTCGTTCGCTGTTTCATCTTAACGCTTTTTATATAATCTTCTTGTAGCTGTTCTGTAATCTCCTGTTTTTTGTATAAATTCCAATAAAAATTTTGCACAATTTTTCTCATTTGATCTTCTTGGGTAACTTCTTCACCTTCTTTATTTTTTAATGATTTTATAATTATTTTCTCTCTTTCTTTCTTAAGTTTATATGCCAGCCATCTACCAGTTTTATTGGCACTTACGAAGTAGTTTTGCTTGGCCCATTTCAATTTTCTTTCTAATTCCTCCGTTAACAATAAATTGATTCTATGCTGTATGGCTTGAATCTTAAGTTTTATTTCTTTTGAATTCCTAATTTTTTGCTGCTTCTCCTGTTCTTTTAGTTCCGTCACCAAATCATTATATGACTTCATTTGTTCTTTTTTCCTTCTTGCGGTGTAGCTGATAGCAATACCTCTGAAAAAGGCTTTGAAGGTGTCCCAAATTACATGCATATTTGTATCCTTATCTGAGTTACATTCAAAGAAAATCTTTATTTCTTTTTTAGCTCTTTCCAAGAATTCTGTTTCTTTTAGAATCTGCAGGTCCAACGACTATTTCTTAAGGGGTATTGTAAAATCACTTGCACAGGGTTGTGCTCTGCAAAAGTTTTTGGTAAAATATTGGCTTGATTAATTAACAAGTTAGATCTGTCGACATCCAACACATGTCAATTCTGGACCAACATCTATGTGCTTGAGAATAGTGTGTAAAGTCTTCCATCTGTGGATTTTACACTCTCCAGACATCAATCAAATTAAATTCTTCTGCCATTCTGAAGAAAGTCTTGGGTAAAACGCTACGTGATATGCTTTTCTTTGATTTCTCAAATTTTTTGTCTTTTCTGACATCAAACACTGCATTGTAGTCCCCAATAATACAACAATTTTCTACACCCAAATCCAATAATTTCCCGTGCAATGCTTCATAAAATTTTTCTTGTTTATCATTTGGGGCATATATATTAACAACATTTTTTATCATTAATTATCACTTCTATTATTAAGATTCTTCCCTCCTCATCTTTATATAGCAGCTTAGAATTTATAGATTTCTGCACATATATGGCCACTCCCTTTCTTTTCCCAAAGTCACATGAATAATATAATTTTCGCAACTTCTTGTTCTGTAGAAGTTTAGTATCATCTTTTTTTTAACATGTGTTTCTTGTAAACAAAATTTGAGCTTTTGTCTTTTGAAGTTGTAGGAAGGTTTTTCTTCTTTTTTTAGGTTCGTTTAATCCATTTCCATTCACAGATATAATCTGTAATCCAGCTTTATTGGTCATCCCACCACCGTCTTACTATCCAGTATATTTCTTTGATCTCTTTTGGTTTGCTGTCTCGTTTTAACTCTTTCTCTTTTCAACTTCTGGGTATCTTCTTCATCTTTTCTGCATAAATCAGTTTCCTCATCTTGATCATCTCCTATCTCTGAGTCCTGGCTGCTTGGAACTGCAAATTTATCCCAGAAGTCTTCCATTTTTTCCAGTGATGTGATGTTATATCTCTTGGATTGGTAGATAAAAAAAAATTCCCTCTGGAATCAGCCACTTGAATTGTACAGAATGTTTCAACAACCAATTTGTTAATTTCCTATACCCAAATCTTCTCTGTCGAATCGACCAGGGGACATCTTTCGAAACCTTTATATTAATGACTTTCCATTTCAGGCCTTCTTCTCTTGCTTTTTTCTGAATCCTCTCACAAATTGCAACTCGGGAAAACTTAACCAGTACTTCTCTTGGAAGGTTGAATCTCTTTGTGTAAGACGAGGCAGTTCTTTTGACCCAATCAATCTCTCTCCTTCTTTCCTCCAATAATTCCTCCTCCTCTGTGTTTAATATTTCCAGAATTTTGTTTTCTAAACTCTCTCCCTTTTCCTCCAGAACATTCTGAAACCGTAGCACATATGCCGCCTTCTCCATTTCTAATCTTGCTAATCTGTCTTCAAGTTCAACCAAACCAGATTTATTTTCCCAAGTGTTCACCATGATAACCCTGCTTTGATCTTCCAAGTTTTCTACCTTTGCCACTAAGCTATGTATTTGTTGCGTGTTTGCTAGTAGCTGTTTTTGAAAATCCTCAACCTTTTCATTGGTTTTTTAAATTTCTCTCATAAGGTCAGTTTTAATTTCCTCTAAGGCCTCTTGGTTCTGCTTGAAGCCTGCCACCATTATATTCTGCAATTTTCCCAAAGCATCCTGATTTACAATTGGTGGTGTTGGCTTCCCTCCTCCTGGTGAGGTACCCTGACCCAATTTCTTGATTTTGGTCTCCATCTCTCTCTATTTCCCCCAGTCTTAAAGTTTCCAATATAAACTCAATATAGGTTAAATTCACCAAACTTTGCTATATTATTTCACCATTAAATCAACATACCTTTTAATCCTCCTAATTTGTTATTGAGTACTATCAATAACTTAGCTAATTGTTTAAGTCAGTTAAGTCAGTTAGGCATTTCAATTGATTAAATAAGTCAGTTAGTCACCATTTCATGTCAATGTCAGTTCTAAACTATAAATCTATACAGCTCCTCCTCCTACAAAAACTAATTCAATATAAACAATTTATGCAATAAATTCATCCATTAAATCAGTAGCTCATTAAATCAATTGTTCATTTTCCTCCACTACAATCAATAATTCATTATCTTTAGTACAAACAGTTTGGCAGTTTAAAAACTCAGTCCCACTTATTGTCCCTTCCTTTCTTCTTTCTTCTTTTTCTTCCTTCTTCCTTCTTCTTTTTTCTCTCTTATGTCTTGTATCTTGTTCTAGAAAGGTCTTCTGTTCTATTATCTCAGTTCAATATCTTACACCACTCTTCAAGGAAGAGGCAGCCGCAATATAGTCTATTACTAAAAACTGTCTCTCCCTCCTTTATATGTCTCTGTTCATCTATCTTCAGCACTCTTCTTTCTGTCAGTTCTATTTTAGTCCAAAAAAGCCACTACAATATCCATTTCTACTTGCTTAATCTTCCAAATACACAGTCTTTCCCTAACTCCAACCTTCTACTACTTGCAGACACCGCCCCAACTTACTCTGCAGTTCCCTCTAGCACCGCCATTTCTCCCTCCTCGCCATTTCCAAGCACACTTCCAACTCATAACTTTACTGTTCCTCCCCTCTCTGCCTCCCCTCTCCTCTTTTCTTCTACTTCTCTTACTCCTTGTCTTCTCCTCACAGCTGTCCAACAATCAGTCTCTGGGGTTCTTTCTTCACTCTTTCTCTCCATTCTCCATTCTCTTCTCACATTCACCCACCGTTGCTCACCGTCGCTCTAGGCAAAAGTCATCCGCCTCCGCCCCAGCTCCCTCTCCAGCCGCTGCCGCCACGCACTAGCTGCCTCTCCACTATCTCCTCACCGCCACAAGCAAGGTTCACCTTTGCCTCGGCTTCTTCTCCAGCTGCTGCCGCCACGCACGAGCTGCCTATCTGCTGTCTCCTCACCGCCCCAAACAAGGCTCACCTCCACCCTGGCTTCTTCTCCAGCCATCACCGCACACCAGCTGCCTCTCCGCTGTCTCCTTGCCGCCACAAACAAGGCTCACCTCCGCCCCGGCTTCTTCTCCAGCCACTGCCGCTACACCACCGACCGTCTTCCCGCAAGCTCCCCATAGCTCCAAATGGGACTCACGCACCTCCGCCCCGACTCCTTCTCCAGCCGCCGCCACACCAGCCGCTTCTCTACAACCTTCTCAGCTTCAATCCAAATATTTCTTCTATTAAGTTAAGTTGTTCCAAACACAAAAAAAGGAAAAAGAAAAAGTTTCAGGCTCGGGCAATCTCATATGAGTTTTCTGCCGCCCCGCCAACTCCTTTTCCGGTGGCCCAGTTGAAACGCCGAAGCGTTAATAGGCTCCAGGTGAGGGAAAGGAAGGAAATAAAAGGGAAGCCTCTGCCTCCCTTCCAAATTCCTACCAGCTCCCCCAAACTGCGAAGCGTCGCCCTGACACGTCTTTAAGAGGTACTTTCAAGGTGAAAGTCCTCTCTGGAACTCACTAAGTCACAGCGCATGCCGGAGCTCGGCAGAAACGCTGCGCTTCACCATGCCATCTTACCGGATGCTCTACCATATTTGGTGGAAATGTGAAAGTGCCAAAAAAAATTGGATTCAAATTAACATCTGGATTCAATTTTTTTTTTAAAGGCTCAAGCACTCTCTGGAATTGTATTTATTGAGTATATACAAATAACATTTATCTATATCTGAAAAAAGTTATTAATTTATATGATTACTGTTGCCAGAATATTATACGCAAAGCATTGGAAAATCCCCCAAATTCCTGATAAGGAAGAATTTTTATTTAAGTTATTGGAAACTGCCGAAATGGACATGTTGACTACAAGATTAAGAGATGGGAATTTGCAGGAGTGTAAAAAGACTTGGGAACCAATATATGTATGGGCAAAAAATATTGGGTTTGTGATGAGGCAATAGAATTTGTATAAAGCAATGCCCTTAAACTCCTTGTATGAGTGGGTGCGTAGGTGGTGGTATAGGTGATGGTAGGTGGTTTATATGTTTGTATATTAGTGTATCAGTATGTGTGTTTTTCTTTACAAAAATAAAAACTTATAAAACCGTGGGGAAAAAAAGAAAATTCCTTTTATTACTTCATTATGCTGAAAAGGTAGAAGGGCAGCTCAATCCAGACATAAGTGGCGACCAGCCATGGCGTAGCTGCCGCACCACTAGTAGACTTCCTGAGGACTTCGGCACGCTAGAGTGTGGGGAGGGGAAAGGCATAGCTTGCCATGAGGGAGACGGTTGCCATGGCAATGCTGCTGGCATAGGCACTCAAGAAAGGTGGAGGCAGCCGGAGGGGAGGGCCTGTCCACCCACCCCCATAGGCCAATCCTGGCGCATGCACCATGGCTCATGACAGTCAGGGATGGGGAGAGGTGGCCCCAGAGATGCTGATAGCCATCCCCAATCCACCCCCAAACAGAGAACGGAGCCAATGATGGGCAGACCATCAAAGGCAAAGGAGAGATGTCCCACCAACACGGGGAGGGGACAGGAGTGAGGCTGGGCATGCACTCACGAGAAACCTGGCTTGGTGGCAAGGTGGGGCTGGGGGCGAGACAGGACCACACGGGACAACGGAGAAACTGTCAATCCCCTCACACTCTCCCGCTGTCAGAAACTCTGCCAATGGCAGGCAGACAAGCAGGAAGTACCAAGTGCAGGAGTTCGCTGTCATAGATAGCAGCTGGAATGTGTGTCTGGGAGTGAGCAGCCCATCAGCAGACACCCCCCACCCAGAGACCCCCTGTGTTGCCCTGATGTCCCCTGCCATGTGCATGGAACACCTCCCCAGGGGGCCGCAGAACTCAGAGTGCGAGTGCATCAGTCACAGAGCTCTGAGTCCACTTCATCAGTCCCCCTTTAGTGTCCTGTGCACAACAGCCCTGTGGGGTCAGGTGGGTTGTCAGCCTGGGCAGGTTGAGGGGCAGCACTCCCCTCCCCTGTCCAGCCACATGGGGAGCAGCGTGGCGGCTTATAGACCATTCCCCCCCAAAAAACCAAGTCTGCCCAACCTCCCAGGCATTCCCTTGAAAAGGCCACTGACGGGGGGGGGGGTTGCCCAGGGAACGTGCAGCAGATGCCAAGCAGGAGAGACAACAGAGGGCACAGCTCAGACTATTTTTCTGGAACAGAGTGCAACAGTCTCCCTGGCACATGCTGGGCAGTCTCACCATGGGTGGGGCTTCATTCAGAGCGGTGGGTAGAAACAGCTGAGGGAGTGGGGGGCGGTGGAGTGACACACACAGAAGTCTCTGTGTTGGAGTCCCACCTGCAAAATGGAGATAGAGATCAAGAGCACCTGCAGGGGGGAGGTGGCTGGAAGAGCGGGTGCTCTCTTAAAGGGACAGTATCTGACCCACCTCCCCGCAACAGGGCAGCTGCCACATACACACCCCAGGGGTTGGGAATGTGGCAGAAGGCAGACCAAGGGAAGGCAGCAGGCAACAGCACAGGGGAGTGGGGTCAGCAAATGCCCCCTGCCTGAGCCCACTGCCTGGTTCAAGTGCCAAAGATGTTCGCACACCAAGTGGTCGAGAGTGAGGGGAGGGGGAGGCTGGAGGGGGACAGTGGAACTTATCCAGCCATGGGAGACAGTCCTCGCATGCAAAGCCTCCTGGAGCCCAGAATCTGTGGAGACCTGGAAACAAGAGCAGTTAGAAAGTCAAAGATACTGTCAAAGCAACCACACAGTGCAAAACCCATCAACAACGTGCCTGCCTGTCCCTCACTCTAAGTCTGTATGGCCAAGAGCTCATCGGCAAAACTTCCCACCACGCGCTCCTCTCCCTAACAACTGAGTTGTGCGAGGCCTAAGCCTGGCCGTGCCCCCAACTCCATCCCCTCCTCCGCCTAAACACCGCGCTCCGCCTCACTTCCACCCACGCTCAGGCGCAGCCCCCAGGCCCTCGGGCCCCCCCGCCCACAACTCCCCTCCGGTGTGGCGGTGCCAGTTGTACATTGGTACAAACCCTTCCTGCGCCCATGTAGCAGTTCGTCTGCTCCCAAAAGACTTTCCGCCCCCCCATCTCTGGATTGTGCTGTCAACTATCCTAGTACAAAATGCTTGAAACGCATGGACCTTTCTGAGCACCTCATTATTATTAACAGGGCTATATCATTATTGGCATCCTGTCATTCAGCTCATATGTTAATGGCAGTACGTTGAAAGAGAGTGGCATAAAGTCTATGAGATCTCTCCAACGAACATCGTCTCAATTAAGCAGTCCGGCAAATGATGTCCACAGCTTTGATGACAGAGGAGCTACCTATAGGAGCTCGTTGGCATTAGATTAAAAGCAGTAAAGGCTAGGAATGGGCATGGACTGGACCACAGAACTCATTTTTCCACAGACGGGGGCCCAATTCATGGTCTGTGGGTCTCGTCCATGCCATCCCACCATCACGGACCTCCCACCATCATGGACCTCCCACCATCACGGACCTCCCACCATCACGGACCTCCCGGGAGGTTCATAACTGCTACTAATGAGGAACATTCCTAACGTTCCAACTCCAAAAGAGGACATTTTCCTTTTTTAAAAAGAAATTAAATTTTATTGGTTTTAAAGAAGCCATAAAGGCAATATGCAGACACAAGCACAAAAAAGAAACGCACCCCTCCCCTCAAAATAAAAAAAAAACCAATGAAAATATAACACACACACGCACCCCTAGTTAACCAAATTGAAGCACTGATACAAAGTGCAGCATTGTTTAACCTATAAACCAATATAGTTAAAATGTGAAGGACATTTTCATCAGTTTTGTTTTAGAGAGCCCCAAAGAGGACAGATACCAAAAAAAAAAAGAGGACACATGCTCTAAAAGGAGCACATCCGGCCACCCTAAGGTTCCTAATGTAGGCAACACACAGCCAATGTGATTGCAAATGTGACTCTCTGTTCAGGTTCACTACAATTGCTCAGAAGAACATGTGACTTCTGTATCTCCTCCATCCTGAGGGGGGAACATTAGCTGAGGTCTGTTTAGGCTGTACATAGTGAGCTGAAAAGGTGATGTGAGCACTTAAAATCTTTTTAAGAACCCTTTGAAATACTGCACGTTCTTCCTCATTTAATGATTCATTTAATAACGAATCAACCTCTGTTTGAGTTCATAGTATACTCATAATAATACTGACAATTTGTTCCTTGGGCTCTCTGTGGGCAGATATGGTGGAAATGAACTTACTGGAGCTATCTCACTTGTATATTTTAATAATCATTAATATTGTTGTTATTGTTGTTGTTGTTCCCTCTAAGCTGTTGAGTCTTGTGAGTAAAAATTCTACTTTGTTGAGCTACTATCATTAAAGTTGTGAGCTACTTCATAAATTAGTTTGAACTAGGGCCGTTTTTCCTGAGCCAAGACAAAAATCTGTGAACTGGAGGCTAAAAAACTGTCAGCAAGCTCACACTAACTCAGCTTAGAGGGTATTATTATTATTATTTGTTGTCGTTGTCATTGTCGTTGTTGTTTAAAATAAGCTAAAATATTAAAAGACATCAATTCAACACATAATACAAATAAAACTAAAAGGCAGCCCACATAAATAGACCTAATGAAAAACTGAACAGAAGAGCCTGTTTTGCAGGCTCTGTGGAACTTAAATAAGTCCCACAGGGCCCGCATGACAGCTGGTTCCACTAGGACGTGGCCACCACAAAGAAGACCCTTTTGGCATGTCACTTGAGTTGTCTTAAGAAAAGGTCCAAATCCCCTCCTCTCTGAAGTTCTCTGATTAAGGAAGATTCTTTGGGGACAGCCCAAACAGACCCACTACCCACACAATTGTGTCAGGTCCAGTATCATCAGCCCCTAAAGCAACAGTACCCAAGCCAGATGAAGCCGATATACAACTCAGTCAGACAGAGGTTGCTGGGGGAGGGAAGAAGGAAAGCTAAGGTGGATAAAGGTAGCTTGGCTGGTGGATGGGAATGAGAGAAGGATGCAGGGAATGGGGACGGGCTATATGGGCTTTCAGGGAAGGGAAAGAGGAAATAGTGGGGGCAGTATTCAGGGAGAAATTATATCCCTTCCCCACTAGTGCCTGTGGGTCCCTTGCTTATTTTTATATAATAGGAAACCAGCCTAGCATTTGGAATAATACTACAAAGCAGCAAAAGGAAGAAATGCATATGTGTAAGGTCGGTTGGGAGAGAGATAAAAACACTTCTTTCAAGAATACAGCATAGAGAGTCATCCTATTTTTTGCATGAGAAAACTCAACACTCCCCAACGTGATGCAGTCTTTAAAAGCATAATAGACGCAGAAAGATCAGTAAATATAGAGCAGAGATACCGACACTGACAAATTACTTAATAGTCTTCCGATTCCAAATGCGTTTAAATCTTTACTCCCCGCCAAAAATGAAGCACCTTCAATAATTTAATGATATAATTCCCATTTTTTTGTCCAGTGAAAATTCTTCGCCCGGTGCTGCATTATAATAAGAAGGAAGTGTCAGGTCCCTCATAAATCTAGCCCCACGTGATCAACTGAAACGTTCCCCCCCCCCCCCACTTCAGAGAGGTTCTTCAGGGATGGAAAAATAGAATCAATCAGCTGCGATGAGAAGTTAGGAAATCTCCAGTTGCTCTTTTTGATGAAAGTGCTCACAGGGATTATGAGCTCTTTTGTGTGTACTAAAGATGGTCCAGGAACAGGGGTGTAAAGGAGGGAAAATGGGAGGAGGGATTTCTACAAGGCCATACAGTGCCAAACCCCCCTCCTCCCCAAGTATTGGTTCATATTGTCTGTTTGACCTTTGACCTTCCTGGGAGCCACTTACAGTGAAGAGATAGGTATCGTCTCTGAGGCAGAATCTGCCATCTTAGTCTTCGACATTTTAGACTATATATTTTAAATTGGTCTTTTACTGTTGACTGTTTTTATGATGTAACCCGCTCTGAGCCTGTTCTGTGGAAAGGGCGGGCTAAATATAGAGATAGATAGATAGATAGATAGATAGATAGATAGATAGATAGATAGATAGATAGATAGATAGATAGATAGATAGATAGATAGATAGATAGATAGATAGATAGATAGATAGATGATGGATGGATGGAGAGAGAGAGAGAGATAGATAGATAGATAGATAGATAGATAGATAGATAGATAGATAGATAGATAGATAGATAGATAGATAGATAGATAGATAGATAGATAGATAGATAGATAGATAGATAGATAGATAGATAGATAGAATTTATACCCCACCCTTCAATACCCAAAGGAGTCTCAGAACAGTTTACAATCTCCTTTTCCCTTCCCTTCCCCACAACAGACACCCTGTGAGGCAGGGGGAGCTGAAACTGCTCTTGAGAGGAACAGCTTTGTGAGAACGTGTGGCGGACCCAAGATCACATCAGCAGGTGCATGTTGAGTAGTGGGGAATCAAACCAAATTCTCCCGGATAAGAATCCATGACCTTAACCACTACACCAAACTGGCTCTATCAGACTGGATTCTATGATATAGCAACCTTGTTGCTGGGTTATCTTCTTTTAGCACTGTGTAGCCTTGGCAAGTAGGGCTCCCACCTAAGGAATCAGGATTCACGGTTAGTAAAGAATTTATCATCCCAAAATACTACATGCTAAACTATATTACAGTTAGGCTCTGTTCACTCTCTCTCTCTCTCTCTCTCTCGGCTTGGCTTCGCGAACGAAGATTTAAGAAGGGTGCAATAGTCCACGTTTGCTGCAGGCTCACTGGTGGCTGACAAGACCAATGTGGGACAGGCAGGTCCGGCCACAGCGGCTGCAGGGAAAAGTCTGATTTAGGGTTGGTCCTGTAGCAGTGCGATTCTTCCTCAATCTCCTTTTGTCCTCAAGACCAGCTATGCGTGCGTTCTCAAAGGAAGAGACAGCCTGGTGGATGGTGTGCCTCCATGCTTTGCGATCTGAGGCTAGGTCAGACCACTGGTGATGGTTGATGTGACAGGTGCTAAGGGATTTCTTCAAGGAGTCCTTGTACCTCTTCTTTGGTGCCCCTCTATTTCGATGACCGGTGGAGAGTTCGCCATACAGGGCAATCTTGGGAAGGCGGTGGTTTTCCATCCTAGAAATATGCCCTGCCCAGCGCAGCTGTGTCTTCAACAGCAGTGCCTCAATGCTGGTAACCTCCGCCCGCTTGAGGACTTCAGTGTTGGTCACAAAGTCACTCCAGTGGATGTTGAGGATGGTGCGAAGGCAGCGCTGATGAAAGCGCTCAAGGAGTCGCAGGTGATGACAGTATAAAACCCACGATTCAGAGCCGTAGATGAGGGTTGTCATCACAACCGCTTTGTAAACATTGATCTTTGTGCCTTTTTTCAGATGCTTGTTGCTCCACACTCTTTTGTGCAGTCGGCCAAATGCACGGTTTGCCTTTGCCAGCCTGTTGTCAATCTCCTTGTCGATCTTGGCATCTGAAGAGATGATGCACCCCAGGTAGCTGAACTGCTGGACTGTCTTCAGAACTGATTCACCCACAGTGATGCAGAGGGGGTGATAATCTTCCTGGGGTGCAGGCTGGTGGAGAACTTCTGTCTTCTTCAGACTAACTTCTAGGCCGAATAGCTTGGCAGCCTCTGCAAAGCAGGACGTCATATGCTGCAGAGCTGATACCGAGTGGGAGACGAGTGCAGCATCATCAGCAAACAGTAGCTCTCGGATGAGTTTTTCCATTGTCTTGGAGTGTGCCTTTAGTCGCCTCAGGTTGAACAGGCTGCCATCGGTGCGATAGCGGATGTATACACCATCGTCATCATCTAGATCTACTGCGGCTCTTTGAAGCATCATGCTAAAGAAGATCGTAAAGAGAGTTGGCGCGAGAACGCAGCCTTGCTTTACACCTGTGCCTATTGGGAAGGGCTCCGAGAGGTCGTTGCAGTGTCTGACTTGGCCTCGCTGGTCTTCGTGTAGCTGGATGATCATGCTGAGGAACCTTGGGGGACATCCTAAACGTTCCAAGATTTGCCACAGGCCTTTCCTGCTAACGGTATCGAAAGCTTTGGTAAGGTCGACAAAAGTCACATACAGAGCCTTGTTCTGTTCCCTGCATTTCTCTTGGAGCTGCCTGAGAACAAATACCATGTCGGTGGTGCTCCTGTTAGCTCTGAAGCCGCACTGGCTCTCTGGGAGGAGTTCTTCTGCAATGGTGGGCACCAGTCTGTTCAGGAGTATTCTGGCAAGGATTTTGCCTGCGATGGAGAGCAGGGTTATCCCCCCGGTAGTTGGAGCAGTCTGACTTTTCCCCTTTGTTCTTGTATAGGGTGATGATGATTGCATCGCGAAAGTCCTGTGGTAATTTGCCTTGTTCCCAGCAGGTGACAAGTACTTTGTGAAGTGAGCTATGTAGTACTGTGCCCCCATGCTTCCAGATCTCTGGTGGAATTCCATCAACTCCCGCTGCCTTGCCACTTTTCAGTTGCTTGATGGCTTTAACAGTCTCTTCTAGGGTGGGGATCTCATCCAACTCTGTTTTCACCGGTTGAAGTGGGGTGAGGTGGATTGCTGAATCTTGAACTACGCGGTTGGCACTGAAGAGAACCTGAAAATACTCCGACCACCGGTTCAGTATGGATGCCTTGTCTGTGAGGAGCACTTGGCCATCTGCACTATGCAAGGGACTCTGAGCCTGATATGATGGACCATATACTGCCTTCAGGGCTTCGTAGAACCCTCTTAAATCACCAGTGTCTGCACACAGCTGGGTTCTCTCTGCAAGCTTGGTCCACCACTCGTTCTGAATGTCTCGAAGCTTGCGCTGGAGGTTGCTACATGCAGCGCGAAAGGTTGCTTTTTTCCCAGGACAGGAGGGCTGAGCAAGATGTGCTTGGTAGGCAGATCTCTTTTTTGCCAGTAATTCTTGGATCTCTTGATTGTTCTCATCAAACCAGTCCTTGTTCTTCCTTGTGGAGAACCCGAGGACTTCTTCAGAGATCTGCAGGACGGTAGTTTTTAGGTGTTCCCAGAGTGCTTCTGGAGAAGGGTCTGTGGGGCAACTGGGGTCCTCAATTCTTGACTGGAGTTTTGCCTGGAAGGCAGCTTTAACTTCGGCTGACTGGAGGCTGCCAACCTGAAACTTCCTCCGAGGGATACCTCCTCTCCTGGGTGTGGTTTTAAAGTGAAGACGGAGATTGCAGCGTACAAGACGATGATCCGTATGACATTCTGCGCTGGGCATTACTCGGGTGTGTAAGACATCTCGAAGGTCTCTCTGGCGCACCAGAATGTAGTCGATAAGGTGCCAATGCTTGGACCGTGGGTGCATCCAGGTTGTCTTCAGACTGTTCTTCTGCTGGAAGATAGTGTTGGTGATGGTGAGCTGGTGCTCCATGCAGAATTCTAGTAGGAGGCGCCCGTTGTCATTGCAGTTGCCAATGCCGTGTTTGCCAAGTACTCCTTTCCAGGCTTCCGAGTCTTTACCTACTCTGGCATTGAAGTCGCCAAGGATGATCACCTTGTCCTCTGTAGGGGTCTTCCGTACGAGGTTGCGTAGATCAGCATAGAACTTGTTCTTTTCTGCAGGATCTGCTTGAAGGGTTGGGGCATACACACTGAAGAGTGTTGCATGCTGCTTGTTTTGAAGTGGGAGGCGCATGGACATGATGCGATCTGAGTGACCTGTTGTGACCCCCCACCCCCACCCCGCTCTGTTCACACAGCGTGTTAAACTGACCCGGTTCTGTTCCGAATATCTTTGGTCCGAGTATTATCGATCAGACTGCTATACTGCAATTCGAATCACTCCTCAGTGAAACCGTCTTCTGCCGTCCACATGATGGCACCATGCAGTTCTTTTTTTCTTCCACTATTATGTGCATGTGCACATAATGCACATAGGTTAAAACAGTATGTAGTTATGCGGTTATGCGCATATCTCTAAATAGTAAAAAAAAAAAAATGGCGACCATAAACTGGATGTCTGAGGCTCCTTTTGCTCTGGGACAGCCTTCAGACATCCAGAAGTTGGTTAATATCGCAGCAGAACTATCCAGATGGAGAAAACTACGAGGTGAAACCGGAGAACTTAAAAAACACTGCAAAGGAGCAGGTAACAAAATAGCCTAGTTTCGAGAAGGATTTTTTTTTTGGTGGGGGGGGCGCTACCATGAGTTAATACCGGGAGGCAGATGTTGCTGCTGTCTGATCAGCCTCTTTAAATCTGGAAGGAAACAGCAGCGACATCTGACTATATTGTGCGTCTGAACAGGGCCTTATGTTATTTTTCTATATTTGGCCCTAACTCATCAGAGCTCAGGAACTAAGTAGGGTTGGAATGCAGTTCCAGCTGGCTTGGTATCAGGGGTGTGTGGCCTAATATGCAAATGGGTTTCTGCTGGGCTTTTTCCACAAAATGCCTGTCATATCAGGGAGTGTGACCTATTATGGAAATAAGTACCTGCTGGGCTTTTTCTACACCTGCATAAAAAAAGTTCCGCTAAGGAAAGTATTTGGAGATGGAATAGGAAGAGGTTCCCTCAGCTCTGGGCTCTTCTACCCTCTCATTCTCTTCACTTTGGTGAAGAACCAAAACCAAAGCACCATTAAAAAAAAAATGGAAACGATCCAGAGGGTACATCTTTACACGTTTGCAATTGCAAACTCTCTTTGGCAGTGATAAAGTGTTCCATACAGTCGTGATTGCCATTTTTTTTTCCCCGTCACAGGCAACAGGGAGATATTCTCTGCTCTCCAGCTACTATTACAGTTATGAAAAATGTGTCAATAACTGGGAACTAGGTGTCCTTTTATACACAGATGCCAATATATAAGTAGATTGAGGAATGGATTCATCATAATCAGATGGCACGTTGGGGACTTCGGAAAGCTTGACACTTTATTCAGCCCAAATGAAAAATGTTTCAGAGCTCATGGTATTAATATTAATAACCCAATGTCCTCTGCACATTATTCCGTAGATAATGCCATTTACTATGCATCGAGTATCTTTTTTTTCGTTACCCTTTTGGGGTAATTTGAATGAAACCACTCCAATCGGGCCCAAGGTCTGCAGTTAAACCGTTCAGAGCCAGGGACACTGAAGTCCAATAGAATGGGTCACCTTTATTTAACTCATCACAATTGGGAATGGTTTCTGATCGGGATTCTGACACCTTTTCTGACTTACAAATGAGCAATAATGTAGAAGACTGGATTCTGCCATACAGCAACCTTGTCGCTGGGTTCTCTCCTTTTAGCGCTGGGTGGCCTTGGCGAATATCCCAACCTACTTGCCTGATGCAATTCATGCCTGGCTTAACAGCAGCATTACCCATCCAAGACATGCTTCGGCTGTAGAAATCCAAGCGGGAACGGGGACATAGCCCCCTGGGTGGGATGGAAAACAGGTGGCCCGCAAGGACAGTCAGCAGAACTGATTCAACTGTGATCAATTTGTGATAAGTAGCGATGGAATGAGGGGTGCAGAAAGCTGGCAATGGAATCCTGGAAACCTCTGTTGTATCAATAGAACTTGGGACACTGCAAAAAGAAAAGCAATTCAGATACATCCAGCCAGGGTCTTTTTTTTCTAGCAGGAACTCCTTTGCATATTAAGCCCCCCCTCCCTGGTGTAGCCAATCCTCCAAGAGCTTACAGTAGGCCCTGTATGAAGAGCCCTGCAAGCTTTTGGAGGATTGGCTACATCAGGGGTGTGTGGCTTAACATGCAAAGGAGTTCCTGTGACCACAAAAAGCCCTGTATCCAGCTCTCTGGTGTCCCTGAAACTGTTTCCTGAAACCATCCTCTCCATATGGACAGGAATGGATGGGGCAGTATCCTAACACTCAGGGTTGGAATTCTAGCAGGAGCTCCTTTGCATATTAGGCCCTGATGTAGCCAATCCCCCAAGAGCTTACAAGGCTCTTTTTTGTAAGCTCTTGAAGGACTGGCAACATTAGGGGGGTGGGGTCTAATATGCAAAGGAGCTCCTGCTAGAATTCCACTCCTGCTAAACCAGAGCTTCCTTGGGAAGTGCCTGCACAGTCACTAAATCCATCACACTCACCATCCATCTGCTCAGAAAGGTGCTGTCTGTATTCTTGGCGCTTCAGGGGCAACAGTGGGAGGAATTCTGGAGTTCTGCTCCTGCTAGTGGGCCTCCTGATAGCACCTGGGTTTGTGCAGGAGTGGCCTGACTGCAGCTTGGGAGCTATATGTGGCACTTTATCACATATTTTGTGACTCTCAAAACCCCCAGCTGTCCCATTGGCTACCTCGGAGAAGGCATTTGTCTCTTTAAATCGCTTCTCCAAACCAAGCCAGGCTTTAACGTTATGTGTGTAGTATAGTCAAGCAATCTTGCGATTGTCTGGCACCCAGAAGTTCTAGCTCAAGGGTGGCCAAACTGTGGCTCTTTCACACATATTGAGTGGCTCTTGAAGCCCCTACTTTGTTGGCTGGCTCGGAGAAGGCATTTTTCTCTTCAAATCACTTCTCCAAGCCAAGCCAGCCAGTGGTTTGGAGAATGCATTTAAAATTAAATTTGCTTTCTTTTCATCTCCCCCCCACCCATCTATTTTCCTTCCTTCTGGAGGTTTAGATACCCCCCCCCCATGGTTTGCATCTAAGACAAAAACTAAAAAAAGGACAGAAGATTTGTGTCAAAGCACAGTTGGATGATTGAGAAACATAACAAATAAAGGTGGCTTTTGAAATATGAGAGGTAGGTTTCTGTTTGGATTTGGCCTGAGTTTGATCCCGGCAGAAGATGAGTTCAGGTAGCCAGCTCAAGGTTGACTCAGTCTTCCATCCTTCCAAGGTCAGTAAAATGAATACCCAGCTCGCTGGAGGTAAAGTGTAGACAACTGGGAAAGGCAATGGCAAATCACCCCATAAAAAGCCTGCAAAGAAAATGTCGTGATGTGACAACCCCATTGGTTGGTTATGACTCGCTGCTTGCATAGAGAACTACCTTTACCTTTTATAACTCAAGCAATTCCACATAACGGGTGATAACAGATGGGCATTTTAAGCTCCCCTGGAGACAGGAGGCAGGCGGATCAAAAAAGTGCGTCAGCACATGCACATATAGCTGCTGTCCCCATCCCGACTGCAGCCCACCTGGGGCCGGATCGAAGCCACCTCAGAAAGTCGCCACTTGCAAAGTGGTGCCTAATTTCCAAAATGGCTTCAAGGCATTTCCCTGACCATCTGAAAAGCTGGGGAGAAGAAGAAGAAGAAGAAGAAGAAGAAGAAGAAGAAGAAGAAGAAGAAGAAGAAGAAGAAGAAGAAGAAGAAATATTCTCCCCTCCACTCAAGAGTCTCAGAGTGGCTCACAGTCTCCTTTATCTCCCTCCCCCACAACAAACACCCTGTGAGGTGGGTGGGACTGAGAGAGCTCTCCCAGAAGCTGCCCTTTCAAGGACAAGATCTGTGATAGCCATGGCTGACCCAAGGCCATGCTAGCAGGTGCAAGTGGAGGAGTGGGGAATCAAACCCGGTTCTCCCAGATAAGAGTCCACACACTTAACCTCTACACCAAACTGGAGCACCCATGGAGTGACCAAGAGGCACACGAGTGCTCTGGAAGCTCCTCCAGGGCAGACACAGCCCATCCTTGTTTCAGGGGTAGGCCGCATGCATCTGGAGGCTTCTGGTCTGCTCCTTTTCCGGCTGGCTCTCTTTAGGGTGATTTGATGCTGGCCTGAGGCAGCCATCTGTAATCATCCAACATGCCACATACAATATTCCCCTTAATTTGGCAATGCCAGTCTGCAAGATCCTAACACATGTCTAAAAGGTAGGCAGGCCTCGGATTCAGCGGGAGCTCACAGGAGTGCAGCTCCTGAACCTTTCTGAGAGTTCCACCTCCTCCTTCCCACCTTGTCCATCGAATAGCAGGTGCAGCTGCATCACAATCCCTGGATGAGCACCGCCACCTATTTTTCTACAAAATGGCCCCTGCAAAAAGGTAAAGGCAGTCCCCTGTGCAAGCACCAGTCATTTCCGACTCTGGGATGACATTGCTTTCATGACGTTTTCGGGACAGACTTTTTTAATTGGTTTGTTTGCCACTGCCTTTCACAGTCATCTACACTTTCCCCCCCAGCAAGCAGGGGACTCATTTTCCCAACCTTGGAAGGATGGAAGGCTGAGTCGACCTAGCTTCCACCGGGATCGAACTCAGTCCGTTAGCAGAGCTTGGACTGCAGTATTGGGAAGGAAATCTCCTGCAGAGATCCTTCTGTCCCCATGTTTTCCCTTTTTCCCCCTTTCATTTATCCTAGTTAACGACTTCAGGCCATTCTTCTCCCAGCGCTCATGAATAAATGGTGAATTATTTGTTCTTCGTGGGAAGGAGTCATGGCTCTTTTTCTAGCAGGAGCTCCTCTGCATATTAGGCCACACACCTCTGGTGTAGCCAGTCCTCCTGGAGCTTACAGCAGGCCCTGTACTAAGAACCCTGTAAGCTCTTGGAGGATTGGCTACATCAAGGGTGTGTGGCCTAATATGCAGAGGAGCTCCTGCTAGAAAAAGAGCCCTGGGTGGAGTAGTTTAGGAACTTTTGTTGTACTCTACAGTAAGCGGGAATCACTCCTCATTTTTATCGTTCATCATAGTAACTGCAACGAAATAGCGGTCATTAAAAGCAAGGGGAAGGATCACGGTCTTGGCTTGTGTTCAAGTAAAAATAATCCAGTTCAGGGGTGGCCAAACTGTGGCTCGGGAGCCACATATGGCTCTTTCACACATATTACATGGCTCTCAAAGCCCCCACCACCCCATTGGCTGGCTTGGAGAAGGCATTTCTCTCTTTAAATCACTTCTCCAAGCCAAGCCAGCTGGCAGTTTGGAGAATGCATTTAAAGTTGCTTTCTTTCCACCTCTCCCTCTTCCTCTCCCCCCCATCTATTTGCCTTCCTGCCTGCCTGCCTTCTGGCTCTCAAACATCTGACGTTCATGTCTTGTGTCTCTCAAACATCTGACATTTATTCTATGTGTGTCAAGCATGCATATTTTCATGTGCCATGTAGGCCCAACAGACACAGAGCAGAACACCACTCTGGCCTGCTGCCCCCACCTTTACAACAAAAGGGTACATAATAAAGCCATCTGGCCCAAGGATGTTTAGGTTAGCCTTGTAGTAACGGTGTAATGTGCCTCTCCCTCAGATTCACACAGCCAGGTCTTATCTACTTTCCGAGAAAGTGTGAGAAAGGGAGATGTTTTTGTTAGCTTGCATTCATTAGCAATAAAAGAGATACTAGATAGTAGCCTTTGAACCCGTGACTCAAATTGCATCTGTATGTTATCCTTTTGAAGTCTTTCTATAAAGTAACTATTCAAACCTGTATACTTCCTGATTACTTCCAAGGATTCTGTCCTTGACTAAGCTATGGAATTTTACAATAAAGCAACTTTTGATTCAATAACAAAAGCTTGATTATTGAGAAATATCGATGCTTGACAATGTGGCTCTTACATTAAGCAAGTTTGGCCACCCCAGTCCACTTCTTAAGTCCCCACACAATCGCTGATTATTAACCATTTCTTCAAAAGTGTCCTAAGAACAGTGGGAAAGAAATAGGGAGGGCATAAAAGGAGAAGAGGACATAAATAATCAGGCTGGGAGGATTTTAAAAGGACAGGAAACATCAATAGCTGGGACAGTCAGACACTTTCACTGTGTTTTAAGTCAAAGGAAATAGTGACAATCAGATCAGGGGTTGGGGACACATGGAATGTGTGGAGATATTGCCTCACACAAAACCAACTAGCATTTCTAATTTGTTGATTTGTTTTTGTTTTTTTTTTAAAGTCTTTATTTCATTGCCAGCAACAGATGAGGATGTTCGAATCTGTGAGCTGCCATACATATTTTCAAGTTAGAGTTGTCAATGCCTGATAATTTTGTAATTAGTATTCATTTCAAGCCATTTGAATACCGAGATTGTCATATCCAATCAATCCAATGGTCCATCCAGCTGAGTATCCAGATATTTCTTGTGAAGTGTAAGAAATCTCATTGTGGGTAATTACGCTCTAACCTGCCTCTGAGAGAACAGTGTTCTTCACTTGCATCTGGTGAGAGCCGGTTTGGGCTCAGAGACTTTGTAATCGTTATTTTTGAACCCTGTCAAATGCGGTTGTAATATGATACCTAGCCAGTCGCACTCTTGATTTGGTATTCTTCAGGGAGTTGAGGGTCAACTGATCTGGGGGTGGAGGCGATTAAGGTAACTCTGTTATCACGGACGGGCCTGCTTCGATATAAAATAAATATGTCTTCTGCAGACCTCATTTTGGGCAGGAGCTGGGGATGTTTAGCCTGAGAGGTGATATGATCACCATCTTCAAGTACTTGAAGGGCTGTCATATAGATTCATAGAGGATAGTGTGGAATTGTTTTCTGTGGCCCCGGAAGGTAGGACCAGAACCAAATTAAATCAAAAGAGTTTCTGGCTCAACATTAAGAAGAACTTCCTGACCGTTAGAGTGGTTCCTCCGTGGAACAGGCTTCCTTGGGAGATGGTGGGCTCTCCTTCACTGGAGGTTTTTAAACAGAGGCTAGATGGCCATCTGACAGCAATGAAGATCCTGTGAATTTAGGGAAAGGTGTTTGTGAGTTTCCTGCATTGTGCAGGGGGTTGGACTAAATGACCCCAGAGGTCCCTGCCAACTCTATGATTCTATGATTCAGAGGCAGGGCCAGCCCTGCCACTAGGCAATTGCCTAGGGCGCCAGCCTTCTGGGGGCATCAAATTTGGCATCTCTCATGTGACTTGGTGACATTATCAATGGGGGGGGGGAGGCACCAAAAGTTATTACCTAGGGTGCCAGACAGTCTAGGAATGGCCCTGCTTTAGGATTGCCAAGTTCAATTCAAGAACTGGGGACTTTGGGGGTGGAGCCAGGAGACTTTGGGGTGGAGCCAGGAGACATTGGGGGTGGAGCCAGGAGCAAGAGTGTGACAAGCATAATTGAACTCCAAAGGGAGTTCTGGCCATCACATTTAAACGGGCCGCATGCCTTTTTAAATGCCTTCCTCCCATAGGAAATAATGAAGGATAGGGGCACCTTCTTTTGGGGCTCATAGAATTGGACCCCCTGGTCCAATATTTTTGAAAGTTGGGGGGTATTTTGAGAAGAGACACTGAATGCTATTTTTTAAAATTTGGTGCCTCTACTTCAAAAACCAGCCCCCCCCCCCCCGGATCCCCAGATACCCATGGATCAATTATCCGTTATTTCCTATGGGGAAAAGTCTCCATAGGGAATAATAGAGTTCCCAGCAGACAATTCCCTCCCCCCTCACTTTCTGATTATCCTGAAGCAGGGGGAGGGCCTCCAAACGAGGGGATCCCCTGCCCCCACCTGGGGATTGGCAACCCTACCCTGCTTACAGGAGCAGAGCTCTGGAACCTCAAAATTTTATTGTGCTCTCTTTCTTATTCCCCCCCACCCCAAAAAAGTTTGCTCCTGGGTTCCATTGTTCAACCCTCCCGTGAGAATTTTGCTGGACTCTAAGATTTGACAAATTTTCTAATATTTTTTCCCCCTGGAAAAAAAGGGAAAATAACCAAAACATATAAAGCAGATAGATGGAAATTTTCCTTGTGCCACTGTGGCCACATAGGAGAAAATCACTGGAAAAGCATGATGGGAGTAAGGTTTTATTATGACAATTATAATTCAAGAAGCATTTTAAAGTAGATGCTGAGCTGATATAATTTAGTACACCTTCTGGTGATGTCAGGGGTGTGTGGCATATGCAAATGAGTTGTACTAATGAGCTCCAGTATCTCTTTTTCTATGAAATGACCCTTAGTCCTCTGCGGGGTTCTTTCTCTAGGGAAAGAAAGCTTTCTAGGGAAGTCGTTTCCAACCTTTTTCTCATGGTGATTCACAAATTCCTTTTCTATGGTGACCCATCCAGGGCTAGCCTAACTTTTTTGGTGCCCTAGGCAAACTATGACCTTGGCACTCTCTTTGGCACGTCTGTTTCAGCATTCCATTTTCTATAGAGCTCAACCAGATGTTTTTTGAGAAATCAACATCACCCAAGGGGTTCGTCTGCCCCCTACTATGAACCCCAAACAAGTGGGAATTCATCTTTGGATTAGAGAGCCGCCATTAAGGAGGCATAAGAACATATGAGAAGCCATGTTGGATCAGGCCAATGGCCTATCCAGTCCAACAATCTGTGTCACATAGTGGCCAAAAAACCCAGGCACCATCAGGAGATCCACCAGTGAGACCAGGACACTAGAAGCCCTCCCACTGTTGCCCCCCCCACCAAGCACCAAGAACACAGAGCATCACTGCCCCAGACAAAGAGTTCCAACAATAGTAGCTAATAGCCATTGATGGACCTCTGCTCCATATTTTGATCCAATTCCTTCTGGAAGCTGTCTATTCTTGCAGTTGCCACCACCTCCTGTGGCAATTAATTCCATATACTAAGCACCCTTTGGATGAAGAAGTACTTCCTTTTATCAGTTCTAATCCGACTGCTCAGGTTAGAGGCCTGGCCTGCAAACCACTTCCAGAGGCTTCATAATCCACTTTTGGTCACAACCGCCAGGTCGATAAACCATGCTTTCAGGGAATTTCCTACAGAGAGTTCTGGCCATCATGTTGAAAAGCCAATGGGCCTCTGTGGAATTGGGATTCCTTGCCTGCTACTGAAAGGACTGCTACAAAGTACCACCACCTGCCTTCTGGTTCCTAGCTAGCAACTTGGTTTTCATGAGAACTGGTTGTGTGACAGCAGCTGAGAAGATGGTAAGAGTCAGGGGATCTAGCAGGAGCTCCTTTGCATATTAAGCCACACACCCCTGACACAGCCAATCCTCACTCTTGGAGGTTTGGCTACATCAGGGGTGTGTGGCCTAATATGCAAAGGAGCTCCTGCTAGAATTCCACCCCTGGTAAAAGTGATGGTGGAGGAGAACTACTGAGTCTGACTAGAATCCATGTCAGAGCTTACTCGACGTCCTTGATTGTGCCAAAAAAAGAAAGATTGTGCCGAAGAAAGACTGTGCTAAAGAAAGCCTGGCTCTTCGCTACCATCGCCTCTGTTCAATGCTACTCTTAAAGGTAGTGAAAGGCTGAATGTTCCTTGTCCATTTGTCACCCCCACATGGGCACCTTTCATTTCATAGGACCTGAGAACAAACTTCCCAGTAATAGACAAACTTCTCCGTAATGAGAGTCAAACATCTGTCCTGTCGACCTGGGCTTGCAAAGTCCGCAAGAGGGGAGTTGTGATTGGATGCTGTTTTTTTTTATTTTTAATTAAAGGTGACTTGGTGGGGGGAGGGAAAATCTGGGCTGTGACGCTGGGGAGGCCACTGGTGGTAGTAAAAGTTGCAGTCCACTTAAGGTAAGTTGCGGTCAACTTAAAGCCACCCCATAGGGTTATCAAGGCAAGAGATATTCAGAGGTGGTTTTCCATTACCTGCTTCTGTATATGGACCCCCAGGGCTTTTTTTGCAATAAACTCCTTTGCATATTAGACAACACATCCCTGACGTAGCCAATCCTCCAAGAGCTTACAGTAGGCACTGTAACAAGAGCCCTGTAAGCTCTTTAAGGATTGGCTACATCAGGGGAAAAGGAAAAGAAAGGTCCCCTGTGCAAACACCAGTAGTTTCTGACTCTGAGGTGACGTTGCTCTCACAACGTTTTCATGGCAGACTTTTTTACGGGGCGGTTTGCCATTGCCTTCCCCAGTCCTCTACACTTTTCCCCCAGCAAGCTGGGGACTCATTTCACCCACCTCGGAGGGATGGAAGGCTGAGTCAACCTTGAGCCGGCTACCTGAAAACCCAGCTTCCACCGGGGATCGAACTCAGGTTGTGAGCAGAGGTGAGGACTGCAGTACCGCAGCTTTAACACTCTGCACCACGGGGCCCTTAACATCGGGGGGGGGGAGTGTAGCCTAATGTGCAAAGGGGTTCCTGCTACAAAAAAAGCCCTTTGGACCCTCTCCCTCCCCCCAAACTTCCTTGGTGGTCTCCAATTCAAGTACTAACCAGGGCTGACCCTTCTTAGCTTCCAATATCTGGGCTAGCCAGAGCCATCCAGCTCAAAGTGATGATGCCACTACTACCTCCTCCCCCCCCCCACACACACCATGTATTGGATGCCAATTTCTTCCTCTTCTTCATGGTTATTGCTTACTTATTAGGGCAGGGGAGACCTACAACATCTCACACGTATGTGACCCCGTAAGATAAATTTGAGCCAAAATTCCCAATGTCTTCAAATAAAAAACTACCCTGCTTTAAGGAGCCGCAAAGCACTCACTTATTTTACCCCGCTGCAACATGGCATATTGTTTTTCTAAGAAAGGAAGAGGCCCTTGGGGTGAAATACCAAGCCAAGGTTTCTAGTCTTTGATGAGCCATTTTTGTGCGGTGTGCCCTTCCTTGTGTTTTATCTGGAAGCAACACTTTCTTCAGATGACATGCAGGCATACGAGAGGCTAGACAGGAATATGGAAGGTGCACAGTTTGATCCTCATAATGGCTAGGCAAGTGGAGAGGGGGGAAAGGAAGGTCTTGAACTTCAGAGAGATGTCTTTTATTATCCAAGAGTACTGCACACACAGAAGACTGGTTACAACGCCGAGATTGATAATGATGATGATGATGATGATGATGATGATGATGACGACGACGACGGTGGTGGTGGTGATGGTGATGGTGGTGGTAATGATGGTGATGGTGGTGATTATGATGGTGGTGGTGGTGGTGATGATGATGGCGGTGGTGATGATGATGGTGGTGATGGTGATGATGATGGTGGTGGTGGTGGTGATGATGGTGGTGGTGGTGATGATGATGGTGGTGGTGGTGGTGGTGATGATGATGGTGATGGTGATGCTGATGATGGTGATGGTGGTGGTAATGATGATGATGGTGGTGGTGGTGGTGATGGTGGTGATGATGATGATGATGATGGTGGTGGTGGTGATGATGATGGTGGTGGTGGTGATGGTGATAGTGATGATGGTGGTGATTATGATGGTGATGATGATGATGGTGGTGGTGATGATGATGATGGTGGTGATGGTGATGATGATGATGGTGGTGGTGGTGGTGATGATGGTGGTAATGATGGTGATGGTGGCGGTGATGATGATGGTGATGCTGATGATGGTGATAGTGGTGGTAATGATGATGGTGGTGGTGGTGATGATGATGATGGTGATGGTGATGATGGTGGTAATGATGGTGATGGTAGTGGTGATGATGATGATGATGCTGGTGGTGATGATGATGGTAATGATGATGGTGATGCTGATGCTGATGATGATAATTGTGGTGGTGGTGGTGATGATGGTGGTAATGATGGTGATGGTGGTGGTGATGATGATGGTGATGATGATAATGATGATGATGATGGTGATGGTGATGATGGTGGTAATGATGGTGATGGTAGTGGTGATGATGATGATGATGGTGGTGGTGATGATGATGATAATGATGATGGTGATGCTGATGATGATAATTGTGGTGGTGGTGGTGATGATGGTGGTAATGATGGTGATGGTGGTGGTGATGATGATGGTGGTGGTGATGATGGTGGTAATGATGGTGATGGTGGTGGTGATGATGATGGTGGTGGTGGTGATGGTGGTGGTGGTGATGATGATGATGATGATGATGATGGTGGTGGTGGTGGTGGTGATGATGATGGTGGTGGTGGCGATGATGATGATGATGATGATGGTGTTGGTGATGATGATGGTGGTGGTGGTGATAGTGATGATGGTGGTGGTGATGATGATGGTAATGATGATGGTGATGCTGATGATGATGATAATTGTGGTGGTGGTGGTGGTGATGATGGTGGTAATGATGGTGATGGTGGTGGTGATGACGATGGTGGTGATGATGATGATGATGATGGTGGTGGTGATGATGGTGGTAATGATGGTGATGGTGGTGGTGATGATGATGGTGGTGGTGGTGATGGTGGTGGTGGTGGTGATGATGATGATGATGGTGGTGGTAGTGGTGGTGGTGGTGATGATGATGGTGGTGGTGATGATGATGGTAATGATGATGGTGATGCTTATGATGATAATTGTGGTGGTGGTGGTGATGATGGTGGTAATGATGGTGATGGTAGTGGTGGTGATGATGATGATGGTGGTGGTGATGATGATGGTAATGATGATGGTGATGCTGATGATGATAATTGTGGTGGTGATGATGATGGTGGTGGTGATGATGGTGGTAATGATGGTGATGGTGGTGGTGATGATGATGGTGGTGGTGGTGATGGTGGTGGTGGTGATGATGATGATGATGATGGTGGTGGTGGTGATGATGGTGGTGTTGGTGATGATGATGATGATGGTGTTGATGATGATGATGATGATGGTGTTGGTGATGATGATGGTGGTGGTGGTGGTGGTGATAGTGATGATGGTGGTGGTGGTGATTATGATGGTGATGATGATGATGGTGGTGGTGATGATGATGATGATGATGGTGGTGATGGTTATGGTGGTGTTGGTGGTGATGATGGTGGTAATGATGGTGATGGTGGCGGTGATGATGATGGTGATGCTGATGATGGTGATAGTGGTGGTAATGATGATGGTGGTGGTGATGATGATGGTGATGATGGTGGTAATGATGGTGATGGTAGTGGTGATGATGATGATGATGGTGGTGGTGATGATGATGGTAATGATGATGGTGATGCTGATGCTGATGCTGATAATTGTAATGTAATGTAATGTAATGTAATGTAAAATTTTATTTATATCCCGCCCTCCCCGCCGAAGCAGGCTCAGGGCGGCTAACAGCATTTCAGGTAAACAATAGTAATAAAAACATTAAATTCACATTAAAATTCACATTAAAATCAGTCAATAATCAATAATTAATTAAAACATTCCTAAGTCAACATTGGCGGTAAACGTTACTAATCTGGCGGTAAACATTAATTCAGTTATTGGTGAACGCCTGTTTGAAGAGGGCGGTCTTGCAGGCCCTGCGGAACTGGTCTAAGTTCCGCAGGGCCCGCACCTCCTCTGGGAGTTGGTTCCAGAGTTGTGGGGCCGCAACAGAAAAGGCCCGGGTGCGGGTGCTTTGAAGTTTAACTTCTTTTGGCCCAGGGATATTCAGTCTGCTTTTCCCCACTGACCTCAGTGCTCTCTGGGGCTCATATGGGGAGAGACGGTCCCTCAGGTAGGTCGGTCCTTGGCCATATAGGGCTTTAAAGGTTATGACCAGCACTTTGTACTGGATCCGGTATACGATTGGCAGCCAGTGCAGTCCGCGCAGCCCTGGCCGTATATGCTCCCATCTTGGGAGACCAAGTAGCAGCCTGGCCGCCGCGTTCTGCACTAGCTGCAGCTCCCGGGTCCGGTACAGAGGCAGCCCCATGTAGAGAGCGTTACAGTAGTCCAATCTTGAGGTGACCGTCGCGTGGATCACCATTGCTAGGTCCTGACGCTCTAGGAAAGGGGCCAGCTGCCTCGCCCGCCTCAGGTGGAAGAAGGCTGATTTGGCAGTGGCTGTTATCTGGGCCTCCATTGATAATGAAGGCTCCAGTAAGACGCCCAGGCTCTTTACCCGCTGCGCCGTCTTCAGCGGCGCCTCGTCAAAGGCCGGGAGAGATATTTCCTTCCCCAGAGTGCCACGACCCACATGGAGAACCTCTGTCTTCGCTGGATTTAACTTCAGCCCACTCAGTCTAAGCCACGTTGCAACAGCCCGCAAAGCCCGATCCAGGTTCCCCGGGGCGGAGGCGGGCCGGCCGTCCATTAGTAGATAGAGCTGGGTGTCATCTGCGTATTGATGGCAACCCAGCCCAAATCTCCGGGCAATCTGGGCGAGGGGGCGCATATAGATGTTGAATAACATCGGGGAGAGAACTGCTCCCTGGGGCACCCCACAGTCTAGTGTGCGCCTCTGGGATCGCTCACCCCCAATCGCCACCCTCTGTCCCCGACCCATGAGGAAGGAGGAAAGCCATTGTAAGGCTAGCCCCTCAACCCCTATGTCGGCGAGGCGGTGGATCAGCAACCGATGGTCGACTGTATCAAACGCAGCCGACAGATCTAGTAACATCAGTATTGCCGCACCGCCTCGATCCAGTTGCCGCTGGAGGTCGTCCACCAAGGCGACCAGGACCGTCTCCGTCCCGTGGCCCGGTCGGAAGCCAGACTGGCACGGGTCTAAGACAGAAGCGTCATCTAGAAATCTCTGTAGCTGTAACGCCACTGCCCTCTCGATAATTTTACCTAAAAATGGTAAATTGGACACCAGTCGGTAGTTTGCCAATTCGGCCGGGTCTGCTGTAGGTTTTTTCAAGAGGGGCCGGACCAAGGCCTCTTTCAGAGGCGCTGGAAAATGCCCCTCTAAGAGGGATCTATTTATGATGTCCCGTAGAGGACATCTAAGCTCCCTCTGGCAGGATTTAATCAGCCAAGAGGGGCAAGGGTCCAAATCACATGTTGTTGGGCGAGCAGCAGAGAGAATTCCATCGACTTCCTCCAGGCTGAGTGGGTCGAAGTGGTCCAGTACTAAATCTGAAGACAGGCGCGGAGCCTCAGTTTCACTTACTGTGTCTAATGTGATAGGCAGGTCTTGGCGGAGCGATGAGATTTTATCTGCAAAATATTTCGCAAATGCCTCACAGCCTATTTCTAATTCCCTAATATTTGGTTTGCCTTGTGGCAATGTTATAAGATCTCCAATTACTCTAAACAATTGTGCTGGGCGCGATTTTGCAGATGCAATCTTGGCTGCGAAGTATTCTTTCTTTGCAGCCTTGACTGCCATCTCATAAGACCTCATAAGCGTTCTATAGGATGTTCTCGTCGCTTCGTCCCGAGTATGCCTCCACCGTCTCTCTAGTCGTCTGAGCCCTTGTTTCAGCTGGCGTAACTCCAAGGTATACCATGGTGCCAGCCTCTTGCGAGGGCGCAGAGGGCGCCGAGGTGCAATTTCATCGATAGCCCTGGATAGCTGGCCCTGCCAGACTTCCACCAGGTCATCGAGAGAATTGCCAGTGGGCCAGGTGGTGGCGGTGGTGGTGGTGATGGTGGTAATGATGGTGATGGTGGTGGTGATGATGATGGTGGTGATGATGATGATGATGGTGATGGTGATGATGGTGGTAATGATGGTGATGGTAGTGGTGGTGATGATGATGATGGTGGTGGTGATGATGATGGTAATGATGATGGTGATGCTGATGATGATAATTGTGGTGGTGATGATGATGATGATGGTGATGATGGTGGTAATGATGGTGATGGTGGTGGTGATGATGATGATGGTGGTGGTGGTGATGATAGTGATGATGATGGTGGTGGTGGTAATTATGATGGTGATGCTGATGATGGTGGTGGTGATGATGATGATGGTGGTGGTGATTATGATGGTAATGATGATGGTGGTGGTGGTGATGATGGTGGTGGTGATGGTGATGATGATGAT